>NC_141154.1:33430130-33745380 GCF_053477565.2 Lygodium microphyllum | reverse complement strand
AAGAGCTAAACTACACATCACGAGTATTTGACCTAGCCAAACCAACATTCAATATGTAAATTGGAACAAGTTATGATTTGATTTGTCAAAATTTTACTATACATCTATTTTATTAACGTGTTACTACTAATAAACATAAAAAGCATACTAGGTTAACTTGCTTTCACCATCCAATAACTCATTTCTATGTTTTGGTAATAGTTGATTCTCTAATCTCAAAACATCTTTCTCTACAATGAGATTGAGTATATCCTAAAAAACAATCATATTTATTACTAATAAATCTAATCAACACAGAGTTTTTATAGAAAGCATATACACTTTTATTTATTGGAGCTTTAGGGTATAACCTTCTCTGCAAGTAAAGATCAAGTTTATCCTTTCCTTTAAATCTCCATAGATGCTTCATAGACTCTGACACAATGTTGAGTTTTGTTCTTTGTACGATCAATTCATACTCATATTTTAGCTGGATATGAAGATGATAAAGCGCTTTTTACTAGCGATATAAACATTATTGGATGATTGATTTATAGCTAAGGATGCAATTTGAATATCATTATTAGAAAACTATGTGAATTTGGAAAAGAATAAGAGCAAGAAAGAATTTAAAAAGGAGGAGAAAGAAAGAAGGAAATGAGGATGAAGGGAGACAAGCAAAAGTTGAAAAAATTCAAATTGAGTATTCATTGTCACTTTTATGATAAAAGGTTAGATAATTATTGCACTAGTTATTGTCACCTTTATGGAGGCCTATATTTTTAAGTTTAATGTAAGCCACGAGAATATTATGATAATTAATTTTACAATTCTAAATGTTCTTATTTATCAAAAATATACTTTAAAAAATCATAAAATGAATTTTTACACCCAATTTTTTCTCTCTCTAGGATCTCTTGCATGGCTTTTTTAATACCTCAAAACTCCCCTAATGGTGGTTGTGTTTGTTTCCTTATGCTTTATGGGCTGATCGGATTGTAGACAATGCTACTATATGATACATGGCAATAGAGCTTATGTATGGACAAAAGCTAATTATGCCTAAAAGACAATGGGTACTACATGGAGTGCCTTACCATGGGAGGAAGGAATGAGCAGGAAAGAGCTCTTAACTCTTAGAATCTGCCTATTGGAAAGATGATATGAAGACATAGAGATTGCAATGCAAATATTGAAAGAGGCTAGACTTTGCAACAACAAAGAGAGGTTTGATAGAAGACACACATTGAGTCAGAGAGCAATTTAGAAAATGTAATTGGATACTAGTGTATGATAGCAATCTTGATAATCAACGTAGTACCATTGGAAAGGTTTGTAAAAGATGGTTTGGACCATATATTGTGAAACATGCTTATGATAATGCCACATATGCTCTATGTGAATTGGGTGGGATAAATTTGAAGATACCTTGCAGGGAAGAGGGTCAAGTTGTTCAAGATAAGAGAGTTAGACACCTATGAGGAGGAGGAGCTTGAAGAAGAGTCTACATAGGAAAGCATTAAAGAGGATAAGGATGATGATCTTGTGGAAGATGAGAAAGACCTTGAGCTTGCAAAAGAATAAAATAGGGTGGCACATGCTAGAGGATGTGCAGGTTTAGTGAGGGTGGATGTCATGAAACTTTGTGTCTATGGGTTGAAACCTTATAGGATCTCTATTCCCTCTAAGATTTTATGTGTATATCTATGGGATGTATTTGTTAGTGTCCATGAGAGTTGTACTTGATCTTTCAATGCATGTCAATGAATTTAAAGTCATTTTACACGTTAGTCAAAACCAAATATTTCATGTACCCCTTATTAAACATTTGATGGCCATTTTAATGTCCGGGACCAAAGTTTAAGTGATGTATGATGCGTCCATTATCTCCATGATTGCCCTTGATATTTGCAATGCAAAATTTGGGCCTATTCTTGGCACCATTAGTTTGGGGAAAAACTCATAGCAAGATCTTTAGCTTTTGACATGCTTTTGTGAGAACTCAAACACAAGAAAAGCAAGGGAAGGCAAGACCAAACATCGGAGAGAACTTCCATATGTGTATGGATATATGAATGCTACAGATTTGGGGGATATTTGTAACTATTATACTACTATCATACATAGATTTATAGGGAAAAAGTGCTATGATTGGAGTTTATAGAGGATTTTTCCTTGATTAGGGTGCTATCTCTTGCATGTTGAGTACTCAAAAAGGGGGATTTTGTGAACAAATTTTGATCTCTCTTTTCCTATTGCCGTAGGGGAAAGAGTAAACAAATTTTATGCTAAAAATACAAAAGTTTTGAGCTTTTTTCTCGAGTTTTTTCTCAAGGAATTCATAGTTCTTTGTGTTGTTTTGATTCGTGTGTCATAGGGATATATCGTGCATGTTATAAGGTCCTACATATATTGTTTTTGTGGAGATTGATGTATTGCAATATCTAAAGATTTTGGACTAAAGCATTTGGGTTTGAACTACCATCTCAAAAGTGTAATTTGAATGGGCTATCAACTTGGTCACAAGGTTGTAAGTCTAAAAAACAATAGTGAAGTTGTACAGAGATTGAAGCAAAGGTTCTTTGCAAGTCATACAGAATACAATTTGGTTTCTGTCTTGCAAACCTCTATTTCCTACAATTTCTTTGTCTCTCATCTATCAAATCATATTCTTAGGACCCTAGTGGTTTTAGGCTTGACACTTTACCCTACCCCCTCCCCTTCGACAATGTTAGACTAAGGCTAGGTGACACTAGGCTTGGGCTAGTCATGTAGGCTATGGTAGGCATATGCAAACTAGGATAGAGTAGGCTCAGGCGTAAGCATTGGCCTAGGAATATGACTAACTAGGCTTAGGCATAGGCTAACTAGGATAGTCTAAGCTTAGGCATAAGCATTGGCCTAGTAATATGGCTACGTGTGTGTATATGCTTGGCCTAGCCTATGCTTATCATATGTCTAGATTAAGTCTCACTATGCATAGGCTACACATATACATAGGGTAAGCTTGGCTAGGTGAGACATTGGCTAGGGATAGGGTAAGCATAGACTAAGCTAGGTGTCAATTCAAACTAGACTTAGCCATAGGCTAGGTGTAGACTCAAACTAGGCTTAGACTAGGGCTAGCCATTGGCTTAGCATGTGCTAGACCAAGCTAGGTATAGTTTATGCTAGGTCTAGGGTTTGAAAATACTACCAACAACTTAAAGTCGAAAATTTAGACATGTATATTCATTCATCTTTTTGGCAATCACGAGAATATGGTATGTGCAAACTATTGGTAGCATTATCTAAGCTTACAAAAGGACGATGGGATTGCAGCTCAATATTATTGATGTTTTTTCATTGTATTGTAGGAAATGTGTTAGTGACTTGGATAGGTTGAGGGGACTATTATGTTGGTTGATAAATTAGTAGGTTAGGAGTAGTACTAGCTTAGTAATTTAAATAGTCACCTTTCATATCAAATACAATAGTAGCTCATTGTCTATGTAGTGGAGATTAGCCTTGTCATTGTGTGATGCACTTTAGCTCTAGTATCGTCTTTTCATGATTCAAGCTAAATTTTAGCATCAAAATGTATAAGCACACATGTGCATGTATTCACATTTATAGACACAACCAAACTGCATATTTGACACATTTAGTGCATTGTTGACCTTGTTGAGAGAATTAGATGATCAGATACACTTTGCCATGGACACGGATCATTAGATCTAGATATTGCCACTTTGGTAAACACACATGTAAGTTTTTAACATAGGTTTAAGAACTCATTTGTAGTTGCACCTAAAGCCCTTTATAGTATGCTTAATATATTCCATCCATAAAGATGTTACTTGTCAAACAAATGAGAAGGCTCAAAGATGAAATAAGTGTATAGGTACTACAAGTATGCTTTCAATTTCTAGCTTTTACACTCAAATGCATACATAAAGGCCACATTATGATCCATCTTATGTTTAGTTGAAAATCATACTCAAAGAACATTCATGATGAATGATACACACTAACTTAGGTTTCTTACTTATAAAGGATCACTTGAATGTTTTATGTTTTTGAAAACCATTGTATGAGAAGGACATCAATATAAACATTATCATCAAGAAATTCATTTCCCTTAAATCCAAAGCATTCATTGGAATCTTTCCATACATTGACATTATCTGTTTATCCACTCTTCAACTTAAGCGATGATGATGTAATTTCATCAGAGTTCTCTTTATCTTGCATGATTGATGTTGTGCCTAACACAATCGACACAATTTCATCAGCTAGTGAAGAGAGAAAATCTCTCTCCATTGACTCATCCCTAGTATGGTGCCTTTTTGATGTTGATGTCTCGTTTAGAGGGCTCGTATGGCAAATTCTTCTCTCATTGTTAGTCCTTGATGTTGATGCCTCACTAGTAGGAGTGCTGCAAGAACTTAGTCCTATTTCTCCTTGGTCTGTGCTTGATTCTAAGTTCAAAGGATTTAATAGCATTTCATTGTTTCCTCCATGTACCATGTGAGCTTGACCTTCCTCGTTTGATATTTCATTCTCAAAACTATGACAACTCCCTCCAACTTGAGAAGTTCCAATGTCATGGAAAGTATTCACTTTAGTGGAGAGAAAAGTATCATTGCATAGCCTTGCAATAGCAAACTAGAAAGAATTATAAAGTCAATATCAGACATGAGTACAACTTAGGCTTTGTAGACTAGATACATTCTCCAACATTATTAGAAAACATTAGGCTTTGTTGTACCTTCTCACCATCAGGTTGTTGGACAGCAACTATCACTTCATCCTTTTCTAGATTTTGGCCTCTTTCAAATTCACCTCCTCTTAGCATCATAGAGCTTGTAGGTGAAAGCCCATTCATCTATTTAGGAGTTCATTAAAAGAATTTAAAACCTATAAATCTTACAATGGGGTTCATATGAACAATGCATAGATAAACACATACATAATGCATATACACACAATTCTATGCATGCATACATGAACACGTGTACACATATATATGCATATACATATATATACATCAATATATGCACATAATATCTACATAGTTTATACATAAGGCATACATGTGTATCATATATTGGAGAAGTGTTACAATGAAGCTTTAAATCTATACATGTATATTGATGATGCATCATATGTGCATACTTACATTAAAGTACTAGTCCTAGAATTCTAGCAATGGTGTACCTCGAAATGCTTGATGCACACATGCACATACACATGCATGTGCATGTGCGCGCGCACACACACACACACACACACACACACACACACACACACACACACACACACACACACACACACACACACACACACACACACACACACACACACACACACACACACACACACACACACACACACACACACACACACACACACACACACACACACACACACACACACACACACACACACACACACACACACACACACACATGCATATATGTACATACACAAACATGAATGTATGCATACGTATCGATAGGTAAATACACACGTAAAACATGTATGTGCATTAGGGGTTGGATGGTGTTAAAAGTGAACCTTTAGGATTTAGACGTACCTTCAAGGGATGTATGTGTGCATATTTACCATATATAATTGCATTAGAACGAGCATGCGAACGAATGCAAACGCAAAATAATTGGAAAATATGGTAGGCATGAATATATATTGCAATCGATGCTTTTTGTACCGGATGATGGCCTTCCAAGTCCTGCAGCCAAGCGGGGTCACCAGATCCTTCATCATCGATAACAATGGGAATGCTGGAAATCCTAAGCACCGTAACTGCTACAAATATCTTCAAATTAACAAATTCGAAATTACTCCACGGAAATAGAGGGTCCATTCGGGATGCTGGGCATGATGATGATGAAGATGATATAAAACATGATGATGATGATGGTCGTGAGAGGGTGGCTGCTATAAAAGACACATAAGCCCAAATGAATAAAACCACCTATACGATAGTTTTTGTGCAACAAAATAGAGTTTGTGTAAAAGCATTTTTGTTGTAATTATATAGAAAGAATGTGTAAATATAAAGTTAGTCCATCTTGATGATTGGCACCTGATAGGATATCAAGATCCCATACAACACCAATGCTGCAACACAATTCAACCTACCGCAAGGTTGCTTTTGTATGTATATGACCATTGACAAAACTGACAGAAACACTTGTGCCACTGAGTACTGCAATTTAATAGGAAAAAACTCATCACCAAGTGTACACAAATCCGTTGATTTCATTGTGCTCTTATAGATTCCATCTTGATTATTGCCCAATGTCTATGTGACTTACCATAGATGGCACATGACCATCAGAGCATAGCAATGCTAAGAGCTCAATAGCTCTATTCAACATCAGAGGATAGACATGCCATGGGAAGTAGGTCCCTGTGAACAATTGGTAGCATAGAAGGCCAAGAACTTCTGTCTGCATCAAAAGCAACAATTTGAATGAACCCACACCATGAGAACTAATTAGGAGGTGAGGCATTAAATCAATTTGTGGCACAATATAGCAATACTATTTGTATGTACTGTGATCTTTTTAAAAATAAGGTCAATTGTATGAGAAGGATCTAGTAGCTCTCAAAAACTTAATTGAAGGCTTAGAATTTCCCCATCGTGACATTAATTCAATTCCAACTACTTGTTCAATACTATGAAGTGCAAGACTAGCTACATAGCAAGGTCTCCTTACAACAAGATGCATGGCAGCAAGTTTTAGGCCTTGGACTACCCATGAATCTCCATTTCCCAAACACCCACGAACCTCCATTTCCCATTTAACCGAGAGAACTCCAACCTCAACATCAACTCGTCCAACATAAGCTACCCATGTATGTGGTGCCAAGAATGTCCTCATGAGCTTGTGTTAGTGGGATTGGCTACAATGTGGTCCTTTCCTGCACCATGATAGGCTAGGTGTGGGGGGGCTTCCTTGGAGAAGCTATTGATGCATGGACCCTAGGATCTCCTAGATGGCACTAACATAAAGCTTCTTACTATGAAAAATGATTATCTAGATAATTGCGTGGGACTTACATAAAGCTTGAAAGTGATTGAAAGCCTTCTTGTGGATAAGATGTTTCATCGCATGCATTGGATGAACCTTGGGAATTTCTTGTGCACAAGGCTGGTTCATCACATGTGATATGAAACCGTGGAAACTTCTCGTGAATAAGGTGGGTTGTCAAATGTGACATCAAACCCCTTATCACATGTGATATGAAGCCCGAGAAACGTATTATGCACGAGGGCGGTTATCACATGTGATATGAGACCTTAGAAACTTCTTGTGTTGCATGGGCGATATGGGCGGAGTTCTAGGGCATCATCACGAGATGAGAATGGTGAAATGAAGGTGAGAGCAGCACCATGTCGACGCAGATGAGGAAAGCCAGGAGGCCGACCACGTAACGGGCAGTGAGGAGGAGAGGAGCTGCGGGAGGCTGAGGAGTCGAAGAAGGGGAAGGAGAGGCGCCGCCCATTAATAGCAGGCGGCCGCTAATTCGGCCTGTGTGATATCGATGAGGGGCGGCTGATGATAAGTCTTCTGCGGATCCTCGCCAGCAGGCCGAAGATATGCGGGCGCTGACCAGCCTCAGCCTCGGCCACCAGGACGACGTGGGCATGTTTCTCTACGCTCATCGCATCTCGTCTTAGGACGTCTCGTTAATCACGTCAATGCATATGATTCGTATTAGCCTCAGATTCTTCTTCCTCGTCATGATTAATCGCCAACCGATGGTATCATCATAGTAGCCGCCAAGGTGTAGAGAAGATGATGGTTGACCCTGTCAGGGCTCGTCCCGTTCAATCGATGTGTGGAGAGAGAGAGAGAGAGAGAGAGAGAGAGAGAGAGAGAGAATATATTGACGACTCTTTGAAAAGCGCACCCCTTCGAGCCTATTATAATACGTATCGAGCCACATCCTTATACATTCTAATGAAATTATATGTATTGTCGTATCGAGCATATCCTCCTCATGCCTCCGAACTCTGGAGAAACTAGCCGAACACAACAATAATGGTCAATAGGCCCAAGGTTTGTTGGCAAGGTTAGAGCAAGAGAATAAGAGGAAAAAGTTGGGGAGTGAACTATAAGTAAGATCCATTGTAAGATTCTTGAGTTACAAGAACATTTTTCTTTGTGGATTTCTTTTAAACTCCTTAGAGTTAGCGCCAAAATTCCCTTCAAAGTTCATCTCTTAATATTGTGAACCACAATACTTACAAGGTCCATCGCCAAGGCGGCCTAGCCACCATCACTCACTAAGATGCAATGACGAGTTGGTTACAACTAATTGTATGTGTCTTTCCTCCTTCTATTGCCTTCACTTGTCAAGATTTTTCCATCATGTTTTCTTGATCCTCTTTCATTGGTCTCGACCAAGCCACCCAGGCTTTCCTAACCCATTGTTGTAAGCATCACAAACAAATATAGGCTAGGTCTTTCATGATATGAGTCTTCATATAATCATGGAAAAACCTATCACTAGTAGATAATTGTGTAAACTCGTCATGGAGAGTATAGATTACATATTCTTGTAAGACTAGATTCTAATCTCTCACTTTCTTGATGTTGCTATACTTGTACACTTACACAACAAGCTTGTGCAACCTAGTGATGACTCTCTTGGCTTTGACATTCACAACCAACTGACCTATTTGGTTGGTGATCATCTATAACATATGAGGAAGAGTATGGATCATGTGATCTTTTGAGATATAATAGTTTTAGAATGAGAAGGGTGATCACTACTAGTAGGGCTCGGTGTAGTGTTATGCCCACCCATATCAAGCTTGTCTTAGCAAGGCATGGTGAACACATGGTGAATACATGGATGGGATAAAATGGGCTCTAATAGAAAATGGGTGAATAAGATTTTAATCTAGGATAGTAGATAAAAAATATCAGAACCAACTTAACAATATCAAACTTTACAAAGCCAAGCTCATACAGGTTCATTGTTAGTCCCTCTCTAAGAGTAGGTGAAGATGGTTATGAGGTTTGGGTAGAAGAAGGCATTGATGGCCCAACAAATGGAGGGACTAAATGGGACACCGATGGCCTTCCGCCCTATGAGGTTGAGGAAAGGGGGCAACACTGAGCTGAGTGAATACTGTTGTGACAAGATACCAAAATCACCTCTATAAGGGTTGCAACCACCACAACTACGAGAACTTGAGGAGCGCTAACCACATGAGTGTGTTGGCTTAGTATACTATGAGCCAATTATTCTAACTCCCCTCCCCCTCCTTGTCTTACTCTTCTAATGCCCTTGCTCACAGATTCCACTTGTCAATTAGTATATATAATTATGAAATAATCATCAATAAAAGTAATAAAATACTTCATACCACCTAATGATGGAAAGGCATCAGACTACAAACATATGAATGCACAAGAGCCATTGGCTCACTAGTACATATAGAACTAGACTTTTTATGTGAGTTACAAGTCTGCTTGCCATATAAACAATGATCACATGGATCAAACATGAGTAGTCAAGAGGCAATTAGTACTGCAAATGAGTCAATTCGTTCATTCCTTTGACGGACATATGTCCAAGAGGGTGATACCAAAGAGATATATGTGGAAGATCAATCACAACCAAAACATGATCAACAGATCCACAACAAGTAAGGGATATAGGTTAACAACCTTGGCACCTCTAGCAAGAATGAGGTTGCCACATGTCATCTTCCATGCAGATTAACCAAAAGATACATGATACATGTCATCATCCAATTGTCCAACTAAGAGAAGGCTTTTGGTAAAAGCTAGGACATGACATACATCATGTAGCACAAATGGAGTAGAGGCTTTGGAAGCAATACGTGGAGGAGAGCTTGCACGTAGGGGCCTCTCTCTCTCTCTCTCTCTCTCTCTCTCTCTCTCTCTCTCTCTCTCTCTCTCTCTCTCTCTCTCTCTCTCTTTGTGCACGCTGTCGTGATGCTATGCGGACACAATGTGAAAAGGCATGAAATGCATCATCATCCGACCTTCTTATTGATCTAGAGAGTCAATGTGATCTGAGTCATTAGTACTAGTGTGAGTTGCATGGATTATCCAAAAATACTAGATTTTTGGATAATTTTAGCCTATTTTTGATATTATTTATTGTAATTTTTTTTGAAAAAGTTAAAAAAGATTCTAGATTAGGATGCCATGCAAAAAGCAAGTTGCTTTTTTAGCTAGTTATGGGATTTTCATAAAAAAATAGATTGAAAAAATCGCGCATATTGCGATCGTTGTTGACAGGTTGAAAGCCGCAGTTTGAACTGGAAGAGGAAGATGAAGTGACCTGGGAGATCCATGACTAGGTGTCCTGCAGTTTTACCCCCCTTTTGGAGCCATCAGATTTGGGTTCCGAGCAGCAGAGAAGGAGATGTTATTTCTGATCCACGTTTTTGTTCTATGAGGGAGCTTTAGGAGATCTAATGCTTGGAGAAACCCCTCCGACATTGGGTGAACTTGACATGAAAGGTCGTCAGAAGAAGGAAAGACAAGATGGGAGAATTTTCGAACACAATCTCCAGTGATGTTTTGCAACAATTGGTGCAAAATATGAATATGCTTATGCAGGTACAACAACAACAACAAGTGATGCAGACTTCTGCTCAAACATAAAGTGTTGTGATGAATGCTTTGCAAGCAGTTGAGCATGAGATGAAGTTGTTTAATGGTAGGAACGTATCTGCATATGTACATACCTATGCTCAGAAGATGAAATTCTTTGGGGTGGCTCAACTTGCATGGAGCCGGTATTTTGTATGTGTTACTATACATGAACTGAAAACGCGGATTACTGAATTATACTTGCATGATGCTGACTGGGTAGCTTTCAAGAAGACACTTAGGGAAGAAATTTACATTGAAGATACCAATTTGATTATGCGCAAGACTTTTCAGGAGTGGGTTTTATAACCCAATAAGGACCTTGTGGCTATATAATTGTTAAGAGAATTTGGAAGTCGATTTGAGGAGTTGAATCTTGCAGAACAATAAGCTCTTGCAAGTCAGAAAATTGAATTATTTCTATAGGCAGCTGATCCTGAGCTTCAAGAGAAGCTTGATGATTTGTTGGAGGATCAGACTACAAAGATAGATCTAAAAACAAAGTGGAGACATGTCAAGGAAGCTGTTACTGCACTTGTGCAAAAAATAGAAGAAGAGAAAGATTGCATGTCTCTAGCTTGCCCACTGTTACGGGCAAGACAATTGAAATATCCAGTAAGCCATCCACTTCTGTGGCTAATCTTATGACTACACCTGATGTTCCCAATGTTAGGAAAGATGTCTTGGATGAATTGGTCAAAGGCATGCATGAGCTTCAATTGAAGGTCACAAAATTAAATGAGAGAGGACAAGAGGAAATGGGACGGGCATCAGCCCCTAAGCCAGGAAAAAGATGTATGTGGTGTGATAGTTTGCAGCATGAGAGAAAGGATTGCGCTGCCTATCAGGAGGCCTTGGCACAACATGTCATCTTTTGGAAAGATGGCAAGGTCCATGCACAAGAAACAAGATTGCATTTTTCTTTGAATTTTGGAAAGGGAGGTATGCAAAAGTTGTTGGAAGACTTGGCTGTCCGAAATGCGTACGTGGCGGTACATGCTTCTACTTTTGGTCTACAGTTGGATAGAATGCATGACCAAGTGATGGCTGGTCCAAAAGCTGAAATATGGACATATAATTTGCATGCAGTTGAAAAGAGAAAAGTTATGGATAGTGAAATATCTCATGCAAGGCAAGAAATTTATGACATAACTGGGAATCACCGATAGATGCATATTCAGTGGATGCATATTTAGCAAAAGGGCAAAACACAGATGTATTTGTGGAAGAGAAACAGAAGAGGAATGAAGATAATGCAGTGATATCTAACGAAGTGACAAAAAGAAATGTGGATTTTTCTAAAGCTACAAATCAGCCTCTTGCCGAGCATGTTATGGAAGAGATTGGGCAAGAGCAAAAATAGGATAGCGAGCAAGAGGACAAGCAACTGGGATATAAGTTATAGTCTAATATTGAGACATGCACAGATGCCTTGGAAGATCCTGTACTGAAAAATTCAGCCATTGCATCTATAGATTTTCTTAATGTATCTGAAGAGATTTATGAAGATCATGTTTTACTTGATGCAGGGAGTCAAAGGGAGATTGATGACTGGTTGGATGCACATGATTTGCATGATAAAGTTATTACCTATGAGACAATTCATGAGCTTGAGGATATGCATGTATTAGAGGACGTTAGATATGATGCTCCACAGTTGGAAACTGTTTCAGATGCTTTATCAAAGTCCTTGATAGACAAATCAAAGATGCTTTAAGATATAGATTGTTTTACTATTTACGGTGATGGTGAGAATGTGTTGAATGCAAGCGAGACTCAGTTTATGTTGGATGAGGAGCAAAACGGTTATCAGAAAGCAACTTCCCATGCAATGGATTTTGAAAGAGCGGGCATGTTGCTATGTATTTATTGATGGGTTCATTGATAGCATGTATATGGATATTCAACAGCCTGTAGTGTATGATATGCACCCAAGGCCTTATGACCCTAGAGGGGATACTAGGTATGACTCAAGATTTGTACAAATGCCAAGTATTTTGATCTATGATCCAGGGGGATGCTTTCTTATATGCATTATAAGCAACAAGTTGATGCTATGGGTGTTTGATTCAGGTGGTGCATTGGTGGTACATATCGGAGGATGTGCAAGTTCAGAGGGGGTGGATGTCGTGATGCTATGCGGACACAGTGTGAAAAAGCATGGAATGGATCATCATCTGACTTTCTTATTAATGTAGAGAGTCAATGTGATCTGAGTCATTAGTGCTAGTGTTCGTGGCATGGATTATCCAAAAATACTAGATTTTTGGATAATTTTAGCCTATTTTTTATATTATTTATTATAAAAATCTAAAAAAGTTAGAAAAGTTTCTAGATTAGGATGGTATACAAAAAAGCAAGATGTTTTTTCAGCCAGTTATGAGATTTTTCATAAAAAAACAGATTGACGAAATTGCGTGCATCGCGATCACTATTGATAGGCTGAAAACTGTAGTTTGAACTGGAAGAGGAAGAAGGAGTAATCTGGGAGATCCATGACCAGGTGTTGTGGGGTTTGACTCCCCTTCCGAAGCCAACGGAGCCATCCTCATAATAAAAAAAATACAATTCTATTTTCTCTATAAACAGAGCCAATCATTCATATACAACTCTTTAATGCCCTCATGACTTTTCAACTTGAAATATATTAGAATCATTCTCATTCTTGCTTCTTAAAAGGGCGAAACTTTAAAAACTATATAAAATGATGTTATTTTTTATGTAGAGACACCTTTTTGACTTGAGAGTTTTGTTGTAAATTTTTATCGTTTTTGGACAAGTATATGCCTATTTCTAGGCATTTCTTCATTCCCTCTCAAAGCTCTAGTTTTGTTTGAAATTTTGTGTACTCTTCTCCTTCCCTCCAGAATATGGTTTCTTGCAGACGAATTCTTCTGAAGCAACACTCAGTACTATCTACAACACTCTCTACCTTGCTACAAGCAATCTTAGGAGTGGTTTTGATAGCATTTGTTGAAATCAAATAATCTCTATCTATAACACTCTCTACCTTGCTATAAGCAATCTCCCTCTTCAGTATTATGCTACAAGATATCTTCCTCTTCAACACTCTATACTACAAGCAATCAAGTGATAATGGAGGTATCTTTATTTTTTTAATCTTTGTGATGTTATTATTCTTCATAGTTGTTGTTTAATCCTTAAGTGTCAATTCATAGAGAGAGAGAGAGGGAGGGGGAGAGAGAGAGAGACAGAGAGAGGGAGAAGGGGGAGAGAGAGGACTGTGTGAAATGAACTAAGAAAATAAGTGATAGAGTGACAGAGTAAATTACGATAGAAGATAAAATGATGTTATTATTCTTCACTAGCCAAGCTTTTGTATAAATGTGTTTAAATATCTTTGATCAATTCTTCTTCTTCTTATTCTTCTTCTTGAGAATATTTTGGATAGATTAGAATATAAGATTGGATGCTGATTAGAGGTACATTAAAAGCTAAGATTACATGCATATTAGGGGTTGATTAGGGTCTATCATGACTAAAGTCAAGAGAAAGAGACAAGATTCAACTGGGTAAAAGGGAACATAGATATAGTGAATCAAAGGGGTGTAATTGTGTGATTTGAATGTTAATCCAAGTTAAAATTGGCATGTATTTTTCTTTATAGGATGCATGTTCAGGACGTACTAAGAGAAATAGAGATATTCACTTTCAATTGGAGGATGAATATGCACCAATGTTCAAAAGAATTGTAGAAAGGGATGATGCAGTAAGATACAGGATGCAATAAGAAAGAAATGCAGGGACAAAACCATTTCATGTGAAGAAGGCTCGAAAATAACTAAATGAAAGTTTTAGAACTAATTGGTGAGCCAACGCATCTGAAAACTAGACACATATTGAAGTATGGTTCCAAAGAAGTTGCATTTGTAATGAATGCATCCAACAACTTTGTATTGAATATATGTAGGGTTCATATTGCTATAGTCAAGTTCTACAATAGGTCTATGGAAGAATGTAGAGGCAAGCTTAAGTTTGTCCTTAAATATGATGAGAGTGAGATTATTAAGGGGCAAAAAATTGAACATGTAAGTATAACACTTATGAATCGAGTATTAGATCCCAACATTGATGAAAACCATCATTTATACTTCAGTTTATAGTTAGAGAATGAAATATGGTGGCTTGCAACATTTGAAGTACCAAAGGAGGACCATGAAGTACTTAAAGTTTTTTTTAAACCTCAATAATATACCCAGTGTTATTCAACAGCAAAATAATGGAGCAATTTTACACATCGAGGGGTTTGGGGACTATCAAGTTAAATGGAATCTTGCAAGTGATTTAAAAACATTGAAGTGTATGTTTGGTTTATCAAATGCAGCGAATGCAAAATTTTCGTGCATGTACTGCATACAAACTAGATGGAAAGAAACAATGGCATGCCAAGGCAGGACAACAATGTAACGTGCCCGATCCTCAAATCCCGGGACACGTCTTAGCAGTCCATCGAGAGATATATCTAGCAGGCGCCGCCCGGCACTCTCAAGGAATGCCACGAGGTTTGGTAACTAGGGTCTCTTGACTCTGCCCCGCAACGGAACTTATCCTGTCGTTCCCACTAGGATCTACCTAAAGTCCGCGTTCCTAGTCAACATTGTCTAAGGTCATAGACCGACTTTTTCCTAACATTTCCTGTTAACATCTCCTTTGAGGAAAGCTCTCGGCTAACTGAGACCACCCTTCCGTAGGATAGACCTATTGGTCCCATCCACCATACTTCCCTCGAGGGTTGTTTTAGTTATCTAATTACCTACCACGTTATGCTTGACACATAAAAGCAGCTTCCTTAATTAACCCGTGAATCACAAGTTCCTTTGCGTAATTTAGGCCACAGACACAAAGACAAGATAAAACAAGATCAATCACTTCCTTAACTTATCTTCGGATTAATGTGTGTCTCCTGCCCATACAGGAGAATTAAGTGCTCCTTTCTACCTCCGTAGAAAAATCCTTTCGTCTTCCGGCAATAAAACCCGAAGGTTTATCCTTTCAAGATTTCACCTTGTAACTAGTATCAAGAGATTTACAGCCAGAGCCCCCAGTGGCACCCAAGCATCCTCCTACGCCAAGTGATTTCCACGGAGAAACCTCTTGCGGTGGGTTCGGTTAACATTCCCGATGTGGATTCATAACCCCCTTGGTTAGGGTTTGGTGGCTCGCGGGGGGTAGCTACTGCTATCCTTCCTTAATTATCCCTTTAGGAAATCAACCATAGCTGAAGCAAACATCATAGTAACAATTGCTAGGGAAAACATCCCTTTCGTTTCCATGGCAATCAGTCATTTCAGACCCGGTCATGAAATCATCAAACACTCCCCACTTGGGTTAACATCCAAAACCACATTAACAAATAGTTGAATGCACAACCTCTTGCTTCAAGGCATCACAATCCCATTGCATGCACAATCAGAATTTTAATTGGATGTATCAAAACACTTGCTTAAGGGATTTACAACCTTTTCAAACTGCCAAGCATAACTTGGGTCAACAATCCATTTAGGGTTAGGTCACCAGCTTCAGCTAAGCTAGGAGCGTATCCATTTGCGATAGTCCACAGTAGGATCGATAAAACAATCCGCAGGCAATTATACATATTCCTAATGCATCGGATCACATGTAACTTGCGTCTATGAAAGTCTAGGGTTTTGTCTAATGATGCAAGTGTATCTCATGAGCAGAAATTAACATTTCATGTGTTTCTTTTAACCATGATTGCGAAACGTGAATTCTAAATGTATTCATGCACTGAACTGGTTAAAAAGCTATCATTTTATGTGAAGTAAGGCGATAACCTTATCATTTTATGTGTGTAAAAGCTATCATTTCGTGCCTAAAATCTTGTGTGAATTCCAACTCTACCGTTTCGTGCATGCAACTTAGTTCTTAGAGTAAACAAAACCCTATACACAACATCAATCCTTTAATCCCTTCCATGAGAAATAATTCCTAAATTAATTTTTAACGCCTAGAACCTGGGCTTGATTCATGTGTGCTATGTTGGTCGTTCCGCTCACCCCTCTAGCATTACCGGTGGCTTGGGCACCTATGCTTCCCGTGACTTTCTTCTTGGGAGCCATTCGCCTCGCGGAGATTGGGTAGTCCGGACCTTGACGGGCTTCGGGTTGACACGTTCGGTTGGGAAAGACCACTGGATGGGGTTCGTTGCCGAGAGATTGGTTTGGGTGACTTGTAGCGGTTACTCTCTTTCTCTCTCTTCTTCTTCTTTTCCTCCTCTCCTCCTTCTTTCTCTCTCTCTCTTTTCTTCTTCTTTATTTTTCTTACTCTCCTACTCTCTCTCCCTCTCCTTCTCTTCTCCTACTTCTCTCTTATTCCTCTACTCTCTCTCTCTCTCCTTCTCCCTCTCTCCTCCTTCTCCCACTTCTTTCTCCTTCTGCTCCTTCCTCTTTTCCTCCTTCTACTACTTCTCTTCTCTCTCCCTCTAGCTCTTCTTCTTCTTCCTCTACCTCTCTCCTTTCCCTTCTTCTTCTCCTCTCCTCCTTCTCTCCCTCTTCTTCCTCTTCTACTTCTTCTTCTTCTCTCTCCTCTCTCTTCTCTCCCTCTTCTCTCTCTTCCCTATTCTCTCTTCTCTCCCTCTTCTCTTCTCCTTCTTTTCTTCTCCTTTCCTTCTTCTCTCCCCTCTTCTCTTCTCCTTCTTTTCTTCTCCTTCCCTTCTTCTCTCCCTCTTCTCTCTCTTCCCTCTTCTTCCCCTTCTTCTTCTTCTCCTCTTTTCTCTCTCTTCTCTCCCTTTTCTCTCTCTTCCCTATTCTCTCTTCTCTCCCTCTTCTCTTCTCCTTCTTTTCTTCTCCTTCCCTTCTTCTCCTCCTTCTCTCTCCCACTTCTCTCTCTTCTTTTTCTCCCTTCCTCTTCTTGTTCTCCTCTCTCTCCCTCTTCCTTCTTCTCCTTCTCCTCCCTTCTCTCCCTCTTCTCTTCTTCCTTCCCTTTTCTCTCTCTTTCCTCTTCTCGTACTCTCTCACTTCCTATTCTTCTCCTTCTCTCTCTTCTCTCTCCCACTCCTCTCCTTCTCCTTCTCTCCCCCTTCTCTCTCTTCTCTCTCCCACTCCTTTTTTCATTCTCCTTCTCTTCCTCTTCTCTACCTAACAAGGATCACAGGGGAGGGGCTGCTAACCGGACGCCAGGGGGTGTGCGCTGTAACCCGGGGGCGGCGGGGGGGATGCCTATTGCCCACGGCTAGCAGGGGAAAGGCCGTCTGCCCAGAAGATGGAGGGGGGGGTGTCATCTATCGCTGGATGGGGGGCATGTCTTTGCTTGCTGGAGCCGCTCTACACCAACATGAGGGGGGGCGCGGTGTTGTCCTCCTTCCCCATAGGGGGGGAGGCATTGTCTTTATAAGGGGGGGTGTAGTGGCCCGCCGCCACCTAGGCTGCATGCCCCTCCCCTTCTTCTACATCACTCCCTCTCCCTCTCTCCCCGATGTACTATCGAGGGGGGAGGGAAAGGGGAATTTTTTTTTGAAAAAAATTAGAAAAAAGGGGGGGGGGAATGTTACATCCTTTCCCTCTTAGAGGAATCGAGATGTCCTCATCTCGAGAGAAACTGGGGGGAGACAAGCACAATTGGGGCTCATAGCCTGTGGGTTAAGGCCCACCATGCTTCCTCTGCGCTACTTTGATTACTCAAATTCTCAACTTAAAATAACAACTTGCCACAACTCATGGGATTCAATAGGATTTATTCCAAGTATAAGACTTATTACCTCAAGTATATCTTCCTAGGATATCTAGTCATCCTCAAAGGTCACAATAGGCTCCAAGCCTTTCTCATCATGTGATTCATAATATGAGCCAAAAGCAGAGTTTAGATGGCTTCATTTGACCACATGTTCCTGATTCTCAAGGTCCAACTCAGGATAATCTGTTTGGATGTGTCGTAGTTCATTGCAGTGGAAACATCAGTGGTTGAGGCATCTCTTACGGATGTGTCCTATCTCTCTGCACTTGTGGCACCTCTTGTCTTGATCCCTGAGTCATCTTCATCATAGTTGCCTGATTTAAGTTCTTGGACGATTAGATTCACTCGAAGTAATGCGTCTTGCAAGTCCATTGGGCGCATTGATTCCAATCGAGTGTTTATGGGTGGATTCAACCCAACACAGAACTTTGACACCTGTTGTGTCATATCCATTGGGGGTGCATACTTTAGGAGTGAAACAAACTTTGAATAATATGCTTCAAGGGACAATCTTAGTTGCTTCAAGTCGTAGAATTCATTTATCTTTTGTGTGCGGTAGGTAGGTGGCAGATACCTCCCTCGCACAGCTTCCTTAAGCTTATTCCAAGTAACTGTCCCCTCCGAGATCGCTTGGTTTTTATACCACTATTTCCACCAAAGTCTCGCTTTGCTTGTAAGCTTAAGTTTGGTGAGCATGCCTTGGTTAGCAGGTGCAGTTCCTGTTGCCTCAAAATAGTCCTCCATGGACTCAATCCAGATCTCGGCGTCAGCTTGAACAGTCCCCTTGCCATCAAACTCAGGTGGCTTAGTTTGCTTAAGAAGGAACTTCTTCTCTTGCATGTCAGCATTCCTGGGTGCAGAAGGTGCTTGACAATCAAGCCATACCACTTAGGTTATTTTTGTTTAGAATATGTCCATGAACTGATCATGTATCATTAAGAAGTTTGGCTCTGATACCAACTGTAACGTGCCCGATCCTCAAATCGCGGGACACGTCTTAGCAATCCATAGAGAGATATATCTAGAAGATGCCGCCCGACACTCCCAAGGAATGACACGGGGTTTGGCAACTAGGATCTCTCGAGTCTGCCCCGCAATGGAACTTATCCGGCCGTTCCCACTAGGATTGACCTGAAGTCCGACCTGAAGTCTGGGTTCCTAGTCAACATTGTCTAAGGTCATAGACCGACTTTTTCCTAACATTTCCTGTTAACATCTCCTTTGAGGAAAGCTCTCGGCTAACCAAGACCACCCTTCCGTAGGATAGACCCATTGGTCCCATCCACCATGCTTCCCTCGAGGGTTGTTTTAGTTATCTAATTACCTACCACGTTATGCTTGACACATAAAAGCAACTTCCTTAATTAACCCGTTAGTCACAGGTTCCTTTGTGTAATTTAGGCCACAGACATGAAGACAAGATAAAACAAGATCAAACACTTCCTTAACTTATCTTCGGATTAATGTATGTCTCCTGCCCATACAGGAGAATTAAGTGCTCCTTTCTGCCTCCGTAGAAAAATCCTTCCGTCTTCCGGCAATAAAACCCGAAGGTTTATCCTTCCAAGATTCTGCCTTTTAACTAGTATCAAGACCTCGAGATCCCATCTCAAGTCACGTAGAACACTTGTGTAGGGTTCGGAGGCATTGGGATTTACGGCCAGAGCCCCCAGTGGCACCCAAGCGTCCTCCTATGCCAAGTGATTTCCACGGAGAGACCTCTTGCGGCGGGTTCAGTCCACATTCCCGATGTGGATTCATAACCCCCTTGGTTAGGGTTTGGCAGCTCGCGGGGGGTAGCTAGCGCCATCCTTCCTTAATTATCCCTTTAGGAAATCAACCATAGCTGAAGCAAACATCATAATAACAATTGCTAGGGAAAACATCCCTTTCATTTCCATGGCAATCAGTCATCTCAGACCCGGCCATGAAATCATCAAACACTCCCCACTTGGGTTAACATCCAAAGCCACATTAACAAATAGTTGAATACACAACCTCTTACTTCCAGGCGTCGCAATCCCATTGTATGCATAATCAGAATTTTAACTGGATGTATCAAAACACTTGCTTAAGGGATTTACAACCTTTTTAAACCGCCAAGCATAACTTGGGTCAACAATCCATTTACGGTTAGGTCACCAGCTTCAGCTAAGCTAGGAGCGTATCCATTTGTGATAGTCCACAGCAAGTTCGATAAAAAAATCTGCAGGCAATTATACATATTCCTAATGCACCGAATCACATGTGACTTGCGTCTATGAAAGTCTAGGGTTTTGTCTAATGATGCAAGTGTAACTCATGAACAGAAATTAACATTTCATGTGTTTCTTTTGACCATGATTGTGAAACGTGAATTCTAAATGACTATTCATGCACTGAACTGGTTAAAAAGCTATCATTTTATGTGAAGGCGATAACCTTATCATTTTATGTGTGTAAAAGCTATCATTTCGTGCCTAAAATCTTGTGTGAATTCCAACTCTATCGTTTCGCGCATGCAACTTAGTTCTTAGAGTAAACAAAACCCTATGCACGACATCAATCCTTTCATCCCTTCCACAAGAAATAATTCCTAAATTAACTTTTAACGCCTAGAACCTAGGCTTGATTCATGTGTGCTGCATTGGTCGTTCCGCTCACCCCTCCAGCATTACCAGTGGCTTAGACACCTATGCTTCCTGCGACTTTCTTCTTGGGAGCCATTCGCCTCATGGAGATTTGGAAGTTTGGACCTTGACAGGCTTCGGGTTGACACGTTTGGCTGGGAAAGACCATTGGATGGGGTTCGTTGCCGAGAGAGTGGTTTGGGTGACTTGTAGCGATTACTCTCTTTCTCTCTCTTCTTCTTCTTTTCCTCCTCTCCTCCTTCTTTCTCTCTCTCTCTTTTCTTCTTCTTTGTTTTTCTTACTCTCCTACTCTCTCTCCCTCTCCTTCTCTTCTCCTACTTCTCTCTTATTCCTCTACTCTCTCTTTCTCCTTCTCCCACTTCTTTCTCCTTCTGCTCCTTCCTCTTTTCCTCCTTCTACTACTTCTCTCCTCTCTCCTTCTACCTCTTCTTCTTCTTCCTCTACCTCTCTCCTTTCCCTTCTTCTTCTCCTCTCCTCCTTCTCTCCCTCTTCTTCCTCTTCTACTTCTTCTCCTTGTCTCTCCTCTCTCTTCTCTCCCTCTTCTCTTCTCCTTCTTTTCTTCTCCTTCCCTTCTTCTCTCCCTCTTCTCTCTCTTCCCTCTTCTTCCCCTTCTTCTCCTTCTCCTTCTCTCTCCTCTCTCTTCTCTCTCTTCTCTCCCTCTTCTCTTCTCCTTCTTTTCTTCTCCTTCCCTTCTTCTCTCCCTCTTCTCTCTCTTCCCTCTTCTTCCCCTTCTTCTTCTTCTCCTTCTCTCTCCTCTCTCTTCTCTCCCTCTTGTCTCTCTTCTCTCCCTCTTCTCTTCTCCTTCTTTTCTTCTCCTCCTTCTCTCTCCCACTTCTCTCTCTTCTTTTTCTCCCTTCCTCTTCTTCTTCTCCTCTCTCTCCCTCTTCCTTTTCCTTCTCCTCCCTTCTCTCCCTCTTCTCTTCTTCCTTCCCTTTTCTCTCTCTTCCCTCTTCTCCTACTCTCTCACTTCCTATTCTTCTTCTTGTCTCTCTTCTCTCTCCCACTCCTTCTTCTCTCATTCTCCTTCTCTCCCCCTTCTCTCTCTTCTCTGTCCCATTCCTTCTTTTTTCCTTCTCCTTCTCTTCCTCTTCTCTACCTAACAAGGATCACATGGAAGGGGCTGCTAATCGGACGCCAGGGGGGTGCACTGTAACCCGGGGGGGGGGGGGGGGGGGATGCCTATTGCCCACGGCTAGCAGGGGAAAGGTCATCTGCCTAGAAGATGGAGGGGGGCCGTTGTCTATCGCCGGAGGGGGGGCCTGTCTTCACTTGCTGGAGCCACTCTACACCAGCATGAGGGGGGGTGCGGCGTTGTCCTCCTTCCCCAAAGGGGGGGGGGACATCGTCTTTATAAGGGGGGGTGTAGTGGCCCGCCGCCACCTGGGCTGCATGCCCCTCCCCTTCTTCCACATCACTCCCTCTCCCTCTCTCCCCGACGTACTGTCGGGGGGGGAGGGAAAGGGGATTTTTTTTTTTGAAAAAAATTAGAAAAAACGGGGGAAATGTTATAAACAAGGTGCTCTAACAAGGGATCAAAAAGTCATGAGAAATGGAAGGCTAGTTCCAGTGGATCCAAATTGGTGCCCTATTTTGGAAATACCACTAACAAGGGTTCACTTTTGCACATTGCATTGTTTGGTTAGAATAATTGAGAAGCTAGTATATGAATATATATTCTTTGCATACAAGATGCGGCCTGTGTCAGAAGCTGATGCTACATGCAAGGAGGTAGAACAAGTCCTCTCTAAAGTTGGATTACATGGGGGCCAAGTAGAAATAAAAAAGGACAAGAAAAAATTAGAAAAGAGTGGAAATACCCCTTGTAAACCATGCTTTAGCAGACCCAAGGCTAGGAAGCTTATATCTCCACCTCGAGACGAGGAATGCAATATGCTTGTAAAACAACCAGAGAAGTATGAAGCATGGAAAAAGTTGCACCTTGCTGTTTCGGATTAGAGCAATGGGGGACGAACGAGGATTGCAAAGGCAGAAGTGTGGATACACCTAGATAGATTAGCAACTCTCTTACAGAAGTTGAGGTTTAGGGATGGTGACGCCAATACATTTTGAGAGATAGTTGCTCAATTTCATAAGTCCATGGTGGAGACATGGACTACAAATAGTATAACACACTACATGGTTAGTATTGTCATCATTACAAAAAAATATTATCATTTCAAATTAGTTTATGTTTCTAATCTCTGTTCTTGTGCAGATATACTTGAAGCACATGGTCCATACTTTGCAGATCAAGGAAGTTTGGCAGTATGGTCAACTCAAGGTATGGAACGATCTCATTGGCAAGCTCGATTTGCTTTTCAAAAGGCAATTGATCATGGAGGTGGCATCAATGATTCCAATTATATGAGGCCATTATTACAATGGTGGTATAGAAGATTAGAGATATGATATGATAAAAAAGAAAAGAAGTCCAAAACCTCTCAAGCACAATTTATAAGTAGGGCAATATATGAAGTGAGAAAAGTAAGATATGAAAACATCACAGCTAGACAACGCCACACAGAATGGTTGGCAACCCAAAAGAGAGATGGCAAGAAATGGAGACCTAGATAAAGATAATACTTTTGATGCATTTAGAGTCCACGAGAGAGCATAGGTACCTAGGATATGACACATCAATACTCCTATCTTTAACATGAGATGTCTTGTAAATTTGTTTAAGATTTCGAAGGTTTGTCACTATGTTTTTCAAAGTTGATTTTGAACTATGTTTTTTAATTATGAAAAGTCAATTTCAAAATCCTAAGACAAAGATATGGAAATTCCAAACCTTGGAACATTCACTGGCCTAGATAGAGAGGGGCATGAGGGGGGGGTGGTAGGAGACAAAGTGAGGAAGGGATGGGGTGGATAAATGAAATGAAATGATAATTTTAAAGTTCATTTACACTACAATAAGTTTAAGAGTTTCGTACTTAAGTCAAGTCTCTCCTTTCATTTTTTCCCATTACTCTTTACTCTACCCTCCACCTTTCTATCCTTCATCATCACAATCATGGCACGTTCCAAGATTCCTATCAAGAAGGCGACTACAAGAGCAAGAGCTCAACACTCTTCCGAATCTAGTGAGCGTACTGTGAGTCACAAAGGTCCCTCAGTGGGGCCGACAATGGTGGCCCTACTGTAGCTAATAATGGTGGAACTACTGTGTCTAACAATGGTGGCCCTAGTGTGGTCAATAATGATGGTTCACCATTGTCCAAAAATGGTAGTCCACATGCTCCAGTTGCTCCACCTCCAACTATTTCTCCAGCTAGTAATACACATCCTCCAACACATAAGAAGCGAAGATGGAGACCAGGCATAGCTGTGCTACGTGAGATAAGGAAATTCCAGAAGAGTGCCAACTTGATTATTCCTAAGGCACCATTCTCTAGGTTGGTGCGAGAAATACTATAAGATCTATAGTTAGGGAATCATCATAAGTTCTTTTCAAGGAACCAAGCAAGGAATGTGGGGGCAATGGTCAAGCCAAGCCTTGCTTGCTCTCCAAGAAGCAGTTGAAAGTTACTTGATTGATCTAATGGGTGATTGTCAACTTTTAGCCATTCATGCTCGACGTATCACTATTAAGCCCATAGATATGGTTCTTGTTTGTAGGATCTGCAACAACAAGGATGCATTTAATCTTAATGTCAACAATATGCTTTGAGAAGCTACCTTGTAATTGGATCTATGTTTTTAGCTCAGGTTTGGTTGCAGATTGTAAGGAGCTTAGTTTTAGTTTATCTTTCCAGTAGACCTTCAAGTATTTAATATCATTGGCCTACAAAATGGAGCTAAATTTTGCCTAGCTCTAGTTGTATTTAGTGCAATGCACTATCTACTGTGTATTTTATGGTTTCGTAATGCCAAATCTGATATTTGATATTCTATTTTTCCATTATTCGCATTGTGCATATTTCCAAGTTTCTAATTTTGAAAGTAGTTTTGTTGAGGATAAATTCAATGCACAATCACACACACATCAATGATTAGTTGTACATGGGCCGATGCACTATATATTTACTGTATTTAGCATTTTGGCAACACTATATCCGATATGCGATATTCCCTTTGACACATGAATTATTTTTTATGAATTTTTAAGTTTCCAATATTTAATGTAGTTTGGTTAATAAAACATTTAATATGCAATTGTGCATACTCGGTGTGGTGGTGACTTTTTATGTTATTAGTGAAGTATAATCCACTTAATGCATTTTCAAAAAAAGATTGAACCATCAATTTCATAAATTAAAATCTAGTGAAACTTCACCCACATGTCGGGCGTCATAAAAACTCATGGATATTAAAAAATTGGCCCCATCAGAAGTCTTTAGGACACTTGTTCAGAGACTCGCGTTTGAGCCTTCGGACAGGTGTCCTAGAGACTTCTGATGAGGCCAAATTTTTTTTGGGTAGTTTTGATGTATCCTAAAGGAGTCCATAGGTAAAATTTCACATCAATCGAATCACTGGTTATATTTTTCCAAAGCCTGGATACCTTAATTCAGGTTTAAGGATTTTTTAAAAGTTTTGCTATAAGTTTAAAGTTTCACCTCATTTTACACATTTCACTTTTGAGTTTTGAGTTTTCTCGCCTAGAAAACATGGCACACACCAAGCAAGTGGCATGGAGACACCCCCTTAGAAATCCTATGAACAAGCCACCTCCCCCCAGCTCCACCACCACCACCACCACGCCAGCATCGCAAGCGTTAATGGAAGCTAGGCACAGTGGCTCTTCGTGAGATCCACAATTACCAGAAGACCACGGACCTCTTGATACCAAAGGCTCCAATCGAGAAGCTAGTGCGTGAGATTATGGATGACGTACTCATTAAGAACAGCATGAGGCACTTCCCAAATGGATCAAGCTTGCAACAACCTGATCGCTGGACTGCCTAAGCCCTCCTTGCATTACAGGAATCTGTCGAAGCTTACCTCATCAACTTATTTGGAGACTCAGTCTATGCAGTAGTACATGCAAGGAGAGTCACAATCATCGATAGGAATTTGTGGATAGTGAGGTTTTTCAGGCGATGGAAGGATAGTCCTCGTGAAGATCAACAATAATAGGAGTGTACTACCAAAAAATATACAGAATGTAGCTTCCAAAGAGATTTTGTAAAACCCTGGTTATAATGGATCCCATGTACAATATTATGAATATGAATAAGCTATGGTGGTTGAAAGATGGAGACCAAAATCATAATGACATGAACAAGTAGAGAGAAATTGTTACACAAGTGAATTAGGTTCTAAGATATATTAGCTTGGACTCATAAACACAATCTTGTGTAAGATCGACAATGACACTACACTTAACTGAAAGTACAAAGCATCATGACATTGTGTTCATTTCATATTCAAGTTTAATGCTTTATAGAGTTTGGGATGTTCCACTTTCCTCACTGTGCATATGGGATTCAAGATAGCTCTTCCTAGAGCATACATCATTTATCTTTCAAATGAATACATGTTGCACACAAACTCGATAAAGCACTACATATTAAATTTAGGGTACAAATTATGTTGCGTATAAATTTGATAAATAAACGTAACATTCAAGTTTTAAAAAAAAGCAACGTGTATGACAAACTACATTGCATGCAAATCCAATAAATATTGGTTTTCATTACTTCAAGAGAAGATTACAAATTACATTACATTGGTGATGAGATATCATTTGGCACTAAGTACATCTACTCTCTCCTAGGCTTCTTTGGGCTACACTCCCCATGGTCAAAGCTATTCTTGATCATAAGCAGCAACACATTTTGCCCTAGTAGTTCCTGCCTGATGACATTGGGGTCTTCAACACCACCAACCATGCCATAGGACACCATGGAAAAAAGTGGCCCATACCTAGTACTAGAAAATAAGTAGAGGAGCTTTGAACATTGAAGCAACACTACTTTCTCCAAGCTAGAGTTTGTTGGGATGGTCTTGAAGGGCCCAGGCTTCGTTACTGCCCTCAACTTCAAGAAGTTCTCAGCAAAAGTAGGAGAGCATGTCGTATGTAATACAATAATGTCGCTCACAAGATGGCCGATATACTCCTTCAATGCCGAGTCCTGCACCCTTCCTTGGCTACTAGATCGCCACCTTGTTTAGATGAAAATTCATCTATATAGACGATGTCCTACATCACACAAGTTTAGTGTTAGACTCACTATGTTAGACTCACTATGCATGGAGTGTGCTAAAGATATATACATTGGATTCATGTAAAAATTTACCAGTAGGCCCTCTAGGGAATCAGGAGCATAGAGAAAAAGTTTTGCTGGGATTGGGTCCCTAGAGCAGCCCTTGGCTGGAGGCTCATGTCTGGGGGCCTCACATCTGGGAGACCTGAATCAGGCCCTCAGATGTGAGCTTTCGGCCTAGACTCCGGCCAGGGCTGCTCTAGGGGCCCGATCTTGGCAAAACTTTTTCTCCATGATCTTGATGTCCTAGAGGCCCTATTGGTAAATTTTTACGTGAATCCAATAACAGTAATCCGATAACATTACCTTCTCTACATCATCTATCTACTACTGTACCGAAGCATCCAGGTCTGCTCCTAGCATTGGGCTACTCTCGTCTCTCTCTTGGGAAAGTACTGCGTAGTTGGGTCGGGGTCCAAAAATGCTTTCTTGCAACTACTCGAACTCTTCATCTGAGATCTCATATTGTGGTATTCAATCTACTCTTGGATGCTCACATGGTAGAGATGCCATCGACACTTGTGCCATCATATTGAGCCACCTCATCAACATGTGCTAGGGCATCTTGTATATCAAAATCTATAAAATCATTAGGTGCATCACACACCATGATACAATATAGTTCTTCTTCTCTTAGATCTAAAATTTCTAGTACATCTTGCAATAGTAAGTATTCCACCCCCTCGATGATGATAGCATGGAGAGAAGCAAGGGGTGGCTCATCGCTTGTCGGCATCTCATCAGGGCAAGGAGGTGGGTACATAATGGCTAATCTTTGTGCTGCCCCTACTCTTGGATCAAGTGTGATCTCCTCAGGCTCTCTCTCGAAATACTCTAGTTGTGGTTGAGAGGGTGTGTCGATGTCTTCCTCACTATCCTCTTTCACCTCAATGCACAAAACATATATGGCAAATGCTGCATTGTGCTTGATGACGAGATCCATTGTGGCGTGGTCCTAGGATGAGGTGGGAACTACTCTGGCATGGAGATACTGCCACACATACACGAGGGCTTGATTTATTACCTTTGCATGGCTTGATCCAACATGTAAACTATATAAGAAATCTATCGAAATAGAGCAGGTGAGAGGGTTTGCCGCATCACAAAATGATGCCATTATACTAGAGCTAGGGTCTACAGTGAAAAGCAAGCTCTCTAGACTCAAGGTCACGCAAAACCTAGGGTATATTTAGTCTCCTATGTGTGCGTAGCATGTGGAGCTAATCCATGTAGCAAAGGCTAGAGTAGTAGCCATGGCACACAAAGAGAGAAGGAAGGAGAGCACAAGTGTAGGGAAGTAGAGAATGAACGTGAAAATGAGTTTGGAGTTATAGCTTTTATGTATCTAGGGTTTTAAATAAAGGTTCTCTTTTAACCCTAAAGTTTCAAATTAAAACTCTTACCTTAGTTTCTTTATTTCAATACTTTAAAGTAACCGTTAAAATTACTCATACAGACAAATGCTTCGTTCTACATTATTATATTCTCGAATATACTTGGATCGCTAAGTATATTCAAGTCCAACTACAGAAAATATAGAAAATTTTTAAGAAAATAAATCTAAAAGACCTTCAAAATCCCTTGGATCTAATTTAATATTTAATTTTAAGAAATTAGTAGAAGGGATGAGCTACAATATATCATTATGCAAAGACAATATTGCATTGATTATAGAACTCTAGCCTACAATTTAATTATGATTTTAACCACTATGATTGACTAATTATAATATGTATTATCACACTCTTGGGTCACAGTATACTAAGATTATCTAAATTGAAAGTACTCAGAAGTTTAAAAAAAGTGTATATTCATTCTTTATTAAAAAAAATTACAAGGATTCCACTATCTCAAGGATATGTGGAGAAGCATATTGTTTACATCTCATGGATTGCTCACTATGAATCCTAACTTTTCTATTATCTAGCTTGAAATAGAAGTTGCAGAGGGGCTCATTGGACATTAATTGGATTTCTTGTCTCACAAAAAAATGGGCCAATGGCTCTCTACGTTGACCACAAAAGAATTATGACCATTCCACAAGATAACCACATCTATGAGGGTTGTATGTGTCTCATCTCGGGTATCTTGATCCAAGCTGATCCACTCCCCTCGCAATAGTCACCATTTTCTATATCAAAAAAAGTGAATGTATAGAGTTTGTCTAGTGATGAAATACATGTAATAAAAACAAAAATAATGGTAAGTAAATGTGAATAGCACAAAAATTCATCTAAGCAAGACCTATGCCAATTAAATCAAGGCATTCAAAGTACTAAAAAAGATTTACTTGAATGCGAGATTAGATTGGTTGACCCTGCACTCAATCGTCTCATCAAAATTTGTTTTTTTGACTTGCCAAGACTCACCCAATAGCTGACTCATCCATTCCTCAAATGGACACTTGCATTGATAAGTAATCTTTATTTTCTTTAGAACATCACATGAACCAAACAAATGTGCAAACAATGAGAATGGAATACACCAACTAAGATGCACATCTTTGGAGCATGTGGTGGGTTTCATAGTACTATTGATGTCAGATTTTATCTTGGACTTACATGCTCTTGACAACTCCAAGCTACCAATAAACCATTCACCACTAGACAAAGGTGGCAATGGGACATGGTGCAATCTCTAGCTTTCTACTACATATAATGAATTATAAAAAAAGATATTTTGAGTTGCAAGTTGACTTGCAGAGTTATTATCATAGATCAAAGAACCTATGTTTTCATGCCAAACATGTATCTTGCAGCTCAAATATTCCACATTCTGCCATTCATGCAAAGTTGATGGATATAGAGCTGTTAGTAAAACAAGATTGAATTAGAACACTGTAAAGATTTTTAAAAACAACTTTGATGAAAAAGAATAAATATTGATAAAATTTAAAAATTAATTGTTTTGTTTATAATTTGCGATGTAGTTCTTGTCGTGTATAGAGATTTATTTGTGCATATAAACATGTTGGATCAACACTTCTGTTAATGCACTTGTTCCATTAAACACTTTTCTGAACTCTAAAATTCTACATTTCCAATGTTTGCTAGGGTTTGCAAAATTCTTATGCTTGACCTTGAAACTCCCTCGAGTACTTGGGTGTATCAAAATCCAATCCAACTTATAGTACTTATCACAAGTCCAATTACCCCCACTATCTTTCCTATTGAAGACCTCCACTACAAGTATGTTACTGATGTTTTTCCTCCGTGAAGACATCTATAATAACCAAATAGAAACTTTACCTATCAGCATGTGCATAATTTGAAAATGTTCTCTCCAAATGAAATGAAATTTAAATGGGATAATTTAAAAAAAACATTGTACCTGTAATTCTTTTCACAAAGAAGCCTAGAGATGTTGAACAAGAAGTTGACTTATAACAAGACCATTGTTCCTTCATTGACAAATTCCTAGAGTACAAAAAAAAAGAAATATTGAGTCAAAGCACTTACATAGGCTTTGCCCAAATGAGTTGAAACTTAACTATGGGGCAAAAAAAAAGTGGCAATATACCTGTGGCTCTCTTTGCAAAGAAGCCCAAAGATATTGAAATCATTGTTCTCCATCCTCGAAAACTCTTGGAGTAAATAAAAAAGAAGGAAAGCTCAGTATGCATATAGCTTGCATACATTTTTTCCAAACAAGATAAAATTTAACTATGGAGCAACAAAAAAAAAGACAACATATCTGTAACTTTGTTTACAAAGAAACCGTAAGATGTTGAAGAAGAAGTTGAGTGTTTAATTCAAAAGATCATTGTTCTTGATTGTAAGAGACTCATAGAGTACCAAAACAAAATAAATTACATGTCATAGAATGCACATAACTTGCATAGGTTTTGTCCAAATGAGATAAAACTTTACCATAGAACATCCATGGAAGAGAACAATATACTTGTAAAGTTTGTGAAGAAAATATTAGGGCTTTGGTAGAACAAGCTCTGCTCTCATAAAACATATAAAACTCACTTTGTTTTTGTGTAGAGGAAATGAAATTTCACAGGGTTATAGATAGGGCAAGCAACAATGAGGCTATAAGATTTCATCAAGAAAGAAGAAGCATGGAAAGAGATATGATAAATTTGAGTTCTGCCTAAGAAAGAGGGGAAAACTAAAAAGGGGGGAAATTAAAAGTCAAACATAAAATAATAAGAAAATGAAAATTCAAGTTACAAACTTCCAGGAAGTGTTAGCGTTGTATTCCCCACATTTCCCCTTATTTTATTGTTGAGGGAAGATTTGGGCCAAGATATGGCTAGAATATTCATGTTACATGAATCTGGAATCCCAGCTCTCTCATTGGTTAGGCCTAAGTTGCATGAGTTACTAGAGAACCTTACCCCATTGCCTCAAGAGGAAGAATGCAAAGGTCAATAAGCATTGCTAGAAGAGACATCTAACATATTAGTGGTGGACTTGATGAATTTTGGTGCTCAAAAGAAAGTGCATGTACCCTTTCTTTCATAGTATTTTGTTTTTGCAACAACTTGGAGATAATGTCATGCCACACATATGCAAGATTGTTAAAATATATGTGGTGCTAGAGGGCACCTTTTCGCAACATAAAAGTGCACTTTTTGAAAAGTTTTTGGAGTTTAAATCCATGGAAAAATAGTGATTTTGGAGTTACATAAAATGTTTGAGATTGGATAACTCAGGAGAATATATATCACATGAGTTCTCTTACTACTTGGGAGACCATGGGGTCAAGAGATAGGTTACATCAGTTCTCTTACATGCAGGTTAGTAGACCAAAAATTACTTTTGAGATGGATGCTTATGAAAATAGTGATGATGATGCTTATGGAAAGAAAATTGGAGCAAATAATGATCAAATAAATTAGTATATACATCTAGGCTCATGATCATGAACAAATATGTGGTAGTTATAGTCCATGGAGTGGTATGTTAGGAAGTGAAAAAAAGAAGCTAGAAATTGCACAAGGAAAAAAGACGATGGGTGAAAGTTTAGAGTATGAATGTATGGATGATGAGTTTGGCATACCACATGTTAGAACTCTAGAAAGAAAGAGTGCAAGAAAGTGTATACCACCACATACAAGAGCTGTTGAGACATCATCTAGTGCACCTCTGTCGAGGAGATTAGATAGAGTGAGGCATCCAATTGACAGGTTGATATATAATGGCTTCATGAAGATGCATTATGCATACATAGTATCTTATATTTAGTATATAGAGCCTACATTCATTGAATAGGAAATGGGAAGCAAAGATTAGAAGGAAGCCATGGATGAGGAAATGGAAGCATTGACAAAGTACAATACATGGGATCTAGTTGAGTTGCCTTATGGAAATAAGGCAATCACCTACAAGTGGGTGTATAAGATCAAGTGCAAACTAGATGGCTCATTGGAAAGATACAAAGAAAGGTTGGTTGCAAAGGGTTATGCACAAACATATGGATTGGACTATGAGAAGACATTTAGTCTAGTGCCTAAGATGACTACAGTGAGATCGGTGATTGCATTAGCTTCTATCTATGACCAAAAATTATATCAAATGGATATGAAGAATGATCGCTAGAATGGTACATTAGAAGAGAAAGTATATATGGGTCATCTAGAAGGGCATGTACACCCAAAATATTTTCATTATATATGCAAGTTGAGGAAGACATTGAATAGATTGAAGCAAGCACCTAGAGCTTGGTGTGAGAGGATCAATAAGTTCTTATGTAGCATGTGATTTTAGGAAAGGATGGTTGATTATTCATGTTATATCAGGCATACACAAGATGGAATGATTTTTAAAGACATTTATGTTAATGATCTTATCATTATAAGTACTTGAGATAGAGAAATTGGTTAAGTAAAGCATATGCCACATAAGGAGTTTGAAATCAAGAACCTTGATCTATTGATGGGGTACTTTTTGGGCATTGAGGTGATTGAGAATTCACATGGAGTTTGGTTAGTGCATAGGAAATATTCATTGGATAAGCTAGAGAAGGATGGAATGAAAGCATGTAAACTAGTGGACACACCACTGGATCAAAATATAAAGATGGTGGATAATGGTCAGTATGTTGAGGATGTTACTATGTTTAAGAAGATGGTAGGTAGGTTGATCTACCTGACCATAACAAGATTGGACTTGAGTTATTTAGTGAGAGTGGTTAGCCAATTCATGCAAAATCCATGCAAGTCACATTTGGATGTAGTGAGAAGAGTCTTGAGATATGTGAAAAAGACAGTTAGCTTTTCCTATTGTAGGAGAAAAGGATCAAGCCTACATTGTTTGGATACACAAATTTAGACATTGGGCATGAAGTATCATGGGTAGAAGATCCACCAATGTTTATGATTTTTCATTTGGTTCAACCATGGTGAGTTGGAGCAACAAGAAGCAACCCACAGTTGCTTTATCTAGCAGAGAAGTAGAGTATAGAGGTATAGCATTGGTAGCATAAGTGAGAAAATATAGCTAAGATTACTATTATGTGATATGGGGATAGAGATAGATGGTAGAGTTATCATGTACTGTGATAACATGTTTGCAAAGAAACTAGTCTACCATGTAAGAACAAAGCATATTGAAGTGCAATACCACTTCATTAGAGAGAAGGTTATGGATGGAGAGATCGACTTGGTACATGTTGAAACCAGCAACCAAGTAATGGATATCTTTACCAAAGCATTAGGTAAAGATACGTTTGAGTACTTTAATAGTGCACTTTGGGGTATTGTATTTGCAATCTTATTTTGAGCTTGAGGGGGAGTGTAGAGGAATAGACATAGGTTGAGTTTATATCCTATGTATACATAAATAAAGTAGAGTCTATGTGTGAAGTTACTCAAAGGTCAAAAGGCATCTATCACTTTGGGAGATACTTTGTGTGTACTTTGGAAGCAAGATAAGAATGACAAAGAAGAAGAAGAAGATTGCTTGAGCCTCCATATCTCATGCCATTGTTTCTTTTATTGTGCATCCATATCCATCATTTTCACAAATAATGTATTGAGTGAGGGTGAATAGGTGACAATAAATGTGGAGGATACAAAGAATACAATGACACAAGTTACAATGAATATAGAGAGTATAGGGGATACAATGAATACAAAGGATATAGAGGATATAGTAAATACTATGAATATAGAGGATATAATGATTCACAATGCAAAAGAAATGAATCCTTTGATTGATGTTGATGATGTTTTGGTTGGTGATGATAATATGATCTAAGTAACTACTTTCAAAAGGATAACTTATGGAAGAAGATAAAGTGGACTTTGATCCTCATGGTCTCCATGTCTCACTATGCAAAGTAGGTTGTAAGGACTAGGAAAAAGCATAAGCTTTGTATGTATGACTTACTAGGTGATTGCAATATGGCCATTTGACTCAAGAGGTGGTCACAAGAGTACGTTACTATAGTTAGTTGTTTAAGAAAAATTCAGTGTCTTAAAAATCTAGTGTAATCACAAAGTTAAGACCAACATATCCAGGGTATACTTTCACACCTCAAGATTAGCCCTACCAAGTTTGGTAGTCATCCAATTTAGTGTGTGGAAGATACAAGCTGCTCTGACAGGTTGATGTTTATAGTAGATTGTGCATAAAAAAAGTGAATTGTAGGTTGACTAGAAATTTTTGGGAGAAGAAGCTTTCAGAACTTGATCTTGGTATCCCATAATTGAAACTAAGTCTATAGTTTTGCTTCAAAAAGCTTGGCAATCCAAGTTATGAACAATTTTCTACAATGTGCTCTTGATTGACAACTTTCAGAGCAGGGATTGATTAACCATGATGGATACAAAGTATTGACACTAACATTTGGATGATAATGCCACACATGAATCGGATGAAGTACTAGCTTAGGATACAAATTGTAGGTAAAAAAATCAAGTTATTGAAGAGGAGAGAATCAGAGGAGTATGTAGAGCAACTAGAGCTTGAAGATGAAGAGGTAGAGCAGGATATTGAAGAAAAGGATAGAGAGCTTATGGAAGATAATGAGGATGTTAACCCTCCTTTTCATGGTCATTTATATAGTTCTTTAACCTTAATGGTAGGATATCAAGGGGCAATTCAATTACATTCTCTCTTCATGTCCATTCTTTCCCGCATTCTCCCTCTCCCTCCCTCCCTCCCTCCCTCTCTCTCTCTCTCTCTCTCTCTCTCTCTCTCTCTCTCTCTATTTCTGTGCATGAGAGTCGATTATGTGCTTCTCTGTTGAGGGTGTGATGCCCTTAACACTTGGCAATCATGCAGTCATCGATCTTTGTTAATCTTCGGTTGCAGATCAATTGACGGTGGGTGTCCTCTCTCTTTGCTGGCAGAGCAATGCAAGGAACTGGTTGTGAAGTGCTTTCAGGTGTTGAAGCGAATGGATGGCAAGGTGCAAAAGACGGTTGCCATGAACGAAGTGAAGCAAGAGGAGCGTACCATAGCAAGAAGTAATTCAGGAGGAAATTCATGTGAAAAAGGGCATCTATCAAATTGAGTCGTGCATACAAATTTAATGAAAGAAGTTGGTGAAGATGGATTCTCTCAAGGCATCTACATCAAGGGGTTTCTCTGGAGGCTGATTCAAGAGGATGACTCTTGGCAAGGATGACATGATCCAAAGGGGACTTACTAGCAAAAGGAAGATTGAATGTACCACCAAGAGACACGAAGCGTGCAAGAAGAACAATCTTTGGACAAGCTTATGGAGGAGACTTTTGGTGAACCAATGCCAAATGAAATCATTATGTTCTCCAGACATGTTGCATTCTCAAATCTTTTTAATGATATGACATGTGCTAAGGCATTTGACTTCAATCAAGGGTGTAAGTGGGTCCTCAATTGTAAACAATTGGTCCCTCGGGTGTGCTAGGTGTTAACCTTGCTTTGCATGGTCATTTATATGGCTCTTTAACCTTAATGGTAGGATATCAAGGGGCAATTCAGTTACATTGTCTCTTCGTGTCCATTCTTTCTCGCATTCTCTCTCTCTCTCTCTCTCTCTCTCTCTCTCTCTCTTCGCATGAGAGTCGATTCAGTGCTTCTCTGTTGAGGGCGTGATGCCCTTAATAGAGGATCAAGATGTTTAAGAGAAGGGGAGCATAACACAATAAAGTAGAAGAGCTTGATGAAGAAGAAGACATAGGGTAGGATGAGATCGAGGAAGATGATGAGAATATAGTAGTGAAAATAGTAGTTTTTGATCTTAGGGTGTTTGGTTGTTTATGTTATGTTCACATCCTTGATGGTTTTAGGAAAAAGATAAAACAAAGGTTATTGAATGCATTTTTTTTCTTGGGTATCTAGATGATAAGAAGGGTTATAGATGCTATGATCATATCAGTATAGAGGTCTACATAAGCAAGGGTGTAAGATTTAGTGTGAGTATGAGTCTTAGTATAGACCAAAAGCTATAGTTGAGATGGATGCGTATGAGAATAGTGATGATGGTTGTTATGGGAAGAAAATTGAAAAAAATAATGGCCAAAGAAATTAGCATATTGATGATATGTCTAGACCTTAATATCATGAAGAAAGCAATGGAAATTGTAGTCCATGGACTGGTAGGCTGAGAAGTGCACAAAAGAAGGCAGAAATTGTATAAGGAAAGAAGCCTATGGGTGAAAGTTCATAGGATGACTCTATAGATGATGAGTTCGGCCATGTGTTAGAACTTCAGGGATAAAGAGTGCACGAAAGTATGCACCACCATATGCAAGAGCAATTGAGACACCATCTAGTGCACCTCAGTTGGGGAGATTAGATAGAGTGAGAATCCATTTGATAGGTTGACATATAATGTCTTCATGAAGATGCATTATGCAAACTAGTATCTTATGTTTAGCATGTAAAGCCTACTTTCTTTCAAGAGGAAATGGGAAGCAAAGATGGGAAGGAAGACATGGATGAGGAAATGGATGGATTAATAAAGAACAAGACATGGGATCTAGTTGAGTTGCCTTATGTGGTAAGAAGGTAATTGGTTGCAAGTGGGTATACAAGGTCAAGTGCAAAAATCAGATGGTGCATTAGAAAGATAAAAAACAATGTTGCTTACAAAGGGTTATGCACAAACACATGGATTGGACTATGAGGAGACATTTAGTCTAGTGGCTAAGTTGACTACAATGAGATTGGTGATTGCATTTTAGCTTCTATCTATGGCCAAACATTATATCAAATGGATGTGAAGAATGATATCCTATGTGGTACATTGGAAGAGGAAGTATATATTGATAAACCAAAATGGTATGTACACCCAAAATATATGCATTATCTGTGCAAGTTGAGAAAGACATTGTATGGATTGAAGCAAGCACCTAGAGCTTGGTGTGAGAGGATCAATAGGTTCTTATGTAGGGATTTCAATAAAGCATTGCTAGTTATTCACTTTATGCCTAGACATACAAAGGATGGAATGGTTGTTGTGGTCATCTATGTTGATGATCTTATCATTATAGGTAATGTAGAGAGAGAAATTGCTAAAGACATGCGCTACACAAGGAGTTTGACATCAAAGACCTTGGTCTATTGGCATAATTTTTGGGTGTTGAGGTGATTGAGATTCCACATAAAGTAATTTGCCAATATATTTGTTAAGAACACATTTTCCATTGTTAATGCCTCCAAATACGGTAAAGGGAGTGTAGGTGGGAAAAAGAGAAGTGTACATGCACTTGCAAACAAGTATTGGGCTGCTCTATGACTTGAGGGGGTATATAAAGTTTCTCCTCAAGCCGAGTTGTGCACCCCTACAAGGTCATTAGTGGCAAGGGAGGGTCACCTCACTCTTGTCTTTTTGCCTTTCTTGGTATTGACATTTTTTCTCAATTGGATTAGACATGGTAGTAGCATGTTATGCTAATCAAATAGCATGCAATGAAAGTTTGATAGAAAGAGCCCTTTTTCTTTTGATGTTGTGCAAAAGCAATATGAAAATGGGCTAGGGGGGATTACCTTATTAGCTCACTCGGGTAAGTTACTATGTATAAACCCTAGGCATCACGTGCGTTCAAGGCATGCTTTATATATCCCTATGTAGCCTATTTTGCAAAATTTTTTTAACCCTTATGTAACTTTTTGGCAATATTTATAAATCCCTTACCGTAAGTTTATTTTTTTAAGTAAAGAATTTAATGGATCCCTATGTAATAGATATAAGATACTACAATATAAAATTGACCATATAGCAACTCCCAAGGGTTCATAAAAATCTCTTAGTAGTTCTAGTGACTTCACAAGTTGGAAATTCAACGTCTCAGCCCTCTGTTGGGCTAGCACCCAAATCAAACATCAGCCCTGTTAACATTTGACAACTCCTGGGCATCTGAATCCCCAATGGTTGGACCATAGATCTTACTACCAATCTAGCTTTGCTTCTCAGCCTGTTGAGTGCCCCATTTGCTTGAGCTTGAAGCGTTATGTGAAGCTCTTAGGTAAACCTTGTAAAGCAAAAAAAATTGATCTCCTGGACTAAATCTCTATTTGAAAATGGAAGATATGGTAGTCTATGTGCTTAGCGAGGTCTATGGGATGCTTGGCCCAAGTTGTGTAGGAAAATCTTGAGCACAAAGAGCATGAGAGAAGTTGGAAGGCTGTCCTCCATGGCTATTTGAGAATAAGCTTAGCAAGAACAAAGAGAAAAGAACTCCTTTCAAAAAGTAATAGATTTTTAAGTTGTCAGAAACTCCTAGGAGTCCTTCTTGGCAAGTTTACCTCTAAAATTTGACCGGGGGTTGAAAACAAGCTACCATTTTTGTCCCATTGCCTCTAGATTTTTCCAAGCCTCTTGCCATAGCTTGTGTGGTCTTTAAGAAGGTGCCATACCTAGCTGCAATACTTCGGTGTATTTGTAATAAAATAGGGTTTTTAGTGTTCTAAAAGGTGAAAGGATCAAAGGCTAAAAAGAGGAGCAAATTTGAAAATAGGATCCAACATAGAAAAACTTGAAAAACACTTACACAATGCGAGGAGTTAATGACTGCAAATACATGCTTTACATGTGAACAGGAGGGACACATGACGAGGGACTATCCAAATAGGCACCATGTTGAAAGTAATGAAGATTAAGGTGAAGTTTCCAAGTCATATTGAACCAACACAAGTCTCTCCATTCTAAAGTGATTCCCGCCCTAACCCTTATGGCCCTCGCATATGTGTGCTTCTACACTTGCAAACCATAACAAATCACCACTTGCAAAGTAATCTTTGCCCTAGATTGGGTTTGTTTCTTAGACTATAGAACAAGTCTCAAGATGGAATGTGACACAAATTGCATGTTATTCATTCATGTTTGCACATGAATAGTAGGCTTTATAACTGGAGCTTACTAATTGGAGGGCCATACCATTGATCGAGGCAAACATCAAAGAGATGAGATAAGTGCCAATTTAGGAGGGATCAAATCAATGAGCCCACCTAGTAACTGAAGGGAGTGCATCCCCTTTAGCTTCCATGAAATGCTTTATCCCTGTCCATGGCCTATTCAACATTGACCTACTTTCCCATTTTCAAAGTGGCATGTTTACCTACTTCCCCATTTTCTAAGGCTGTATCCCCTTTAGCTTCAATGACATGTTTTATCCTTGTCCACGGCCTATTCAACATTAGCTCAACTTTCTTTCCCATTTTCTAAGGTTCCCCTTAGTACATGCTTGTTATTGAATGCACCTGCAAGATATAGGTGCCCCCTTAATTACTTTGTATGCACCATCATCAAAACTAGCAATCATCCCTATCATTTGCTATTCCTTTTGGGTCTCGAATCACCACCTCTACATATGTACATTTGAGCTTTTAAGCATGAAGGGCCATATTGTCATATTGCTAGAAGTGTTGGTACTATACAACATGATGGTCTCTTTTCCTCCATCTAATTACTCTAAATTAATGCAGGTGCTGCATGTGTTTTTCTTTAATGAAGGTAAATCCCTAACTACCAAAGGGATACTAGTGACATGAAAATACCATGAAGGTGTTAAAACTAATAATAGTAAGTGGAACCCTCAAGGACAAACCAAACAATGCACCTTTTATCCACATCCAACACATTCAGCAACCATTGGATTTCTGAAGCTCCACTCCAGTGCCACACTAGGACCTAAAGTAGCACAAAACTAATTTTGCTCATCCCACGTCCGAACAGCCAACTCTAGCCCTCCATCGATTCCGGAGTGATCCAGTACCATGCCGGACAAGCGTTCACCACCCGATTCTCTTCTTGATTCTTCCCACATGAACCACCACTTGGAAGAGAGAGAGGGAGGAGAGAGAAATACTGGTTTTTTATCTTCTAATTCGGGCAGCCATTGCTCGCGCGAGAGATGGAGATATGAAGTGAAACGAATCACAAGGCCACTGCTCTCATCAGTTGGGGGGTTGTTCTTTAGCCCCCCCATAGTGTCTCCATGCTTGATGAAAAAAACACCCCCCTTCTAATTCATCAAAAATCCGTTGGGCCCCCAAGGGGAGGCCCAAGGGTCACACCCTTTGGCCCAAATCTCTTTTACACTTGGCCTTTGTGGTCCTTGGCCTCTCGAGCATCCCCATTCTCGTGTTCGACTCCATTTCGTGATCTAAAAATTCATGGGTATCCGTGTCAAAGCCCCCCACTGTTGGGAATCTCCCAGAGTCTTATTTGACATGCCGAGAAATTATGAAAATTCCACAACCACCGCGCCTGGTGGGTCTTTAAAGCACTTTTGGGGTATTGCCGCTTAAAATTGTATTGATTGCAATTGCCACCTTCGACGAAGTTTATTTTTCCCCTAAAATTTGGAATTTTTGGCTATTTTTAAGCACTTCTTGGTGTCAAAAATCATCTATCATTGGCAACCACGGGATAGGGCAACTCAGCCCATTGAATCCCACGAACAGATTTGCACATACACAACCAAAGAAAACATCAAGCTGATACAAAATAAATACGCATTAAAACACCTCATAGCTCTCACCCTACCTCCTGACAAAACCAAGGCATTAAATCCATAAGAAGTAGGCCTAGCATAATCTGATAAGAGCCTAAAGCTAGTCACTAACCTGCTACCCCAACACAACCAAGCTAAAAAGAACTATCAAAGAGGTCATCCTAAGTGGTGGTATGAACTACCTACCTAAGGACAACTCAACTAGGAGCTCCTACTAGTAGGCGAGGACTCCTATAGCCTGATCAACAAATATTATCTTTTAGCACATTGGTCCTTTATCCTCTTATTTTCCATACTCGGGCATGTAAAAAGGAGGGAGCTGAATGTAGTAACCCAAGGAGAACAAGGCATTGATCTCAAGTCCTGTCTGTGTACCCAAGAATCTACCAAGCCCCCGCGAGGTGACACTTAATCCTTTTTTAACGCTCACTTTTATTTTTGCTCCAACCTTCTCTTATTCTTATTTTTCTAGCTAGATGCCACCCCTAGGAAGACAAGGCATCAGCCCCATGTCTAACTCGTCCCCAAGAACCTACCAGGCCTTCGCAAGGCGATAAAAAAATGCTCAAGGATTTTTCTTTTTTTCTTTATATATATATATATATATATATATATAGGGTTAGACCCCTTTTTACACACCTCCATATATTCATAGATATTCTCTCAGATATTTAGGGTTTTGCTTCTTTATATCATCATTTTAGTAGGCTTCTCTAACTGCTTCACACTAATAGGATCTCCTAGAACGGCCGCCTAGTAGGTCAGCAGAATAGGGTCACTAGAACTTCCTTCGAAAATAGGTCTTTCAGTGCCTGACAATGCCTTTGTAGGAGACAATGACTACTCAGACCTCCCACATACATATCGAACCTAAACCTAGGACGTCATGCCTTGATTGCAGGTCCCCAACAAAAAAAAAGAAAGTACCCCCTTACACATGTATCATTATTTGCTTAAGGAAAAAAAGACTCAGAAAGGGGACGAAACCACCTGGAATGGCCACAAGAAGCTCCTCTGCAGCAAAGGCTTCCTCTAATAACTTCATCCCCTGTATGATGTAATCACTAAAATAACAAGCCATTAAATGTACCTACACCAAACAGACATAGGGCCCTCTTGGCCTAAAGAAATAGCACATTTGTACTGCAAACTAATTGGTCCTCTTGGCCTAAAGAAATCAAATATTAAAACCTTAAAACAACTAGTCCTCTTGGCCTAAAGAAATAAAACAAACTAGCTTATATAGATCCCTCCTTAGAAGAAGGAAGATATACAAAAATACGCTCTATTCCAAGGGGAAAAATAGGGCTCTTAGCCCTAAACTAAATGCATCAAGTTGTGACCCATACCTCCTGCATATATAGCTAGAGGCGTACGCATAACATGCCATCTGACCAACCTATGGGTCCAGGATAATAGTGATAGATGGGTCTCGACTACTCTTCGCATTACCCATATCAACCATCACCTACCATATAACACGTGGTTTGATAACATTCCCCACAACCAACTAGGTCCTGTCTCATTATCAAGAGCAACATCTGGACTAGGACCACAGTTGAAAAAGAGGTCCTCTTCATAAGCAAAATTGGCTAGTGAATCCACAAACTGATTCCAAGAATGCGGAATCAGATGAAGAGACGTGCTCTCAAATTCATCAAGTAGGGTTATAGCAGTTCGATGATACATATGAAGGATAGGATTCCGGACTGTATATGTCTCATTGAGTTGATTTAAGATCAGCTATAGGAATCCCCTTTTACTAACAACTGCAAAATACCACCTTTCTTGGCAATATTCAGTCCCATAATCAAGGCTTTATACTCTGCCATGTTGTTAGTGAATCCTACCCCGAGATAAGCATCTAATTTCATTGTAACTCTATGTCGGGGATCTCGGATAACTAATCCATCCCTTTTTTATTAGGACCCCTGGATGCCCCATCAAAAGGTAATGTGTACGTCCACAATGGGTTTACAAAGCCAACCATCTAGAACTTCCCTATTCGTAATTATGATAGTCAAAATTTAATATATTGAGAGGATGAATTGACGGTTCCATCCCACCTTCATCATTAAAGACTACAGGGATGCTCGTCAAAATTTGCAGACAATGATGACAGAAGACCCTAATCTCCCAAACGAATGTCCCGTCATCTTGCTCAATCACTTTATAGCCTTTACTCCTCCATATGAGCTTTCCCTGATGATATCGATGCTCTAAGTATGGGTGCTCCAAATAAGGGATCAGTCGACCCATCAACCTTTATCGTTGTTTCCTTGCAGATGTCTGATCAATCACACATAGACCTGCAAGGCACTTATGTCATTAGCGTAGTCAAAAATAATAAGGTTTAATCTTATTAAGATTAACCTTATTCTTAAACTTCACACCCTCAAGATGTGCCAATAATGCTGTGGATCTATTCTTCCCGATCCTAACAATCCTATAAGGACCATCCCATTTGGGCTCTAGCTTTCCTAAAAATAATTCTCTACACGCATCATAGTACAACACTAGCTGCCCCTTCTTAAAAGTGTATTTCTTTGCTTTTAGGTCATGGAGCTACTTCATCTGATGCTTGGTCACCTCCTGATGTAGCAAGCTCTGCAATTTAATCTCATTGAGGTGTGCCAGAGTCGTAAAGTGCTCTAAGAGGGCATCCCCATCACCCAAAGAATGATTGATCGTGAGTCTTATCGTTGGCAACTCGATCTCTAGAGGTAGTACACAGTCCTCTCCATATACTAACTTGAATGGGGTGTGACCAATAGCTCGTTTGAACACTGTATTGTATGCCCACACTGCCACGTACAACTTTTTGTCCCAATCTCATTTCTTTTCTGATACTACCTTAGATAGAATGCCCACAAGCTACTTGTTGGTACTCTCAACTTGCCCATTGGATTGTGGGTTATAGGGGGTTTTTTTAATTGTGCTTGATGTGCCAAGCCTCACTCAGGATTTTTATCACTTTGTTTAGAAAATGTGTCCCCCGGTCCGATACTATTTCTTTTGGTGGACCAAATCGACATACTATTTGCTCTAATAGGAAACTAGTGGTTTCCTTTGCATCGTCTTTCTGTGTTGCATGTGCTTCTGACGACTTAGTAAAATAATCAGTCGCTACGATAATATATCTTTTCTGTGCAGTGGACAACAAAGTAATAGGGCCCAAAAAGTTGATCCCCCAATTCTCGAAAGGAAGGATTGTCATAATAGGAGTGAGTGGTCGCCTCCTATTCTCTCGTCTATCATGTCGTTGGTAGATGATGTCGCATGGTTTAACGTACTCAAATGTGTCCTGAAAGATGGCCGGCCACCAATATCCCACCCTCAAGGATTTTTGAGCAGTTAGCCACCCAACAAAATGACCTCCGCAAGCAGAGTCATGGCACTTTTCTAAGATGAAAGGGACCTCATCAGGCATTACACATCAGTAGTAGATATCGTCTACCCCTTGCCGATACAACATGCTTGTAATTACTGTGAATTTTAAAGCCTGCTACTTGATCTTTTGCTTTTCTGACTTCGATAGACTAGCTACAGTCTCTCCCGTCAACAAATAATGCATTATTGTTGCATACTAGGAGGGAATAGATGCCGTGTCAATCTTGAACAATGAGTCCCAGTCACTGCCTTCAACCAAAGCTTCCTTTGGCTCCCCAAAGTCCACAAGGCACTCTACGATACCCTACAACTTGGGTGGCTTGCTCTTAACCTCATAGTCAAACTCCTGCAAAGTGATTAACCACTTTGCCAAACGGTCGGGCGGTTGTAGCTTATTCATCAGCAGTAGTAGCCCTTCCGCCTTCGTATAAAGGACAACCTTCTCATAAAGGATGTAGTGCCTGGACTTTTTAGTCGCAAAGACCGTCGCAAGGCACAAATTTTCCATATAAGTATAATTAATTTTGGATACACCTAGCTTTCGACTATCAAAAGAAATTCGGTGATACCACTTCTCTTCCCACATCTACGCTAAACAGCAACTAATGCTATGCATGGTAACTGTTGAAAATATATAAAAAATTTCACCCCTCTTCAGTGCTTTCAGCACAGGTGCTCTTGCAAGTTCCTGCTTTACATCCCTCAAAAGCCACCTTACAAGGGTCACTCCACATAAACAAACAATTGAAGGATAGCAGATTTGTCAATGGCAATGTTCTTTTTGCCAAAGCGCTTATGAACTGTCGATAATATCCAACTGATGACAGAAAGCTATGGACTTCTTTGGGGGTGCATGGCAGACTCATGGCAACTATAGCTTTGATCTTTTTAGGATCCATCGCAATCCCTACCGAGCTAACTACATGGCCCAATAGGAGCCCATAAGGTACACCAAAAAAGCACTTCCTCGGATTGAGAGCTATGCAAAATTGTCTGCATTGCTCAAAACATTTTTGTAAAATAATAAAATACCTTTCTCTCACGGTGGCTGCCCCTAAATCGTCAATAAATATCTTCATCTCCTCAGGGAAAATGTTAGCAAAGGTCTTATCAGCAGTTCATTGCCAAGAACCAGGTGCATTGCATAGAATAAATGCCATCACATGATACGCAAAGGTCCCGAAGACTATTATGAACATCGTTTTGAGCTTATCCTCTTCTGCAATTGCCATCTGAGCCTACAAAACAGTCCATGAATGAATATATCTTCCTAACCGCCAATTGATCCAAAATCTGGTTGATAAAGAGTAGTGGGTAGTAATGCTTAATTGTTTACTTGTTCAACTCTCGAAAGTCCACACACAGCCAGATTTGATTATTTTTCTTCTTCCTGATCACAACTGGTGAACGCCATTCATTGTGCTGCACGATAAAGATTAAACTCGCTTTCCGTAATTTTTGTAACTCCTTGAACAGCCCATCCTGCAACTCAAACGGCATACGCCTAACTTTCTGTCGCACAGGACGGTTTCTTTCCTCCAACGGAATTGTATGGATAACGAGGCTAGGAGGAATGCCCCTAAGTTCATCGTAACTCCACTTGAAAATGTCGCGGAACTCTTGGATCAGAGTGACATAATCCTCCCATTCCTCCGCACTAAGCATGGACTCTAGCTTTATTGGCCACTCATCGTCTGGCGTACCAAGGTCTAGCTCGATAACATCTGCATCCCTTATTCTATCTTGAGCTTCTAATGGCTCGTTCAACATTCCTTGATAGACGTCTTCTGTGGTTGATCCCTCTTTGGATTCATCAGTCGACGATGTCTTACTTACAGACACATCTTCCATTTTCTCTAACTCTGTAGAAGACAGGGGAGCTCACTCACTTTGAGGTGATTCAAGATATGCATCAACTACCACATGTCTTGTCAAGATTGTGGGAGAGAAGGAAGGAGTCTCACTTGTAGCTTTCTTGCTTGCACAATGGGGGAATACACACAAGGGTGGAGGCTGAAAACAGTTTTTCTCTACTTAGTTGTGGAAGCCAAAAGAACTCAAGTACAAAGAAAATAGAAGAACCCTAGATATGGGTCTCAAACCAAACTCAACTAACTAAGGTGGCATACTAACTGAGCCACAAACTAGAGTAGATAAGGATAGCTATCATGTAGCTATTATTCAGGGGCGGTGTACCAACCGCATCTGCAACTGACAAGTCGGTGACATAAATACACAACGGTCACCCTGGCGTATCACGAGTGGAGCTCGATATCTCAACACTCCCCCTCGAGCTCAATCCCAATTCCTGCACACCAAGCAGGTCTCTGAACTTGCGCAGCTTCTCTGCGCCCAATGCCTTTGTGAATATGTCAGCTACCTGATCCTCTGTGCTGACATAAACTAGATCAATAAGACCTAGTAAAACCCTCTCTCGCACATAGTGATAATGCACCTCAATGTGCTTTGTTCTAGCATGATAGACTGGGTTATTTGCCAAGTGTATACTACTCATGTTGTCACAATAAATGACAACTGGCCCATCTGTAGACTGATGCATATCATAAAGTAGCTTATGCAACCAAGCTACCTCACATGCAGCCATTGCTGCACCCCTGTACTCGGCCTCTGTGCTCGACAAGGCAACTGTAGGCTGTTTCTTGCTGCTCCAAGTGACTGCAGCACTCCCAGAAGAGAACACATATCCACTGGTAGATCGTCTATCAGAAATGCTACCAGCCCAATCAGCATCAGTGTATCCATGCAACTGTATCTGAACCCCAGTCTCATAAAATAGTCCATACTGCAATGTGGACTTCACATACCTGAGTATGCGTCTAACCGCATCCAAATGCGGTTTCCTTGGAGCTTGCATAAACTGACTTACCAATCCAACAGCATAGCTCAAATCTGGCCTGGTAATAGTCATATAAATCAAACTTCCTACTATGCGTCTGTACATAGTAGGGTCTTCCAGAAGCTCACCTGCATCTGCGCTCAGCTTCACATTCTGCTCCAAAGGAACTGAAATAGGCTTACAGCCTGTCATCCCATATTTGGACAGCATGTCCAATCCATACTGCCTCTGCAAGAGCTGTATCCCACTTGGTGATCTAATCACCTCAATGCCCAAGAAATAACGCAGCTCTCCCAAATCCTTCATCTCAAACTTCTGCTTCAATAGCATTTTCACATGAAGGATATCTTCATCACTGTCACCTGTCATAATCAAATCATCAACATAAATGACAAGTAGCATAACACCTTTCTCTGTTTTTCTCACATAAAGTGAGAAATCTGCCTTGGAAATCTGAAAGCCAATAGTGACAAGATACTGTCCTATCTTGTCAGACCATGCTCTAGGTGCTTGCTTCAAGCCATACAAGGCTTTCTTCAACCTGCAAACAAACTCAGGATGAACATCATGCACATAACCTGGTGGCTGCTCCATATAGACCTCTTCTTGCAAGTCACCATGCAAGAAGGCATTCTTTACATCCATTTGATGTAAAGACCATTCCTTTGATGCAGCCATAGCAATGACTACTCTTACGATTGCCATCCTTGCAACCGGACTGAATGTTTCTTCATAGTCAATGCCATATGTTTGTGCATACCCCTTGACTACTAATCTTGCCTTGTATCTGTTCACAGAACCATCTGCATTGTGCTTCACTTTATAAACCCACTTACAGCCAATTGCATTCTTACCTTTAGGCAAAGGTACCAATTCCCATGTAGCATTTGCTTCCAAGGCATCCATTTCTTCATCCATGGCTTTCTCCCATTTTTCTTTTCCCATGGCTTGCTCAAAAGATGTGGGTTCTGGTTCATGTATCACTTTGACCATATATGCATAGTGAATGGCTGTAAATCCATCATATTTCAGCCTATCCACAGGATACCTAGCTCTCGTAGACCTGCGCAAAGTAGGTTCACTCCCAGGAGCTCTCAAAACATCCCTGGTCTTCCTTACTCCAGGTGTAACAATAGAAGGAATACCCAACTCATCATCAATGCTCTGTTCTGAGCCACTGGATTCACCATCCACATAAGAGTGACCTGCATTCACATCAAACATGGGCTGATCAATCTTCTCTTTTCCTTTTCGTGATACCTGCATACCACTATCTGCATTGCTTTGAGAAGATTCTCCTGATCTCAATCTTCCTGTCCATGGCGAAGAATGTGAACCACTGCTAGAGGACGCTCCAGGTCCACTAATATTTTGTGACTGCTGCTGTGAATTTTGTGCAGCATTACCATTTTGTGCATCTACATCATCAATCACATTTACTGGTTTATACCAGCTACTCATCTCATCAAAAACAACATCTCTGCTCACTGTAAACTTACGAGTAGAAGGGTTATAGCATCTATACCCTTTTTGCTGCAGAGAGTAACCAATAAAGATGCACTTCTCAGCTTTTGGATCCAACTTGGATCTCAGCTCATCTGGCACATGTACATAGGCAATGCAACCAAAAATTTTCAAATGAGAAATATCTGGTTTCCTACCAGTATACCTCTCCTCTGGAGTCATTCCATGTATTGCTGCAGTGGGAGTCCTGTTCATTATGTAGACTGCTGTAGCAACTGCTTCAGCCCAATAAAAATCTGGCAAGTCTTTTTCATTGAGCATGGCACGAGATACCTCTCCAATATGCCTGTTTTTCCTTTCTGCAATTCCATTTTGTTGTGGGGTATAAATGCATGAATATTGCTGCTTTATGCCATGCTCTTGCAAGAACCTTGCAAACTCATTTGAGAGGTACTCTCCCCCTCCATCTGACCTTAGGCATTTTATTTGCAGACCTGTTTCTTTTTCAGCCATAGCTTTAAGGGTTTTGAAATGCCCAAAAACTTCACTTTTCTTTTTCATAAAATACACCCAAACTTTTCTGCTATAGTCATCAATAAAAGTGACAAAATAATGACAGCCTCCAAGAGATGCAGCTTTAGTAGTCCACACATCAGAGTGGATTAATTCCAATGGCTTCTCACTCTCTTGAACATGTCTAGGAAATGGTTTCCTTGCCTGTTTTCCAAACTGACAGGCTTCACATACCTTATGCATTTCTGCAACCTTGAACTTAGGCAATCCTGCAACAATGTTTTGGGCCTGCATTGATTTAAGTCGCTGTACATTAACATGACCAATGCGTTTATGCCAGATATCAATATCTGCAACTACACCGGTCCCATGTGCAAACATTGCTGCACTCAATTCAGGCATGTCTGCATCCAATGTAAACATTCTGCCCTTCTTCTTTCCTTTTGCTATCAAGCGACCTTTATTTTTCATATCCTCAACAAAGCATCCATGAGGATTAAATCTGACCTGCAAGCCCTGTTCAACCATTTGACCAACAGAAACCAGATTCTTGGTGATATTCGGGACATGAAATACATCGGCCAGGTATTTCTTTTTCCCATCCTGCATAGACAAAGGAATTTTTCCAATCTGCACAATCGGATGTGCAGTATCATCACCAGTCTCCACAAATCCTGGTTTTTCCATTTTCCTTGCATCCTCCATCCATTCTGCATGACCTGTCATGTGGTTTGATGCACCTGAGTCAACATACCACACATCGTTGCTTTCTTCTGCACTTGTCACAGAATTGTTCATGTGCTGCACCATGAACAAATGCTCATTTCTGTCATCACCCTGTCTACTAGAAGATGCATAATTTCCTTGTTGCAGTTTTCCACTCATGATGTCATTCTGCTTTTTGTAGCAGTCTTTAGCCATATGTCCCATTTTACCACAGTAGTAGCATTCAACATTACTGTTTGCATTTTGGCCTCTTTGCCATCCACCACGACCTCTCTGGCTCCCCCTGCCTCTAGAGTTACCACGTCCTCCTCCATAGGACTGGTTTTCTTGAGTTTGCTGCATATTCTGATTTCTGCCACGGCCTCCAAATCGGCCTCCTCTACCTCTGCCTCTACCTCTTCCAGCATTTGAGTAGAAGACAGCTTCTTTTGAAGTTCCTCCTGAAGAAGATGCACCACCATTTCTCTGCTCCTCAGAAATTAGAAGAGCAATCAACTCCTCAAAATCAGGAAATCTTTCACGGACGGAAATGGATGTCCGAAACTGCGCATAATCCTTTCCTAGACCATTCAAGGTCACAGAAACTAAATCATCATCTTCCACTGGCGACCCAATGGAAGCAAGTGCATCTGCAATCTTCTTCACCTTCATGTGGTAGTCATTGATGCTCATATTTTCTCTTTGCACATTATGCAACTCTTGCTTGAGCTGCATTTTCCTGGCTTGTGTATTTGTGCTATACATCTTTGACAGAGTATCCCATGCCTCCTTTGGCGTACTTGCATCCTGAATATGCACAATCATAGAGTCTGAAATACTGATAGACAACCAGTACATAACTTTCCTGGCTCTCTCATGCCATGCTTTAAATGCCTGCATTTGCTGTTGATTGGGAACATCAGGAAGAACTGGTTCTTCTTCATTTCCTGCAACAAATTCCCAATATCCTTTTCCCATAAGGAAATTCGTCATTCTAAACTTCCATGCCTGGAAGTTGTTCTTGTCAAGCTTTTCAGTGACAATCTGTGAGAGAGAATCAGACGCCATTACAGAACACTGCAAAAAATTCTGTCACTGCAAACAACACAGCTTCAGCCTCACAAAGGCAAATCTGTAAGGCTAACGAAAGTGGTATTTGACCACACAGTCACTTCCTAGTGACGATTTTGCATCAACAGGCAATAGGGATGATTCTGTAACTCCCAATGTCTCTGCGCGCAAGCATACGATGCAATTTCTACAGAAACTTTTCACCAACCTGTAGAACAGTGACTGCACAGCATAAAACTGGGCCTTTTCCTGAGTGCGTGCAGAAAACTTCCGCCTCCAAAACAGGCCCCGAAATGGCCTCAAATAAAAAAAACAGGGTCGCCGAGGGCTAAAGCTCTCTCCCGTAGCATATACTGCCCTCTTGCTTCACCGCGAAGGGCGTCTCAACCTGAGACAATGCACTCCTGCACTTTCCGGCTGTGCTACCTGCAGAGATCTGCTCCCAAAACAGAAAATGAAAGCAACACTGCTCCTCTTACCAGACCACCGCGAGCTTGGCTTGCTTTCTTGAGCTCCTTACCACGAACAAGGCTCTGATACCATGTCAAGATTGTGGGAGAGAAGGAAGGAGTCTCACTTGTAGCTTTCTTGCTTGCACAATGGGGGAATACACACAAGGGTGGAGGCTGAAAACAGTTTTTCTCTACTTAGTTGTGGAAGCCAAAAGAACTCAAGTACAAAGAAAATAGAAGAACCCTAGATATGGGTCTCAAACCAAACTCAACTAACTAAGGTGGCATACTAACTGAGCCACAAACTAGAGTAGATAAGGATAGCTATCATGTAGCTATTATTCAGGGGCGGTGTACCAACCGCATCTGCAACTGACAAGTCGGTGACATAAATACACAACGGTCACCCTGGCGTATCACGAGTGGAGCTCGATATCTCAACATGTCTAGCACCTCTGCCAAATATCAATCTACTAGTGGGTATATCTACTTGACAGTCTACTAGAAAAATCCAAGGTCGACCAAGCAATACTTGGTAACTTGGACACCCTGCAAATCAGATTACCCTAAAGTCCAACATGCATTCTACATTAGCAACTATCACGTGGACTTTAGTAATGCAGCCCTCCGGTTGTCTCAGACTATTGTCAGCCATTCTAAGAATTGTGGAGGCATCTTTCTGAATTGCAAGATCCAACCTATCCATCAATTCAGAACTCACAATATTAACCGAGGATCATGTGTCGACGATAGCATTATCCACTAGAATCCCATTAACATAGGTTGCAATCCTTCGGCAGTGCTTTTTGGCATGTTCAAGCTAGCCATCCCCTACCCGCGATATTCCCAAGGGTTCTACGATAAAACCCGTATGCAAGATCTTTTTAAATTCTTTGCGTACTCCTGGCGACAGCTTGATTAGCTACAAGAGATTCACATCTGGTTTAACATCGCAAAGGGAGCTAGCTAAATCAAATTCGTGACGAATTCGCTAAAGCTCGCTTCTCGCACCAAACCATCCGCTTTTTAGGATGTTGCACTGGCTTTGTTGCCTCTTTTTTAACTCTCACCTTCTTTCTCGACACCTCTTCATCTCTCTTGGCGTCATCCTTACTCTCTATGGGCTTCAGAGGTTTCCCTTCCTCGCCAGGATTTAGAACTTGCGTTCCTTTATCATCGTGCCTAGGGTTTCTGTTGATGGGTTTTACATTATCTTTGTTGCCTTCTTTATTTTTTATTTTTTCCTCTTGTTACGGCACGTAGGCTAGAAGCTTTAGTGCCATTAACCTGCATAACCTCAATGAGGCTCACCCCACTGCTACCTGGCAGTTCTTCGACAGTAGCCTTATCCCTTTGGAGCATTTGTTTTGGCCCATCATCTTGTTGAAAATTGTTTTCTTGTGCATGATGATTAACATGCCCTAGTTGCTGATTGCCTTGCTGGAGGGAACTCAACAGGTGGCTGCTAAATGGTAAGACTTCTCGCAAATATTGCACTTGAAATTTGGGCAATTACGTGGATAATGTTGCCCACAACACCATTTGCAGCTGAATCTAGACCCGCTTCGGGGCATCGACTCCCTATCAGATTCTATTGTTTCTTTAAGAAATTAACGTCAACGGCTATTTGCCAATATTGTTCAGAGATCATATCCGTGTAGTGCTTCATCATGTCCTTGACTTTGCTAGGGACATTTGACGAACTTGACTGATAGCCCTGATCATCTACCCACTGGTCCCTTGGCCGCACAATTTGATTAGGCATTGGTTGCTGACCCACATGAATGACGTTAGGGTTCATTGCTTGTCCTCCCACATTTGGAGGCATTTGACTAGCCATAGGCATAGTCACACTAGGCGAAGTTGGCAATAAAGGCACATTCGGCACCATGTTCCCTCTCCCATTAGGGTTGGCCATCCCTATCTCTTGGCTTCCACTGCCATTAATTAGTTGTGAATTATTTCCCGATGCTAGACCCATATTGGGATTGGTTTGAGAAGCATAGACTGCTTGTAGTCAGGATTCTATTTCTTGCGCTTAACTAATGGCAGTGTCTATATCTGCGAAGGTGACACTACTCAATTGCACCTGGATGTTAAAATCAAGACCATGCAAGAATTATTGTAACTAGGCAGCAGGTGGGATAGGGATAGAGGCATCCAATTTACGGAAAACCTCTTTGATCTTCTTGGCATACGCTCGTATATCTTCATGCGGTTCTTGACGTGTCAAATTCAATACATCCAGCCAATATTGGCCACCCCTCTCAGGGGAAAACTCCCTCCAGAAGGCTTTATAAAATAATTCCATGGTGGTTATGGTTCCGATCGCAAGGCCGTGATACCATATAGCTACCCTTCCCTTCCGGGTCATGTTGAAGAACATTATTAGATGCCATTCCTCTTGGATGCGGCAGTTAAACATCAGCTTTTGGAACTCCCTTATATGAAGCTTCACATCCTCTTCCCCACTAACCCATTAAAAATGGGTAGGGGAAAACCTAAGGCTAGCAAATCCACTGTTCCCACAAGGATTGCAATAGGTTGCGCCATGACAATGATTGGATTTGCTAATGGAATCGAGATAGGAAAAGTTGTCACACCACTCAAAGTGGGCAAATTAATCAGGAGGGGGGAAGTACTAGAACTTCCACCTCCTGATGGACTTTGATTTAGGCTAAGGTTACTAAGACCCCACCCTTGAATAGGTTCAGGACTACTCCTTTGAGGAGAATAATGCCTATTGATTTCGGCCCTCCATCTAGCCCTCTTGGCTCTCTCGTGTTTTTGGAGTTTAGCTTGACGGATCTCTTCAAAGGACATCAACTAACAAGTAGGTTCCAAGAGACCCTAGATTCGGAAACCACCACTTTGAGGCGGCTCCCGACAGACGCACCACTGATGGGACCAAAAATGGGCCGGCACTGGCTATGGCACTAGCTGGACCTCATGCACACAACAGACAACTCCACCACCACACGGCCTCATGGGCCAAGAGCATCTGTAATAACTAAATGCACACTACATACATCTAATATTGCGTTTGTAGTTGGATAAGAGTCCAAAGGCACCTTCCCCAAAACCCCTCAAAGGGGGTATCCCACACATATTGGCAATAAGTGCCACGTATCATAGACATAGGAGACACCCCATCGATTGATTGCCCTGGCCCCATTGTAGCTCTCCTACATCTTGGGGATTGGCCCCTCAATGCACTGCTTTTATATATAAACACATTCACACAAGACTCCCCTGTTTTTAGCGAGATCCAAGAGATACCATGTTTCCTCACCAATAATTTCCCCCAAGAAACGAACGGCTAACCTATGGAAAGGGGAATCTCACCCTCTCAAGTGTGGATCAACTATAATTCAAACAATTGCTATGCATTTTCAGGAGTTGATACCATATGTATGATCAATGCAATAGTGGATGTCTCATCGTGCACAAATAGTTATGTTTCAAAATCAGCCTATGTGCTAGTACGCAAACAGTCTTTTCATGAATTCCAACTAATACGTATATGCTTCGTTGCAAGAATCTAGCACCAAGGCTGACCTTGTGCTACTAGATCCCTTATTTCCAAATAGGCTATTTCCTAAATGCTATGCATAGAAGAAGCAATTAGAATTTGTATTATTTTAGCCCTCAAACTGTTGCACAAAATCCTCCCCCCCCTTTTGCTTCGTTGCATAGGTGTATAGAGGTCATGGTTTAATGTATAAAAAGCAATAAATCACACACTGTGACAAAAAGATAGGGCAAACAAACCTCATTCTTTGCCACTACCATACATCCACAACCACCTATTATATTTTTTCGTATTTTTCTAATGCATATTTCTATTTTTTTTCATTTTTCTCTATTTTTCCAACAAAAAATTGATGTATTTTCAGAGCTATGGCTCTTGATTCTTAGAACACTAGAAATATAGATTTTATTGGCATTTTATCCCATGTGTATTGATTTATCCCACCCGAAAACACCAAAAACCCAAATTTTCTCATAAAAACCGTGTTTTACAGGTTTCTTAAAATTATTTTCGGCATTTTGACTTTATGCTTTCTTATTTTTTCACTATGCGAGCATAGAACAAACAGTAAACAACATGTCTACCAATTTTCACTCCATAAGAACAACATTGGCTCAATCAAATATTTAAAAAACGCAAAATTCCTTTGTAAAATAGAGTTATCAGTTTTTTCCTTCTTTGTGGGTTTTAAAATCTGATGCGGGACTGCAGATCAACCCTCATTCAAGGCTCAACCCACATCCAAATATCCAAATCTAGCCCTCCATCGATTCAGGAGTGATCCAGTACCATGCCAGACAAGTGTTCACCACCCGATTCTCTTCTTGATTCTTCCCACATGAACCACCGCTTGGAAGAGAGAGAGGAAGGAGAGAGGAAGATTGGTTTTTTATCTTCTGATTCGGGCAGCCATTGCTCGCGCGAGAGACAGCAATAGGAAGCGAAAAGAATCACAAGTCCACTGCTCTCATCAGTTGGGGGGGTGGTTCTTCAGCCCCCATAGTGTCTCCATGCCTCCCTCCATACATTCCTCGTGCAGAGAAGGTGCCATCTTTTTCCTTCACGCCATGGCGGGAAAAAATTCATCTCCCTCCTAATTTCTTAAAAATCAGTTGGGCCTCCAAGGGGAGGCCCCAAGGGTCACACCCTTTGGCTCAAATCTCTTTTACACTTGGCCCTTGTGGTCCTTGGCCTCCCGGGCATCCCCATTCTCGCGTTTGACCTCCCTTTCGTGATCTGAAAATTCCTAGGCATCCGTCTTGAAGTCCCCCACTATCGAGAATCTCCTAGAGTGTCGTCTAACATGGCAAGAAATTATGAAAATTTCCCAACTGCCGCCCAGTGGGTCTTTAAAGCACTTTTGGAGCATTGCCGCTTAAAATCGTACTGATTGCAACTGTCGCCTTCGACGAAGTCTATTTTTTCCTTGAATTTCAGAATTTTTGGCTATTTTTAAGCACTTCCTAGCATAAAAATAATCTATCATAGACCTCCCACTAGTAAGGGAAGTAGATCACGAAAGTCAACTCATTCCAGGTGCTGCCACCTTCACCAAATAGCCCTGTCGAGTGTCAATCCGTGAAACCATTGAGCTAGAAAAACAACTCAAGGAGCTATTAGAATAGGGATACATCCAACCAAGTAATTCACTATGGGGAGCCTCGATACTATTTCAGAAAAAGAAAGACAGAACACTTCACCTTTGTATCGATTACCATGGATTAAACCAAGTGATAGTGAAAAATAAATATTCAATTCCTAGGATAGATGAGTTTCTTGACCAACTCCAGGGAGCAAAGGTATTTTCAAAGATTGATCTCATATTAGGATATTATCAAATAAGAAATAGGGAGGAAGATATCCCTAAACTTCTTTTAACACAAGGTATTGTCATTATGAGTTTATTTTGATGTCATTTGGGTTAACAAATGCTCCTGTCACCTTCAACAAGTTGATGCAATACATTTTCTGACCCTACCTTGATGACGACTTCATCCTCGTCTTCTTTACATATTCCAAGAATGAAGAAGACCATGGGCCACAACTACAAATAGTTCTTGAAACAATGACGGCCCACGAATTATATGCTAAAAAGATGAAATGTGCCTTCTTTAAGAAGCATATTGAATATCTAGGATTCATAGTATTGGGAGATGGCATTTCAGTGGATCCTGCTAAGGTCCAAGATGTACAAGACTGGCCACCCCGACAATGGTCAAGGAAGTGCGCAACTTTCTAGGGCTAACAGGTTGGCATAAATTCTTCATTAAAGACTATGCCTTAATCGCCACACCTCTCACCGACCTTTTTGAAAAGCAGGTCTCCATTACATGGACATCCATTGAACAATCTAGCTTTGAGAAGCTTAAGTAGAGTTTGGTAAATCAGGAACTCAAAAGGAAAATACTATGGGATGCTCACGATTCTCTATTTTCAAGTCAACTTGGTTATGTTAAGACTCTTAATATAGTCAGAAGAAGCTTCTATTGGGAAATACTCAAGGGTGATGTACTCAATTTTGTCACTGAATGCCTAAACTACCAATGAATTAAGGCCGAACATGTTAAGTTACCAGGAAATCTCTAGCCAGTTAACATCCTGCATGGACTTCATAGTTGGGTTACCTCATGTACAAGGAGAATATAACTCCATAATGGTAGTCATTGATATGTTAACAAAAGTTGCACACCTTATTCCTGTAAAAACCAATTATAAGGCTTCCAATATCTCCGGGCTTTTTTTAGGTTACATGGATTACCCCAAAGCATCATCAACGACCGTGATTGTCTTCACCTTAAATTTTTGGAAGAGTTTGTTTAAAGCTCTAGGAACCTAGCTCTGGTTCAGTATTGCTTACCATCCCCAAACCGATGGTCAAATAGAGCGAGTCAACCAAGTTATTGAGGACATACTGAGAGCTTATTGTAATAGGGAACCCAAATGGTGGATCCAATACCTACCTTTAGTTGAATTTTCCTACAATTTGTTATACCATCAAAATATTCAAATGACTCCTTTTCAGGCACTATATGGGCAAGATTGTCTTACATCATTAAATTTTTCCGATCCTACTCTATAGGTAGAAGCATCTAGGCAAATACTGGAAGAAATGGATCAGCACAAGTGAAAGCTATAAGGCAAGATATTCAAGCCACCAAGGATCAACAGAAGGCATATGCTGATCAGCGAAGGCAAGAATGCATTTTCAAAGAAGGTGACATGGTTTTCCTATGAGTTCGTACAAAGAAAAGTTCCTTATCTTTGGGGGAATTCAAGAAGATAAGTCCTAGGTATTGTGGGCCATATATGGTGCTAAAGTTTCTAGAACCAAATGCCTACAAGTTGCAACTCCCTAATAACTTGAAAGTACATAATGTATTTCATGTCAGTCTATTGAAAGCATATGTTCCTAACCCAGACCATGTACTTAACGACCAACAAATTGTAATGCCCACTCAAGGAGTCCTCTAACTTCAACAAAAAAAGATACTTGACATGCGGGAGAAGACTTTAAGAAGCAAAACCCTTAGAGAGTATCTCGTCCAGTGGAAAGACTACCCTAAAGAGGATGCCACTTGGATTGACTAGAAGTCACTATGTAACCAATACCCCTAGTTTCATTCGAGATGAGGAAATCTTGATTCCTCTAAGGGGGAGAGGATGTGATATCCCAACTTTAATTTCAAATCTTTCCAACTTCTTGCAAAACAGACTTGAAGAACTCTAAACCATTAAATGGATAAGATTTCGAGCAAAATGGTCCAAGGTTCATAACCCAACATTTTTCCAAATTGATAAGGATTATAGCCATCCGTCATGGAAGTTATTGCGTGAACGAGAGTTGTAAGGCATAAGTTGAATTTTACCAAACACATTTTCAACTTGGCAAGTCAAATAAATCACAAAGATGTAAGATTTAAAAGCTTTAAAAGCTTATGAATAAAGAAGAATGAGAAGAAGACATCGTGAATAGGCTGCTCCCTCCCACCCTCTTTTAATGGAAAAAAGGCGCCATGAATCCCCCAATTTTGACATCTTTGATTTTGAATCAAAAGCCTGAATTCACCTTCAATAATTCAGCAGTTAACTCTAGCAATCTCCCCCTCTTCTCAGTTTGACGAGAGGCTTGGATTGAAGCAAGGTCACCCGAGAGCCAAGTGAATCAATCATGGCATCTCTGCAACCACTCTGGACCTCAAAGATAAAATCACTGGTATCAAATTGCATTTTGAAAGATTCTAGATTGCTAATTTGCCAAGATATCCTCCATAAAGAGCTCTTCTTCTTGGCCACAACCCTTCTCCTTCAATTTAGGTATAAATACGAGGCATGAGAAGCCGTTAGAGGCAATTAGAACAGAGAGGAGATGCCCTTCTCAGGAGTACAAAGAAAGAGGGAGTGGGGAAGAGAAGCACGAGGACGGGAATGCTCGTCATGAAGACAAGGAGGATACTCTGTGAGCTCTTGAATTTAAATCCCCCATCCCTTCTATCCTATTTCTCTATGGAATCAAGACTCTTCTCTATTTTTCTAAATTCTTGGTGATCGCCTTCTCCTATAATTAATCAAATTTTAGTTAATCTAATTACCCCTAAGATCCTTCACCAAAATCCCATTTTCAATACTTGCAATAAAGACCATGGCCCTGAAGAAGAAAGTTAGAAAGGTTATGGAGGTAGGAGCTACCAATAACGTTGTGGACACAATCACTACAAATGAAATGACAAGTATGGGGATTACAAATGAAGCTCCGTGAATACCATCAATGAAGCATCTGTCATGGATCTTCAAGTACAAATTTTTAAACTAAAAATAGCTAGTAGGCCTTCATCCCATGAATGAGCAATAAAATTTGCATTTATAAAAATAGTTTTTATTCAATTCATGCATATTATCTTTTTAAAAGAATTCATAACCACAAATTCCAAGGGATAACTTGGGTCTATAAAAGATGAACCTAAGCGAGAATAAGGAAGGTACTATGTCCCTAAAATATTTAATGTTTTTGATTGTGTTGATCAAACGAAACCTTAAATGGGTAATAATGGATGCTAATCCCCGATATATAAGAGACCATGAGAGGAAATTGCTAAGGGATACTGCTAGTAATTAAACCAACCAAGATTTTCTTTTATTGCGGGCAAGGACTCACGAAACTCCAAAGGGATTATTCTCAATAAAATTCTTGTTTAGATTCAATCCAAGTAGATCTCAAGAAAGAGAAAACCCGGGAAAACTATTGGAGGGTATTACCACTTACGCTAATGTTGCCACTTATGCTAATCTTCCTCGATGTTATTATTTTTTGGAAAGAAAAAATGTCATGGAATTAAATTGTTAAAAAGTTTATGTACAATGCATTCAAAATAAGATGTTTGTGATTGTAATTTAGGTATTAATCTTTCCTAAAATCATCACGCTAAAAGATGCATGATTGAGTATAAATCGTTGGACCGAGGCAGTATTTTGGTGAGCATAGAACGCCGACTGAGATAGTGTTCTTAATGGTGTTAGACGTCCCTAAGACCAGCGTGAAAAAAACCAATTCCAAGGGGTTTTCCTTTCTTTTTTTGTTTTGCATTAGTGAGTTTAGACCAATGATGACGCGAAAGGTCTTGTCCTATGGAATTCTAGTCGGCGTAGGAGGAGGTGAGCATACCAAGGGGCTTTGGTCATAAACTCCTTAGGCTCTTACGAACTACCAACTACCCTTCAATTTCCAAAATGTGCCTTGGATCGTCCAATACTAGTTGGGAAACGAAACTTGGAGAGAATAATACATTCGAATAAGAAAATATTTGTAAAATGCCATTTTTTTGAAAGGAACTATTAAGAAGAAATTGCTTCACTCTATTTTTGTGTTGTGAATTAAAGGCATGTAACAAATTTATATCAGGTTATAATTCAAAGAAGTTATTTTTATATGTTGAACCTAAAGTGGTAGGTAATTAGGTAACTAGAAACTACCCTCTTGAGGGAAGCATGACGATGGACCCCGACAGATCCAAACCTATGGTTGGGTGGTCTCAATAAGCCAAGAGATTTCCTAAGAAGGAATAAAAATTGCATTTTTTTTAATAGACCATTAGAGATCAAGAAGCCTGACTCACATCACTTTAGAACCCTGGGTAGAAGGGATTAAAGTGCCACACTTCTCCCATTCTCTTGAACCTACCACAACGTAAGTCCACTTCAATCAGAAATTCCTATAGGAGATGTAATCTCGAACCAATAATACTATTCTACCATTAGTAATAGATTTGACTAGAAAGACTTGATCCTCATGGGAACAGTCAGAACTTCCACTGTGGGGTAGACTCAAGCAAACGTAGTTAGCAAACTCCAAGGGTTTTCATAAAAATCCTAGACAAAACTTCCTAGGACATCTCTTGATGGACTACTAACAAGGTACCGCTAAGGAAAGCTCAGGCGGGCACGTTACAATAGTGTAGGGTCTTGCCTAAGAAATTCTCCCAATGATAATGTCACAGGAGTTAATATTAGTGTGGTCAACAAATTGCCAACCATCTTTCCCTCCTCAACTTCATGGGCTTCTTGTAAATGCTCTTGGGCAACCCGTCTATTCATAGTATCCATGCTCTACCCATGCGGCTTTGTATATGGTGGTGTTGCATCTCCTACTCTCAAGTAGGTGGGAGAGATTGGTGGGCTCATGTTTAAGAGTTCATGAATCTCATCCTTAATGATAGGTTTAGCATCTCACAAGTGATCTTGTGCTTCTTTTATCCATTCCTTGACCTTATTCATAGCCTTCTACTAGTTGGGGTCAAGGTACTCTCCAACCTTAGTAATTCCCCTCTCTCATATTAGGAGCAGATGTTTTCGCTTTTGTATCAGCAATATTTTTTCCCTTTGTTAATGACGAAGGAAATTCGGTATGGCAGCCTCTATACTATGCCAAACTCCCTTGTGCTACAAAGTGAATGAGGTAAGGGTACCACCTAGTCATGGAAGAGCAGACTAGGACGCTATGCAAGAGGGAGAGGAGCTTGTGAGGGAGAAGAGAGGAAAACTGAGAGAGAGAGAGAGAGAGAGAGAGAGAGAGAGAGAGAGAGAGAGAGAGAGAGAACTACAAAAAATAGATGAATCAATAAAACTTAAGAGGGCACAAGAGATGAACCCTCAAGACATAACCAATATACACAATATGGACACCAATAGAATGGGCTTATTACACTAATGCATAAGCTATAGTAAGGAAATGATCTGCATAAGCTCATGAGAGAGAATGGGGAAGGCTCAATAGGGCTGAAGAAGGCCTCTTGGCTCTCTCTTGCAAATTACAAAGGAGAAGGCCTCTTTATATAGGCCTTGAGGGTGTTTAGGAAGGAGGTTAAGATAGAATAGGAATTAATACCACCAAAGCTGCATTAAGGCGGTTTCACCAATGTGGAAGCTCCATCTAGATGTTTTGTTGACCAATTTTGTACTTAATCAAGTTCCATCATAGGTGAGTTGTCTCCATTCTCCCCCCCATAGCTTGAGTCCAAGAGCTCTCCTGTAAAAAAATATAGAGAATCTTCATAAAATAAGATCATATCTAGCAATAATGGAGAGAGCGTAGTGAGAATTCATACATTACTACTACAATTAATGATGATTTGAGGGTGATTTAGGAGGGAAATTCTAATGGTTTATTAGTTTGAGAGAGAGGAGAAGAGAGGGGAAAGGGTTGGGAATCTAATGAATGATGTTTTATGAAAGTATTAAGTATGGGAAAGAAAGTGTGGGTGTGTATAAAATTGGAAGGTGGTCTCCACCGTAGTTGGAAAAAGTTGGCGTCCACCATTTTGGCCATATCTCCCGACTTGTAGCTCCAAAAAATTATAAAAAAATACCAACCAAGACTTCAACTCACGCGCTACAACTTTCATGTTGAAAAGTTTTTTTGGATCAGAGTGGAAGTATTTTTAAAAAATCTTACAAAATCATGTGCCTGATTTTTCTTCCACTAATGCTTCTAAGAAGGGTCCCATTTGTTTGAATTATCATAAGGCTCCAAAGCCATGACATTATGAGCCTCACATGCCCTTTGGATGGCTCCAAATCCATTTCATGTCTTTTTTTTTCATATTACACATTTTCCCTTCACCTTCCTCCATTGATCTTTACTTTTCACCCCCCCTTGGTAAACCGGTTCATGAAATATTTCCATCCATTGATTTTTTGGATTTCCCAAGAGGTTGTTCCCACCCTCTTCTTTATTTCAAACCTCCAAATGTACAAAAAAATCAACAAAGTGTTAGACAAATATTTTTTTGTGATTTCCTCAGATCAGTTTAACATGGTCTCACTCTTTGTCTTGAGTGTTATTTTTTCTTCGGTCCTCTTTTTCCTCCTCCATCGACTTTTCTTCTCTATAGAGGTTGCATCTAGGTTGCTAGGTCTAGGTAATGAGATACCAGCCTCCTTTGTTTGGACTTGTGTCATGACAATTATGGGGATATGTGTGGCATTGTTGACATGCAACTCAAACAAAAGAGTTTGAGTGGCACAGATGGTACGATTGTCAAACTAGTGGAGGGTTTTCACCTAGAGCAATCAATGGACAGGTGTATGACTCTACATTTGGGACACCTCAACTCAGCCTTCTCTCTATTTTCTTGCTCCTTTTCAAGGTAGCGAGATGAGATATGGCTTGGATGCCACACATCCAACATGTTATGGCTTATGGTTCTAAGCTCCAACATGTTATGGGCTCATGGTTCTAAGCTCCTCCTAGGACTCTACCTCTTCCTTTGCCTAGGGCTATTAACCCTAGTACAAGACAAAGAAAAAGAAAGCAAAAGAAAATTTAAAAATACATAGCAAAGTGGAAAAGGGCGGCCCAATAGAAGGGTAAGAGGAGAAAAGGCCAAAAGCACAAGGGAAACCTTAAAAGTGGAGGCAAAGGAAACGACACATTTTAAAATGTAAATGCACCCTCAAAGTTTTGTAAAAGAGCGTCAGGATCCCTCCTATACAAGTTGTAAAGAGTAGATGGGCAAGGTATAATGTAAATAGAAGCGAATAGGAAAATAGGACCTTGGCAAGATGGCCGATCATGCAAAAAAGGGGATGGGTTCCCAAAGGGATAAAGACATGTATAAAAGCCAAAAAGTGAATAGAGAAGCTCATTCTTGGAGTGTGGAAAAAGTAGCTCTCTTCTTATTCTTATTCTTCTTCTCCTCTTTTATTTTTTTTCTTTCTTGTGCTTATATTTGAGGGAGGGAGTGTGAGAGTGTGAGGGTGAGGGACCATGGTGGAGAAGCTCTCCATATTCTCCTATCTTCTTCTCTTCTCTTCTATTCTCTTCTCTTGTCTTATGCGCGTGGCTATGGAGCATGGAGCTTGAAGGTGGAGGATTGAAATTTCTTGAGCTTGCATCTTAGATTGTGGAGCTATCGGGTGTGCTTAAGAGAGAAGGGTACTCGATCGAGCATTGAGGTAAGCTCACTACACTTGTAGGCTTGAGAGCATGTATTGCTATGTGAGAGGTAGCCATTGGCATTCGGCTCAAAATGCTTGAGAAATAAGCTATTCGTGGATCTTGGTGGTTGAGGAAAAGCTCCCAAATTTTTGGTTCCATTGATGGGACCAACCAATTCGAGCCTTGAGTGCTTACATGCTCTGAATTGAGCATTGGAGGATTTTTTCCAAACCAATGCATGAGGTAGATAGGTAGGAAGAAAGGGCAGTTGATTTTTTGTTGCAAGTAAGTGTTTTGGATTTTGGAAGGTTGGATAAGTTGGTTTGATTAGCATTAGCATTTACTTGTGATTTGTAGGCATTTGTAGGCATTTAGGTAGGAAAAATAAGGGAAGTGAAAGAAAACCACAGTAGGTTTTTGTGTAACAACAGGCCTAAATAGAAGGAAAATGGGGTTAAAATCTGGAAAAGAAGAGGAAAAGGCATCCAAGGAGTGTTGGAGAGGGGGTCTAGAACCTTGAGAAAGGGGAAAGAGAGCTCATTTTCAGTTTTAGGGCTTTGAGAGAGAGAGAGAGAGAGAGAGAGAGAGAGAGAGAGAGAGAGAGAGAGAGAGAGAGAGAGAGAGAGAGAGAGAGAGTGTGTGTGTGTGTGTGTGCTAGAGCTCTAGGGAAAAGACAAGATCGAGTGCACTAATTTGAAGGTTTTCAACAATCCCAAGTACATATAAACCTTCCTTAGCACTTAATCATTGATTCTAGAAGTCCCTAGGGCTTGGCATAAACTACAGTAATCAAACGAATCAAAATTTGGCCTTACGGGTTGTTTGCATCACCAAAAGTAGACGCACATTGTCGCGGAATTTGATTCCCAGAATTGGACCACTCATCCCAATTGTCTCACTCAGATAGAACCAGAATTCGATAGTCTAATTCTAGGAATTGGACATCTGATAATCAAATACATTGACCAGACCTTGAAAACTGATAAGTCCAACCAGGTAGAGCTCAACTCAAAGCAAGGTGACACCCTTGTAGGCATCCGGACACATTGGATGGCTCATAAAGCCTCCAAACTTCAAAGGTTGCAACTCAACCACCTAAGAAGCGACCTCGAACAAAGCTTCTCAGACCACCCATTCGAAATATCTTAAAGGACCCAACTTGTTAGAGTGACCACCACCTGAGGGAACGGACTAGAAAAGTGTGTTGTATCACATTGTTTTCATCACAGTCACACACTACATGAATAATCACTTGAAGTGCATTGAGAAAGCAAGAAGCCTATTTTGCACTATACACGAAAAGAAGTACCCCATGAACACTTGAGTGAACTTAAACTTGAGGACTGGTTGAACTAATAAGGAACTCACAATCAAGATAAGGGACATGAATAAACCCACCAATAGGAAAAGATCCTCAAATCTCAAACACACGACCAAGGATACCAAGTATCAAAAGCAAGCCTCTTGGAGAGCAAGAAGAACGACATGATTAGGGACTCAACCTTACATAAGTTGATCAATTTGATTGACAACCTAGTGGACCAAGAGGCCCACGAGATATTGGGACCAAGCTCTAATCATGAAAATAACAAACTCGACTTTGGAGATTTTCGTGTCAAAATCCAACAAATGATCAATCAATAAGATTTACAAACCAAGATGGAGCATCAGGGTAGGTCAGCTGAGGATATCATAACTAACCTTGAGGAAGAGCGGAGATTGGCCAAGAAGGCACTACAGGGCATAACTGCTTACAACCAAGAACATAGAGCTTAAAGGTTGAGGCAGGAAATAGAAATGCAAGAGGTCCAAAAAGTTCTAGCACTTGCCAATCAAAATAGGACACAATCCAATGTGGAGAGGGAAAGAGTGCTAGAGGCTAATCTCACATTGAATGAGCTTCTCATGAAGCAACTCATAGACAACATGGATGTAGAGCATAGTGGAGTGGCCCTAGCCACTTCATTGTTGCTAATAGGACTAGGAATCACACCAAATTTGAAGAGCCAAATGAAGATACCCGTAATTGCCACGAAAAAGACAAGTACTAGCTTGACAATGCCCCATATAGTTTAGTAGAGTAGTTTGAGTAGGTGTGCAAGGCAAATGGCCTAGCAAACCTTGCTCAACGTGTGCAAGATTTTGGTCTTTGTCTTGGAGATAAAGGATGGATGTGGTACACCAGTCTAGATAATGCTGAACACAAAAACTTCAATAATCTCAAGAGTCCCTTCATCAAGATATTCTTTGAGGTGGGGTACTCGGATAACCTTATTGTTTGAGTGATGAATGTTAGTCAAAAGGACAAGGAAGACATTAGAGATTATGTCACCCATGTGTGGATTCTCTTTAAGAGAATCCTAGCCACAGAGCGACTTGGTGATCGAGTGGTCTCTCTATCATATTCATAAGCTGAATGAGGAGTGAAGAGATCTACAAGGCCTTGGTAGGCAACTTGGACCTGCAAAGGGACGTGCTAGCTAGGGCCTTTGAAGAAGCCATACACATAGATGACTTGCTCAAGGAGAGAAGCTCGAGACCCACAAGCCAAGATGGTACAATCTCTAGAGCCTCAAAGAGAGCAACCACCACTAGTGAGAGATGTATTTAGAGTAACCAAGAGAAAGGGAAGAGTATTGACCTGAGCCAAGAATTGAAAGACGTAAAGCTAGAGCTGGCCAAGCTCTAGGAAATTATTAAAAGTCTTGCATAACCTCACATGAAATGTATCCATTGTGGAGGAAACTGTCAAGATTGTGGGAGAGAAGGAAGGAGTCTCACTTGTAGCTTTCTTGCTTGCACAATGGGGGAATACACACAAAGGTGGAGGCTGAAAACAGTTTTCCTCTTCTTAGTTGTGTAAGCCAAAAGAACTCTCATACAAAGAAATAGAAGAACCCTATATATGGGTCTCAAACCAAACTCAACTAACTAAGGTGGCATACTAACTGAGCCACGAACTAGAGTAGATAAGGATAGCTATCATGTAGCTATTATTCATGGGCGGTGTACCAACCGCGTCTGCAACTGACAAGTCGGTGACATAAATACACAACGGTCACCCTGGCGTATCACGAGTGGAGCTCGATATCTCAACACTCCCCCTCGAGCTCAATCCCAATTCCTGCACACCAAGCAGGTCTCTGAACTTGCGCAGCTTCTCTGCGCCCAATGCCTTCGTGAATATGTCAGCTACCTGATCCTCTGTGCTGACATAAACTAGATCAATAAGACCTAGTAAAACCCTCTCTCGCACATAGTGATAATGCACCTCAATGTGCTTTGTTCTAGCATGATAGACTGGGTTATTTGCCAAGTGTATACTACTCATATTGTCACAATAAATGACAACTGGCCCATCTGTAGACTGATGCATATCATAAAGTAGCTTATGCAACCAAGCTACCTCACATGCAGCCATTGCTGCACCCCTGTACTCAGCCTCTGTGCTCGACAAGGCAACTGTAGGCTGTTTCTTGCTGCTCCAAGTGACTGCAGCACTCCCAAAAGAGAACACATATCCACTAGTAGATCGTCTATCAGAAATACTACCAGCCCAATCAGCATCAGTGTATCCATGTAACTGTATCTGAACCCCAGTCTCATAAAATAGTCCATACTGCAATGTGGACTTCACATACCTGAGTATGCGTCTAGCCGCATCCAAATGTGGTTTCCTTGGAGCCTGCATAAACTGACTTACCAATCCAACAGCATAGCTCAAATCTGGCCTGGTAATAGTCATATAAATCAAACTTTCTACTATGCGTCTGTACATAGTAGGGTCTTCTAGAAGCTCACCTGCATCTGTGCTCAGCTTCACATTCTGCTCCAAAGGAACTGAAATAGGCTTACAGCCTGTCATCCCATATTTGGACAGCATGTCCAATCCATACTGCCTCTGCAAGAGCTGTATCCCACTTGGTGATCTAATCACCTCAATGCCCAAGAAATAACGCAGCTCTCCCAAATCCTTCATCTCAAACTTCTGCTTCAATAGCATTTTCACATGAAGGATATCTTCATCACTGTCACCTGTCATAATCAAATCATCAACATAAATGACAAGTAGCATAATACCTTTCTCTGTTTTTCTCACATAAAGTGAGAAATCTGCCTTGGAAATCTGAAAGCCAATAGTGACAAGATAATGTCCTATCTTGTCAGACCATGCTCTAGGTGCTTGCTTCAAGCCATACAAAGCTTTCTTCAACCTGCAAACAAACTCAGGATGAACAGCATGCACATAACCTGGTGGCTGCTCCATATAGACCTCTTCTTGCAAATCACCATGCAAGAAGGCATTCTTTACATCCATCTGATGTAAAGACCATCCCTTTGATGTAGCCATAGCAATGACTGCTCTTACGGTTGCCATCCTTGCAACCGAACTGAATGTTTCTTCATAGTCAATGCCATATGTTTGTGCATATCCCTTGACTACTAATCTTGCCTTGTATCTGTTCACAGAACCATCTGCATTGTGCTTCACCTTATAAACCCACTTACAGCCAATTGCATTCTTACCTTTAGGCAAAGGTACTAACTCCCATGTAGCATTTTCTTCCAAGGCATCCATTTCTTCATCCATGGCTTTCTCCCATTTTTCTTTTCCCATGGCTTGCTCAAAAGATGTGGGTTCTGGTTCCTGTATCACTTTGACCATATATGCATAGTGAATGGCTGTAAATCCATCATATTTCAGCCTATCCACAGGATACCTAGCTCTCGTAGACCTGCCCAAAGTAGGTTCACTCCCAGGTGCTCTCAAAACATCCCTGGTCTTCCTTACTCCAGGTGTAACAATAGAAGGAATACCCAACTCATCATCAATGCTCTGTTCTGAGCCACTGGATTCACCATCCACATAAGAGTGACCTGCATTCACATCAAACATGGGCTGATCAACCTTCTCTTTTCCTTTTCGTGATACCTGCATACCACTATCTGCATTGCTTTGAGAAGATTCTCCTGATCTCAATCTGCCTGTCCATGGCGAAGAATGTGAACCACTGCTAGAAGACGCTCCAGGTCCACTAATATTTTGTGATTGCTGCTGTGAATTCTGTGCAGCATTACCATTTTGTGCATCTACATCATCAATCACATTTACTGGTTTATACCAACTACTCATCTCATCAAAAACAACATCTCTGCTCACTGTAAACTTACGAGTAGAAGGGTTATAGCATCTATACCCTTTTTGCTGCAGAGAGTAACCAATAAAGATGCACTTCTCAGCTTTTGGATCCAACTTGGATCTCAACTCATCTGGCACATGTACATAGGCAATGCAACCAAAAATTTTCAAATGAGAAATATCTGGTTTCCTACCAGTATACCTCTCCTCTGGAGTCATTCCATGTATTGCTGCAGTGGGAGTCCTGTTCATTATGTAGACTGCTGTAGCAACTACTTCAGCCCAATAAAAATCTGGCAGGTCTTTTTCATTAAGCATGGCACGAGACACCTCTCCAATATGTCTGTTTTTTCTTTCTGCAATTCCATTTTGCTGTGGGGTATGACTGCATGAGTATTGCTGCTTTATGCCATGCTCCTGCAAGAACCTTGCAAACTCATTTGAGAGGTACTCTCCCCCTCCATCTGACCTTAGGCATTTTATTTGCAGGCCTGTTTCTTTTTCAACCATAGCTTTAAGAGTTTTGAAATGCCCAAAAACTTCACTTTTCTTTTTCATAAAATACACCCAAACTTTTCTGCTATAGTCATCAATAAAAGTAACAAAATAATGACAGCCTCCAAGAGATGCAGCTTTAGTAGTCCACACATCAGAGTGGATTAATTCCAATGGCTTCTTACTCTCTTGAACATGTCTAGGAAATGGTTTTCTTGCCTGTTTTCCAAACTGACAGGCTTCACATACCTTATGCATTTCTGCAACCTTGAATCTAGGCAATCCTGCAACAATATTTTGGGCCTGCATTGATTTAAGTCGCTGTACATTAACATGACCAATGCGTTTATGCCAGATATCAATATCTGCAACTACACCGGTTCCATGTGCAAACATTGCTGCACTCAATTCAGACATGTCTGCATCCAACGTAAACATTCTGCCCTTCTTCTTTCCTTTTGCTATCAAGCGACCTTTATTTTTCATATCCTCAACAAAGCATCCATGAGGATTAAATCTGACCTGCAAGCCCTGTTCAACCATTTGACCAACAGAAACCAGATTCTTGGTGATATTCGGGACATGAAATACATCGGACATGTATTTCTTTTTCCCATCCTGCATAGACAAAGGAATTTTTCCAATCTGCACAATAGGATGTGCAGTATCATCACCAGTCTCCACAAATCCTGGTTTTTCCATTTTCCTTGCATTCTCCATCCATTCTGCATGACCTGTCATGTGGTTTGATGCACCTGAGTCAACATATCATACATCATTGCTTTCTTCTGCACTTGTCACAGAATTGTTCATGTGTTGCACCATGAACAAATGCTCATTTCTGTCATCACCCTGTCTACTAGAAGATGCATAATTCCCTTGTTGCAGTTTTCCATTCATGATGTCATTATGCTTTTTATAGCAGTCTTTAGCCATATGACCCATTTTACCACAGTAGTAGCATTCAACATTACTGTTTGCATTTTGACCTCTTTGCCATCCACCATGACCTCTTTGGCTCCCCCTGCCTCTAGAGTTACCACGTCCTCCTCCATAGGACTGGTTTTCTTGAGTTTGCTGCATATTCTGATTTCTACCACGGCCTCCAAATCGGCCTCCTCTACCTCTGCCTCTACCTCTTCCAGCATTTGAGTAGAAGACAGTTTCTTTTGAAGTTCCTCCTGAAGAAGATGCACCACCATTTCTCTGCTCCTCAGAAATTAGAAGAGCAATCAACTCCTCAAAATCAGGAAATCTTTCACGAACTGAAATGGATGTCCGAAACTGTGCATAATCCTTTCCTAGACCATTCAAGGTCACAGAAACTAAATCATCATCTTCCACTGGCGACCCAATGGAAGCAAGTGCATCTGCAATCTTCTTCACCTTCATGTGGTAGTCATTGATGCTCATATTTTCTCTTTGCACATTGTGCAACTCTTGCTTGAGCTGCATTTTCCTGGCTTGCGTATTTGTGCTATACATCTTTGACAGAGTATCCCATGCCTCCTTTGGCGTACTTGCATCCTGAATATGCACAATCATAGAGTCTGAAATACTGATAGACAGCCAGTACATAACTTTCCTGGCTCTCTCATGCCATGCTTTAAATGCCTGCATTTGCTGTTGATTGGGAACATCAGGAAGAACTGGTTCTTCTTCATTTCCTGCAACAAATTCCCAATATCCTTTTTCCATAAGGAAATTCGTCATTCTAAACTTCCATGCTTGGAAGTTGTTCTTGTCAAGCTTTTCAGTGACAATCTGTGAGAGAGAATCAGATGCCATTACAGAATACTGCAAAAAATTCTGTCACTGCAAAAAACACAGCTTCACCCTCACAAGGGCAAATCTGCAAAACTGGCGAAAGTGGTATTTGACCACACAGTCACTTCCTAGTGACGATTTTGCATCAACAGGCAACAAGGATGAATCTGTAACTCCCAATGTCTCTGCACACAAGCATACGATGCAATTTCTACAGTAACTTTTCACCGACCTGTAGAGCAGTGGTCGCACAGCATAAAACAGGGCCTTTTCCTGAGTGCGTGCAGAAAACTTCCGCCTCCAAAACAGGCCCCGAAATGGCCTCAAATCAAAAAAACAGGGTCGCCAAGGGCTAAGGCTCTCTCCCGCAGCATATACTGCCCTCTTGCTTCACCGCGAAGGGCGTCTCAACCAGAATACCGCGAGCTTGGCTTGCTTTCTTGAGCTCCTTACCACGAACAAGGCTCTGATACCATGTCAAGATTGTGGAAGAGAAGGAAGGAGTCTCACTTGTAGCTTTCTTGCTTGCACAATGGGGGAATACACACAAAGGTGGAGGCTGAAAACAGTTTTCCTCTTCTTAGTTGTGTAAGCCAAAAGAACTCTCATACAAAGAAATAGAAGAACCCTATATATGGGTCTCAAACCAAACGCAACTAACTAAGGTGGCATACTAACTGAGCCACGAACTAGAGTAGATAAGGATAGCTATCATGTAGCTATTATTCATGGGCGGTGTACCAACCGTGTCTGCAACTGACAAGTCGGTGACATAAATACACAACGGTCACCCTGGCGTATCACGAGTGGAGCTCGATATCTCAACAGAAACCACTTCCCGGTTGAGTGCATAGATCCTAGATCTATACCTTGTGCCAACTACGATAGGTTTGAAAATGATTCTATGCATTGCCGATTGCTGAGCTGATTACTAGATCCATAGCTTCACAACCAGCCAAACTACTTGGGGAATAGATTATTGCAATTTGAAGGGGAGCTCCAATATCTCTCCAAGTGCCTAATGATACTAAGCCAACTATCCTCAGAATGGACATCAATCCTACAGGCATACCTAGACCGCTTGGACCCTTCGTGACCCATCCTTCGAGTGATGCTCCAATACATTATGTGGAGGAACTGAATGAGGACGAGATATAAATAAACTCTTACATCTTGTATGACGATGAGGGCAATCCCATCTTAATGGAATTTAGACTAGTAGTACCAGTGATGGTGTTAGATCAAGGAAGGGGTAGGGGCCTAGGAGAGCAAACAACCAAAACCCAACCTCATGTTGTACTTGTGGCCACCCATGGAATATTTGATATTCTTTCCTGAAAGAGAACAAGCTAACCAAGAAAAGGCCAACTTGAGATGCCCCAAGTGTGAAATCACTCACTTATGTGCCGAATGTCCCAAGTGAAAATAATCTACTAGCTCAGCCATCGTACCTTCTTTACCTTTGGGACTGTTTGGAGTTGAAACACTTGATGATGAGGTCACTCCCATCTCATTGAACGTCATGACTAGAGCACAAACTAAGCAAGCCAATATTTCATTGCTAGGACCTAGAAATCTAGATGTAGCCTCAATAGGAAAGAAGACTTGCTGAAGGAAGAGAAAGAAGGTTGATGCCAAATTGACAATAAAAATGGATAGTGCGACCACACTAATGAGAGGGAAGCAAGTGGTTGATGCTGAGGGTGAAACTTCAGCACCTAAATAGTGGAGAAGGGGAGTGCCAAGTTGGGGAATATCCTGATCCAAAGCACCAATTGAAAATAGTTGACAAGGTTAAGGAGTGGGTGAGAGAAGCCCAAGAGCATCTAACGGATGCCAAGCCCATCCTAGGAGACAAGATCAATGAGTTCTCCAATGTAAGCACACATGTCGAAGACGAGGCTTACGCCATCGATAGGAAAGCTACCCAAGACCAATGCCAAAATAGTGTAGGGTAAGACAACAAGCAAGCAGCTAATGGCTTGCTTATGACATTATTATCGACCCCTATAACATTATTGATGGGGGATCTACTTAGGTAAAGCCCTTCATTATGGTGAGAATTGAAGCAGTTGATAGATGGATCTAATAAGCCAGGAGTAGCCGACTTGCATGACCACGACACAACCGCGCAGATACCCAACCTCACATTGAACTGAGTGTCCAAGTCTTTGCATGTGAATGCTTTTTGGGAAGGCACAATGATGCATGTAGTCCTACCACTGACAGCACTAGGAGATGTCACGAGAAAGGGGATTGTAGACACAAGACCAAGAGTTAGTTGTAACAAGTAGGATACACACTCATGGAAGTTACTATATGTATATCCTCTACATCACGTGTGTTCAAGGCCTATTTATAAATATCCTTATCTAAGATTTTTTTTCTAAATAAAACATAACCCTTTTCTATTCAATCTGTAAATAACACATTTATATTACACCCTTTTGTATGTAAAAAATGTATAAAAATGGTATTTTAAAAATACATTTTTTTGAACTCATGTGATGCACACATATATTCATGAGTAACTTACCCGAGAATACACGCCGACTAGGGGTTAGACACCCAGTAACATAGACTGGGGTTTATAAGGTGTAAGAGTTCCATATTGGGAAAACTAGTTATTATTAAGAACATACTCTTCACATTCATCTCCAACTTCCATGGCTTTCTCCTTCCTTCTCTCCTCTTTTCTATCTTTCTCTCTCCTCTTCTAGGCTTCTTTTCTCTTCTTCTTGCTCGATTTCTCTTTCTTTAACTCTTCTCCTCTCTCCTCTCAGCTTCATTCATTACAAGTGGTATCAGAACTTTAGGCTTTGGTCATTTTCTTCTTTCCCTTTTCTTCCTTTTCAAATCCCAAAAACCCTAGTTACTCAGCTTGCAGTTATAGGTACAACAAGAAAGGACTACAGTTAACTTCAGTTTTTTGGAGCAAGCAAGAGCTATGGTTGGAGACTCAAACATATCTAGAGGTAAAATAGTTAAAATAGCAAGTCATCACTTATTTTCATGCAAATTTTAAGGGTTCCAGGCCAAGTTTGAAGTCTCAAGGTTTAGCGAAGGACAAAAACTCAGCTACTTTTTGCTTCAGCCCCTTTCTCTCTCCTCCTAAGCAAGCTGCCATAGCCACACAATAGAGAAGAACTCTTCTTTTCCCCTAAAGCAGCCATGGGAGTGCCCATCTGAAGTCCTAGGAGCCTTCCCACTTGCCCCTGACCAAGGGCAACACCCTTATGGAGGGTCACAGCCAAGAAGAGAGCCCAGGAAAAGCCCGCAAATTGCAACGCATTTTGCAGTGTTGTTCCCTACTCTGCTTGCCCTTTTCTAGCTCAAATCTCATCCCTCCTGGCCTTCCCCATGGCATTGACACCTCCCTCCTACTCCTCTTGACCAAGTTTGGGCCTTCTTGTCCAACATTTGAACCCTCCTCCCCCAGCAAGGCTCAATTTGCTGCTGTAGCCCACCATGAACATCCATTGAATCTCCACCCTAGCTCTCAGTTTAGCCCACAACAACATCTGGAAGCTCAGCCTTCATGCAACCCTTCAATCCCTTTTTCTTTCTCCTAGTTGGATTAAAGACATGGAGCTCAACATGCAAAGATTTCTTGTGGGCAGCCATGAGAGCTCCACTTGAAGCTTTCCTTCTTTGAAGCTCAAGCTTGGGAACATGCACAAGAGCCCTCATCATCAGTGGGAGCATTCAAATACTGAAGTCTTCTTCCATGGGAATGCCCCAACCAGCCGGGCTTGACTGATAGAGCAAATAGGCATCATGATGAGCTTCCTCCTTCCTTCTTTCCTCTTTTCTATCTTTCTCTTTCCTCTTCTAGTCTTGTTTTCTCTTCTTCTTGCTCTCTTTCTCTCTCTTCAGCTCTTCTTCTCTCTCCTCTCAGCTTCATTCATTACATCAGTGTGATTAGCCATGCAAATCTGCAAGCTTGGGGTAACACACCAGTGGAGACCGCAAGGTTTAATTTCACGTTGGCTAATGGCATGAAAGTTAGGCCATTTGAAGTGTTGAAGGACTAGCCCTTGAAGATTGCAGGTGTCCAATTCTCAGTGAACTTCATTGCTATGAAGGGAGTAGAGTACGATACCTTACTAGGCCAACCATGGATGAGGAATACACGAGTAATCGAAGACTGGGGTAATGGCCTCATATTCCTAGGTAACAGATTAGAGGCAGTAAGAGTTGAGATGGATACCTGGACAATCACACTAGTCAACATAGATACCATCTCCTCTATCTGGAAAGGAGACACCCAACCAAGGGTAACGGCCTCATATTCCTAGGTAGCAGATTGGAGGTAGTAAGAGTTTAGATGGATACCTGGACAATCATGCTAGTCGACATAGATACCATCTCCTCTATCGACACCCAAGCTAGGAATTTGTGTAGACCATTGATGAAGTACATTTCCTACACCAAAGACAAGAAATATTGGATGCACATGATAGCCACCATTGACCTACCATTTTCAAATGAGAAAGAAGATTATAAGCAAGTGCAAGAACAACCAGTGAATCCCATAAAGCCACCGCACCTTAGATTCCAAGGGGTAAGACCCTATCATCAGTGCCACTGCATATGATGGCCAAAAACCCTAGCAGAAAAAAATACCCACCCCTTTTCATATCCTGTCTAACATATTTGAGCTTTAGGGGATTATTGGGTATCTAACAAGGGACCTAGCTAGTCACCTTGCTACTAATTTTAAGCCGCTCCAAGATCTCATGGATGAACTGAAATGGCAATGGACTAAAGTGCACGGTCTAAACCTTATGTACAATTGGGGACTATGATCATGGATGAAAAGAGAGTCAAGCATAAAGATCTAGATGATGACAAGAAGTAAGAAGGTAGCATTTCAGGCGACGAGTACAAGGACTACTATTCCTTGAATGAAAGCAATAAAGAAGAGAAGAAGATGATAGAGTGCAACACATGGTTGAGTGATTGAACAAATAACAGTAGACTCCAAGCCACGGAGAGCCAATGCATTTAGAATTGAAAGAGGAGTCTTCAAAACTAAATGCCATCACACTTGGTTGGATCATCTAGGTGTGATAGACTATGAGCAAGCAAGGCTAGTCCATCCATGTGTCACACCTCTCTCTGCAATTGCTAGCAAAAACTCCATCCTGTAGTGAGGGTTGTGGGTTCAACTCAGAATCAAAAGCAAGCTCTACAAGTGATCCAGAGATACCTCGACCACCTAAAGCCAGATCCACCAAACAGGACTTGTTGATCCACCCAAGGCACAGACGGTTGGAGGAAAAGAGTAGACAACCAAAAGGATTAGAAGCCAAACAACACAGGAATCCCTAAGACCTACCAAAGTGCTTCACTAAATTCAAGAAAGGGGATAGGGTAGTGATCTTATTGGATGGAAAGAGACAAGGATAGACAAGTGAACCGATAGAAGGACCTACCAAAGTCAAGGAAGTCAACTTAGCAGGGAAAGGGGAGAAGCCTTGACCTATGTCTATAGCTGAAGACTTAACCAAGCAAGAAGAGGCTTATCTTATTGCTCTCTTGTGAGAGTACATAGACCTGTTCGCCTGGGATCTCAAAGTAGTTGATCCAAGAGTCATAACGCATAACATCCCAATGACTATTGACACAACACTAGTAAAGTAGTGACCTTACCTGATGAATCCAAAGCATGCTCACGCTGTGAAGGAAGAGATGGATAAAGCTATTGAAGGTAGGTTTCATCTACAAGATTGAGCACATAGATTAGGTGTCACCCATTGTGATCATCTTGAAGAAGAACATAAAAATTTGAGTATGCGTGAACTAAAAAAAGGTCAATGAAGCGACTAAGAGAGATAATTATCTGTTGCCTTACATTGAGCACATGCTTGAGAGGGTGGCAAGGAAAGAGGCCTACAATTTCCTAGATGACTTCTCAAGATACAACCAAGCTTAACTACACCCGAGGACAAGCATAAGACAGTGTTCGCCATGGAGTGGAGTATATTTGTATACATAGTCATTCCATTTTGGCGATGAATGCACCTGCTACCTTTCAGCGTTTAATGTGCACCATCTTCAAAGACATACTTAGGCGAGAGAGCTAGACATATTTGTTGATGATCTATGTCTGTACTCTAGCTGGAAAGAAACACTTGGATAAGCTTCATGCAGTCTTTGAACAATGTAGGCTCTATAGTCTCTCTTTGAACCCCCTAAAGTACCAATTTTGGGTGAAACATGAATGTATCTTAGGGCATGTTGGTGAGTGAAAATGAGTGATCGGGGACATGATGCTTCATGAAGTCAAGTGGGGTAACACATGCAAATATCATTTTTTTGTCTTTCTAACACTTACCTGTAGCGGGAGTCGGGTTGATAAATGGAAATCTCAAGTGGTACCATGCATGTTAGAGACGTGGTTGAGATATTTCAGTTTTGAGACACGCATTTCATGTAGGAAGAGAAGAAAATGTGTTCTCATTTCCGATTTTGAGTCCATGGGTGGAATTTTATGTGGCAAGGGGCATGTTTGCCATCTAGCAATTAAGGGGAAGCAAGGGACAACTTGAAAAATTAAGGGAAAAAGCAAAAATGTGAGTAGATTTTTTTTGGAAAAGGAAGAGAAGAGAAGTGTTTGACAACACAACGAGAGAGAGAGAGAGAGAGAGAGAGAGAGAGAGAGAGAGAGAGAGAGAGAGAGAGAGAGAGAGAGAGAGAGAGAGAGAGAGAGAGAGAGAGAGAGAGAGAGAGAGAGAGAGAGAGAGAGAGAGAGAGGTGTTCGACAACACGAGAGAGAGAGAGAGAGAGAAGTGTTCGACAACACAACGAGAGAGAGAGAGAGAGAGAGAGAGAGAGAGAGAGAGAGAGAGAGAGAGAGAGAGAGAGAGAGAGAGAGAGAGAGAGAGAGAGAGAGAGAGAGAGAGAGAGAGAGAGAGAGAGAGAGAGAGAGAGAGAGAAAGAGAGAGTTGCAGGCTAAAGAAGGGAGAAATTTGAAGCTCAAAAAAGAAGAAGAACCAAATTGTCAAAAGAAAGAGGTCGTGAAGCTGAAGTTACTAAAGCTGTGGAGCATGATGGCAGGATTGAAGTCAATGGGCTGATGCGAGTTCTTATTTTTTAGATGATGGTAATAGGATTCTTTTTTTGCCTTGTTTTCTTCTACTGCTTTGTGGGGCAGAGAGTTTGCAGATCAACTCTGGTGTGTGGATATGAGTGAAAGACAATAGAGTACTATTCTTCTTCACGATGAGAGTGATGCTCGTTAGTTGTTGAGTGAGGCTTCCCGTCCAGCAGAGAAGAATGGAAGTAAAGGATCTCTACATTTGAAACTGGGTATGAGGCACGGAATATGTATTATGAGCAAGTGTTGAATGCACAGGTTTGAGTTAGTGAAAGGATTTGCAGCTAGGGAAATAATGGATCAGTGTTTGTAAAGTTTGAAGCTCCCACAACTCTTCATCAATGCAAGATTGTACTTTTGGAATAGAGTACTTGTGTTTGTTGTATAGAGCATGCATGAATTTATGAGTGCAGACTATGCAGAGCTCTTTCAAGGCAGCAGATCAAAGAATTTGGCCTGAATTGTTCTAGCGAATTCTATGTAACGCTTCATGAAGTAGTTTCTGTGCTCTATGAGGAAATAGGTGAATTCAATAGCTTCTACAACACCAACTTGATTTCCCATGGAATTCATCATGATTATCCATTGATGCATTAGTGTAAACTCGATTTTGATGTAGTAATGGAATGTCTACAGCAGTGAAATGCTTGTAGCTGTTGAATGGGCATGGGAATTTGTCGTGTAAAGCTTTGATTACATGTGTATTTGGTTTGTATTTGTGTGTGCTCTAAGGAAATAAGAACAGAGAGGGTCTACAACTGATTTTGTATTGCTGGAAGCAATCACACTTTGTGGGATGGTTTGCTGTGTGGGGTTGCCATCCCCTAAAAAATAGGAGTTGTGCGAATCTGAAAGCTCGTGCTCTCAGAGTCTCTACCATGTTTGTTTCATTATCAGATTCTCTCAAAAAGTGGTAAAATCATATCTTGAAGGTTTGAACTATTTAAGTTGTTGAGCTGAAGTCTCAGTGAGGAGTGAGTGATCATGAATTTTTGATCATGTGTTTAGTGTTGCTGCCTCGTGGGTTTTGTTGAGGTGAGATCCTTAGTCTTTATTTTGTGGTGTTGTCTTGGGGGTTGTTAGAGGCTAACTACCCAATTCACCCACCATAGATTGGTGCTCCTGCTGCTGAGGATCTCCAGTATTGAAGATCTCTTGCTGATCTTATCAGTTGGGAAGTGTAAGGTTTAAAAACCAACCTGTACACAAACTCAAGCATGGTGGCTTTTGGATATGAACCCTTCTTTGATACTGAAAATGAGGATGCTAATCAGTTCATCAAGAGATTGGAGTGGATGGCTTACCAAGGTCGAAGGGACACTGATGCAAATAAGCTTCAAATGATCAATATGCTACTTGAAGGTTCTGCAAGATTATGGTGGAACTCATTGAATGAAGAGACAATGGCAAATTGGAATGAAGTAAAAAATGAGTTCCTTACAAGGTTTGCAACTAAGCAAACTCCTAAGAGTTTTATGGAAATCTTTGGAAAAGATGTTTCAAGGAGAAAATGAGGAAGTATCTAAATTTGTAGTGAGATTTGAAGCAAAGTGGATAGAAATTGCACAAAGTATGGAGCAACCTCCCATGATGTTCTTGAAAAAGGACAGATTTGTTTCATCGCTTAAACCTGAAATTAGAGAAAAGATTCTGATCAAAGACCCTGATACATATGAAGATGCAGTCAAAATAGCCAAAGAAAAGCAAAGGAAAATACAATTGAGGCCAAATCAATCAAGATGCATTTTTACAGCTTAGTCAAGTTGATAATGTTACATGAAATGCAGGACAACAAGCTGTAAATCTTCATGGAGCATTTGAAAGAGTGGAGAATGGAACTCAACAAGACCATAGAAAAGCTGATGATAATGTGATTAATAAACTGCAAGAACAATTGGCAAATATGAATTTGAATATGAACCTATTGCAGGCAAGGCAATCTCAAATGCAATCTAGATTTACAGGACCTCCAAGAGATAGATGGGAAAACTTTGAATGCTTTAATTGCAGGGAGAGGGGTCATATTGCTCCTGATTTCCCTTCCCGGGGGGTCCACTAAGGTTTACTATATGGTATCACGTGAGTGTAAGGGAGGGGGATTATATGTGGGAAGGAAGGTACATTTTATAAGGTAAGGTTCCGTAAATAGGGGGTAGATAAGGGGTATTTTCATATATTTCTTGCACACAGGTGACGTCTCCTTATTATTGCTAGTGAGTCCCTCGTGTTGCCCTTATCCAAGAAGAACATGAGGGGAGATGTATCCCATGCCACAAGGGAATGCTAGGCAAGATATTAGACCTCAACATGAACAAAGGCCACTTGAACTAGCTAGGCAACAATTGGAAGAAGAGCTGGTGAAGGCACATCGGGTATGAATTTGATTGAAACCAGCATGTATGATGATGGGGAAAATGTAGATGTTTTTCCTAACAAGAGAGTTAGAGAGAGGGATATTGAAACTAAAACTCAAAGGGTAGCAATGATTAAAAAGGGAAAACAAGTGGCAGATGATCTAGAAACCAACAGGAAAGCTAGACCACGAAGGAAGATTCAAATGGGGGACTTTGCTTTGGAAGTCAATCAAGTTCCTTACAACCTGCTTGAAGACTTAAAAGGTAAAAAGGCTGATGTTACATATGGTCAGCTGCTACAGATGAACTCATCTTTGAGGAGGCAATGGCAATGGCATGGTTAGCATCAGGAAAGGAAAAACCCAAACTGGGCATGTTGGAGTGGTATACCTGTCAGATGTGAAAGACATTATACTTGTCATGGACGCATGGATACATGGAAGGAAAATTGATCAAGTTTATGTTGATGGTGGTGCGCAAGTTTGTGTAATCACTGAAGAAGAAATGCTGCAAATGCATCTTAAAATGATAGGAAAGCCACTATTTAAGGTTAAAATGGCAAATAGCTCAAAAGTGAGATGTTTAGGAGTCATTGAGAACTTGGAGATCAACAATGGAGGCCAAAGAGCATGTTTAGATTTCCATGTTATGCCTGCAAAACTTGGGGCATATCCTCTCATTTTGGGATGATCGTGGTTGATTGGTATGAGAACTAGACAAGACTGGTATAAAGGTCAATTGGAGCTTTATCTAGAGAAGCCAGTTCATAAGAGGGTGATCTTTGACATGAAAACAGGGTCCATCATTCAAAATGGATATGATAGTGATGTTGGAGAGGTGATGAAAGTAGTGATTCAGAAAATTCCAGCCTTGATGAGGAAGATAGAGAATGGAAAGCTAGCCTACTCTCTAGGGATTTTGACCTCTTTGGGTTGTCAATCCAGGGTTCAAAAAGAGAGGAAAAAGCTGTAAATATTGCTACATGAAGTACAGACTTCATGCAATAAACATGTGATAAGCATCCTGAAATGAATGTTGGACTATCTAAGCTTATGAATATGCTAGGAAACGACTTGACTAATGATGAAAGAGATGAATGTTAAGCCATTTTTCAAAAATACCCAAAACTGTTTGCTACAAAATATCACCAACTGAGGGGTACTAACTGCATTGTGCACCATATCAAATTGAAAGAAGGGTGTAAACCAATGGCTCAAAAAATTAGGAGGCTTGGTACAATTTAGGAAAATGTGCTTAAAGCTGAAATTCAGAAGTTGCTTGATGTTGATATTATCTATCCTGTTGATGATGCAGAGTGGGTGTCTCCTATTGTAATCAGACCAAAGAAGAATGGAAAGTGGAGGGTATGCGTTGATATATCAAGCCTCTTAATGTAGCTACTACAAGGGACTACTATCCTCTTCTGTTTCAAGATGAGATCTTGGATCAAGTGGCTAGTCATGAATTTTACAGTGTGTGCGGTGAATACTCGGGATATTTCCAAATCAAAATAGTAAAAGAAGATCAGAAGAAAACAACATTCATAGCTTTTCAAGATGGGTTAGTTGGGTATTTGCCCCTTTCATTGGGAAATCTTTGCGAGTGTTTATGGATGACTTTTGTGTGTACAACTCAAGGGCATTACACTCTTAAAAACTTGATGAATTTTTTTGTAGATTTGATGAGGATGGTGGTCAGTTGAGCCCTGATAAATGTAAAATAGCAAGAACTAGAATGATACTCTTGGGTCATTAAGTGTCTGCTAATGGTATTTCACTTGAGCCTAGTAAAGTGGAGGCTTTACTTCTTATGGATTCTCCAAAAACTGTAAAAGAATTGATGAGCTTTGTTCAAAAGTTGAGGTACCTATCAAGGTCATTCCATATGCTGGCCAAATATGTATATCCTTTACAGAAAGCAACTCAAAGGGATCCTTTATTTTGGATGCAAGTTGAAGAAGATGCATTCTTGTAGATTAAAGAAAATTTAAGCACTTTGCCAGTTCTTATGTCTCCAAACTAGGATGAACCTTTCTTCATTATTATTAGTGTTGGGAAAAATGTAGTGGGAGCCATTTTAATGCAGAAGGGAAAAGGGATGTCTTATATGAGGCCTATGTTTTACATAAACAGATTCATTGGAGCGACTGAAAAAGCCTAGATGGAAGAAGAATTGTTGGTACAAGTGGTACCATGCATGTTTGACATGTGGTTGAGATATTTCAGTTTTAAGACACACGCTTCATGCAAGAAGAGAAGAAAATGTGTTCTCGTTTCCGATTTTGAGTCCCTGAGTGGAATTTTACATGGCAAGGGGCATGTTTGCCATCTAGAAATTAAGGGGAAGCAAGGGGCAACTTGAAAAATTAAGGGAAAAAGAAAAAACGTGAGTAGTTTTTTTTTGGAAAAAGAAAGAGAAGAGGTGTTCGACAACCAACGTGAGACACAGAGAGAGAGAGAGAGAGAGAGAGAGAGAGAGAGATATATATATATATATATATATATATATATATATATATATATATATATATATATATATATATATATATATATATATATATATATATATATATATATATATAGAGAGAGAGAGAGAGAGAGAGAGAGAGAGAAGAAGAAGAAGAAGAATCTTGCAGGCTGAAGAAGGGAGAAATCTAAAGCTCAAAAGAAGAAGAACCAAATTGTCAGAAGAAAGAGGTCGTGAAGTTGAAATTGCTGAAGTTGTGGAGCATGATGGCAAGGCTGAAGTCGATGGGTTGATGCAAGTACTCAGTTTCCAAATGATGGTAATAGGAGTCTTCTTTTGCCTTGCTTTCTACTATTGCAAATCAACTCTAGTGTGTGGATATGAGTGAAAGATAGCAGAGGGCTGTTCTTCTTCACAATGAGAGTGATGTTTGTTAGTTTTTGAGTGAGGCTTTGCGTTAGCAGAGAAGAATGGAAGTGAAGGGTCTCTAGATCTAAAACTGGGTATAAGGCACAGAATATGTATTATGAGCAAGTGTTGAATGCACGGGTTCGAGTTAGTGGAAATCTGAAAGGATTAGCAGCCAAGGAAATAATGGATCAGTGTTTGTAAAGTTCGAAGTTCCCACAACTCTTCATCAATGCAATATTTTACTTTTGGAACAGAGTATTTGTGTTTGTTGTATAGAGCATGCATGAATTTATGACTACAGACTGTGCAGAGATGTTTTAAGGTAGCAGATCAAAGACATTGGCTCTGAGTTGTTCTAGAGAATTATAGATTGGAAAGAGAGCTACAACTTTCCTTTTTGAAGCTTGGCAATCCGAGGTCTGATTAAAAAGTTATGAAATGTTTTGTGTAACACTTCATGAAGCACTTTTCTGTGCTCTATGAGGAAATAGGTGAATTCAACAGCTTCTACAACACTAACTTGGTTTCCCATGGAATTCATCATGATTATCCATTGATATATAAGTGTAAACTCGGTTTTGATGCAATAATGAAATGTCTATAGCAATGAAATGCTTGTAGCCGTTGAATGCGCATGGGAATTGGCCGTGTAAAGCTTTGATTACATGTGTATTTGGTTTGTATTTGTGTGTGCTCTAAGGAAATAAGAATAGAGAGGGTCTATAACTGATTTTGTATTGCTTGAAGCAATCACGCTTTGTGGGGCGGTTTGTTGCGTGGGGTTTTCATCCCCTAAAAAATAGGAGTTGTGTGAATATGAAAGCTCGTGTTGTTAGAATCTCTACCATGGTTGTTTCAGCATCAAATTCTCTCAAAAAGTGGTAAAATCAGAGCTTGAAGGTTTGAACTGTTTAAGTTGTTGAGCTGAAGTCTCAGTGAGGAGTGAGTGATCAAGAATTTTTTATCATGTGTTTAGTGGCGCTCCCTCGTGGGTTTCGTTGAGGTGAGATCCTCAATCTTTATCCTATGGTGTTGTCTTGGGGGTTGTTAGAGGCCAACTACCCAATTCACCTACCAACGTGTGGTGTCCAAGAACAACATTACCACTGACTCCTCTAAGATTAGGGTTTATGTCGACTTGCCACCACCAACTACCTATAAGGAAGCTTCCTAGGACACACAAGGTACTATTGGCACTTTGCTCTGAACTATGTATTGATTGCTAGACCAGTCTACAAGTTGCTAATTGTATTCGAGTGGAATGAGGAGGAGTGCCAATGCACTTATGAGAAGTTAAAAAAGGATCACTACTACACCAATTTTATGAGCCCTAGACTAAAACATAACATTCCATGTGCATAATATTGACGTATTGAAGTCCCATTGGAGCCGTTTTGTGCTATCTTGGTGAACATAACCTTGATTATCTAGTGAGCTTTGCTAGCAAATAACTCAAAGATGTGGAGATCAACTACTCCATGATGGAGAGGGAGAGTTTTGGCCATTGTATTTTCTGTAAAGAAATTTCGGCATTGCCTTTTGGCTATGCCCTTTACCTTCTGTGTTGACCATCAAGCCTTGATTTATCTTGTCAACATACCTTGGGCTACTAGATGCATAGCTCGGTGATTACTTCTACTTTTAGAGTTTGACTTTTGTGTGGTCATAGGCAAATGCAAGCAACATTACATGGCAGATCACATGTCCCGCATCCCATAGGAGAGGCCATTGGACATGGCATTATAGATTACCTACCTGATGCACACCTTTTTAGCATGTCCAATGAAAAGAATTTATTTAGAGCCAACTTGACCCCTTATTAGGCTAATGACATAGTCCGGTTCCTAGAGCGCAAAGTACTAGAGAGACCTATTGAGAAGGCTAGGCTAAGGTTTCTTATCCTTAAGATTCAACCCTATCAATTAATTGCCGGTCAACTCTATAGGCTAGGACAAGATGGCGTGTTGCCAAGATGTGTATGTAAGCATGAAATGCATGATGTGCTAACTAAAGCACATGATGGAATTGGTAGAGGGCACTTTAATGGAGATACTATGGCCCCCAAGGTGCTATAACAATCTCAAATGTGGTGGCCCATCCTATTTCATGATATTGCCAAATTTGTAAAGCATTATGACAAGTGTTAAAGAACTAAGGTTCCCATTCGTAAAGACAAGATGGAGTTGATCCTAGTCATAGCACGCCAACCATTCAAAAAATGGGGCATTGACTTCATTGGGCCAATTAGTCTTGTGGCACAGTGCTTTCAAGACAAATACATCATCTTATAAAATGGGCCAAAGCTCAAACTACGAGAAATAATGATGCTAGAACTACAACTAAATTCCTTTGGGAGCAAGTGATCTTACAATTTAGATGCCCCATTGAACTAGTTAGTGACCAAGTCACTCATTTCATCAATGAAGTGATTACCCACTTGCTTTCCACATTCCTGATCATCCATATAAAATAATCACCTTACTATCCTCAAGCTAATGGTTAGGCCCGGAGTCCACGAATAAGATCTTAGTGAATGTACTAACTAAGCTAGTCTCTGCCTCGTGCAGCAATTAGGATAACAAACTCATGGTAGCACTATGGGCCTGTAGGACAACCTATAAGATGATAGTTGGGCAAGCACCCTTCAAAATGACCTACGGAATCAAAGAGATTTTACCTGTGGAGTTTTTCATTCTTAGCTTGAGAGTAGCAATGCAAGAGTGATGGGATGGGAAAGAAGCATAGACCAAACACTTAGCAGAGTTGAAACGCCTCTCCGAGACATGACTCCTAGCTACTCATGCGCTAATCTATGAGAAGGCAAGACACAAGAGTTGGTTTGACAAGCATTTCAAATAGTGTGACTTTGAGCAAGGCAACCTAGTATTGCTATACTTAGTGAAGGGCCATAAGAAGAAGATGAAATTCAGAGGATTAGGGCCTTTCAAAGTTCACAATATTAGTTTAATAGGCAATTTAGAGCTTGAAATCTTAGAAGGAGAGGGCGTAGGATTCTTTAACAATAGTCTTCTCAAGAAGTACTAGCCCCAAACCCATCCATTACATGAACCGCCAATGTTGCAGCCACCTGTTAATGTGAGAGTAGCCACCATTACAAAAATTGAGGATACAAATGAGGAGGCAGTAGAACTTGCTTATTTATGAGTAACAGTCACTGCCCAAAAGACATGCATTTTTTATGAGCTCATTTTTTATGAGGGAACTGACTTCAACATCCTTACCCACAAGCAATGGACTCTCATTGGTCAACCCCAATTGCAACCCACAAATGCTAAGCTCAACCCATTTGGGGAATAGTACTACCCTATGCTAGGGAAGTGTAGAGTACTAGTCTCTATTGAGACTGAAAGTCTACCCATGTGTAAGGTGCCCACCCATTGGGGCTGTCTAGGCACGCTTTTAGCGGTCTATCGAGAAATGAATCTAAGTATTGCTGCCCGGAACTCCCATGGAATATTTTGGGTTTTGTCACCTAGGGTTTCTTGAATCCGCCTCACAACGGAACGTTCACCACCGAACCCACTAGGATCGACCTAAAATTTGGGCTCCTAGTAGCCAAGGTCTCCCAATAACAATCTAGCGTCGAATCTTCAACATCCTAATTTATGCAGAGATACCCACCCATGTCGCACTTGGTTCAAAGAGAATGGGAAACGAGAGGGATGCGCCACTCAACCTCTCTCCTCGTAAGGTAGGGCATAGTCCCATTCTGGTCCCCTAAAACGGCATGAATCGGGTTCTAACCTAACAATACCTAAAGGTTGAACAACCATAAAATCTTGTGAGAAGCGTTCCAGTTCTTTGGGACCACCCTGTCGTAGGACGAACCCATCAAGGGTTCCGCCCAGCCGCTTTCCTTAGTAGATTTAGTTTTCTAATTAGGTCCTACCATATTTATGTGTGACAATTAAAGTCACCTTTCATTAATTAAACCTTTTAAGGAACATGGTTTGTTCGCATAACTTATAGCACAGACATGAAAACAGAGCAAAGCAATCTATTGACAAACAAGTTCAAACAAGTTCCTTAACTTAACTTCAAGTTAATCTTTGTCTCCCGCCCATATAGAAGAAATTATGTATCCCTTCTGTCCAACAGAAGTATCCCTTCTGCCCTGCAAAAGTAACTGGTCCAAATTTCATGGCTCCAAAAAATCAATCCTTTATCTAGAATAGGATCTCCCAACATGCCCAGATGTTGGGGGCCACAGATGTCTTCAACTCCATTCTAGACCTAGCAAGGGGTGTCCAAAGCTCCAATTGATCGGCAAGATGTCTAGGAGTGAAACATCATTCACGTGGTTGGTCTTTTCACCACTCGACCTTCGGCCCATGAATCGAGCAATACCCTCTTTGGGTTAATCCGTGGTGCAATCATGGAGGTTATCCACCCATGCAAAATATCCTTCCTTAATTAAATCCTTTAAGAATCAAGCACAAACAAGGCATTCAGCCCTAATATAATTTTCTAAGAAAACATTCCTTTATTCCCATGGCGACTTGTCATCACAGACCCTTGCCATGCATTTACCATAAATCACAAGCACTTGGAATAATCATCCAAATAACAACTAACAACTAGTTGAATGTAAAAGCATTTAGGATGTTGTTTGATCAACCAACAAAAGAAACCAATTGTATTCTTGCCAAACAATGCAAGAATAGTCATGATAATATTTCCATTGCATATATGCTCTTCCCCTTGGGATCAAAGAGCGATTCTATGTAAAATTTACTTAACTCTTGTATGCACAATTTTTAATGTCATGATTATGCCATCCATAACCCTTGGCCGATTCCTCCTTGTAATTGCTCTATCAATGAACAAGCCATATGCAACTAGTTGCAATTAACTTTCCTCAGTATATGCACTTTGCAAGCTTGATCTTTTGAATACGTGAGATAAAATTTATCCCTTCCGATGACCTATACTCGTGCATCATAGTATGGGGCCTAACGTATTTCATACGAGAATCAAAATAAGCATCTATCAATTTGGAAATACATTACTTATGACCGGAACCACAGTTGGATTGACAATGATGCCTTTGCCCAAAGCTTCGTTTGCTGGTTGTGGGATTTCCATCCGCACATGACATTCTTCACTTGGGGGCCATCGTCCACAAGTAGACTCAAGAGATTAAGAAGGTGGAATAGATTCAAGATGGGAGAATGAAAGAGAAGATGGCTAAGTCGAGGATTGAGATAGAGGGAATTGTGTAGCCTCTCGAGGTAACTCTTCTCTCTCTCTCTCTCTCTCTCTCTCTCTCTCTCTCTCTCTCTCTCTCTCTCTCTCTCTCTCTCTCTCTCTCTCTCTCAAGCTCTCTCTCACAATCTCTTGGAAGGGTATCCTTCTCTCTACCTCTCTCTTGCAGCCTCTCAAGGTCTCCTTCTGCTTCCTTGTGCCTCCCCATGCCTCATATTTATAGTGAACTAGAGGAGAGGGCTTGTGGGACTGAGAAATGGAGCTCTTTGTGGAGGGGATCTTAGAAAGATCAGTGATCTGATGCTCAGATCATAAATCTGATGGTTCTATTGCCCCAAAAGGGGGATAAAACTTCAAGACACTTAGTTAGAAAGCTCTTACTTCACTCCTTCTTTTCTCTATTCGAAGTATTGTTTTCTGTTTGTAGATTGCGATCGTGGCTCGCGCGATTTCACAAATCCCTCTCTTTATTTTTTCTTTTTATAAAATCCCCAAAACTAACTAAAACATTACTTGTCTTTTCTTTTAAATGACATCTAGTTTTAAAAATCTCCATATCTTTTTTTGGATAATAGCTAAAATATCTAAAATATACTAGTTTTGCCCAAAATGTAATATTTTTGGACCATCCAAACTATACACATTAATACTAGTGATTAATATAGCTCATAAGTCTCGTTCACATTGTAACTTACGTGAAGGGTGACTATGGACATTGTCAATCCGAGAAAAATATTGGATTTACGACTTTTGATTTTTAACATATATTTTTAATTAAATAAAAATCCTTAATTATTAATGTTAGTTAGTTTTTTACATTAGTTAGTCTTTTAGTTAGTAATCTTACTAACTTATTATTTGACTAACTTTCGAACTAACCAACTAACTTTTATTGCGTGGAAGTATTACATCCTCTTACCCTTAGAGAAATCGAGATGTCCTCATCTCGAGAGAAACCCGGGGGGAGGGGGGGTATCATTTTGGGACCTATGGGTTATGGGCCCACCATGATTTTGCTGCGTTACTTTGATCATTCACAGGCATGCGGTCTTTCGTAACAACAACCTATAGTATTTGATATCCAATATTGTGGCACTCAGAGCATCGATGTTTAGGGTGCTTTGGATATTCCCTTTTGAAATGACCTAACTCCTTGCAATAGAAACAACATGGAGATTTATCACTTGCGGTCACAAGGTTCTTGGTTGTCCTTGGCAAGAGTTTCTTCTTTAGATCAAATTGTCCTAGGATCCCTTTAGCAAATCAAAGTGGTCTTCTACCTCGAATACTATGTTCCCAAATTGTCCTCTTCTTAGTTTGGGACTAAGTTCCGTGGACAATTGGCTTTGCTTGTAATACTAAAGAATACTTCAAAGCTTCGACATTCTGATTAGACCCAATCTATATTAGTTGAGAAGGAATGACTTAAGAGAAATTCATTGCAAGTTATAATTGTCATTCCTTGCTAGAGTATCTCTAATCATTTACAAGTTCTAGGCTCAAAATAGATGCAACTCATATTACTTAGGTTAACTATAGTTACAAGAGTAAATTTTTTTCCAATACAAGTTGTACTTCATGTCGATAAAGTTTCTAGGATTTCTAATCATCTTGAAGAGGTGTTATCGGTTCTAGGTCTTCGTCGTCATTTGATTCCTCTATATATCCATAGACTACATGTGTGTACCTTCGTTTTCTTGGAGGCTCAACACCTTTTGAACTTAGGTCAGGGTAGTCTGCTTGGATGTGTCCTAGCTCATTAGAGTGGAAACATCGACGGTAGAGACATCTCCTACAAATGTACCCTATCTCTCCACATGTATGACATCTTTTACCCAGATCTTGGGAGTCATCTTTGCACAATTGTCCGATTTAAGTTCTTGGACGATTGGATTCGCTCAGAGTAATGCATCTTACAAGTCCATTGGATGCATTGCTTCAAGATGGTGGTTCACAGGAGTGTTTAGGCTATGTCAAAACCTGGATACTTGCTGCACAATATCCATAGGTGGTGCGTATTTTAGTAGGGTTACAAATTTTGAGTAGTAAGCTTCCAAGGTTAATTCCAGCTACTTCAACTTGAAAGATTCATTCATCCTCAAAGTTTGGTAGGTTGGCGGAAGGTATCGTCTGCGTACAATATCTTTCAGCTGAGTCCAAGTGACAGCAGCTTCAAAAATACCTTGATCCTTGCACCATTGCTTCTGCCATAACCGAGCCTGGCCAACTATCTTAAGTTTGACTATCATTGCTTGATTGGTAGAAGCAGTTCACGAAGCAGGAAAGTAATCGTCCATTGACTCAATCCATATCTTTGCCTTTGCTGCGAGGTCTATTCCTTCTCTATCAAACTCGGGTGCCTTAATTTTCTTGAGAATAAATTCCTTATCTTGCATGCCAGCATTTGTGGGTGCAGGAGATGCCTAACAATCAAGCCATACCACTTAGATTATTCTACTTAGGATATGTCTATGAACCATACATTAATCAATCATGCATCATTACAAAGTTTTCTCTGATACCAACTATAAGATGCCCAACCATCGACTGTCTAGGCACGCTTTTAGTGGTCTATCGAGAAACAAATCTAAGCATCGATGCCTGGCACTCCCATGGAATATTCAAGCATCTATCAATTTGGAAATACATTACTTACGACCGGATCCGCAGTTGTGGATTGACAATGATGCCTTTGCCCAAAGCTTCATTGCTAGTTGTGGGATTGCCATCCGCACGTAACATTCTTTGCTTGGGGGCCATCGTCTGCAAGTAGACTCAAGAGATTAAGAAGGTGGAATAGATTCAAGATGGGAGAGTGTAAGAGAAGATGGCTAAGTCGAGGATCAAGATAGAGGGAATCGTGCCGCCTCTTGGGGTAACTCTTCTCTCTCTCTCTCTCTCTCTCTCTCTCTCTCTCTCTCTCTCTCTCTCTCTCTCTCTCTCTCTCTCTCTCTCTCTCTCTCTCAAGCTCTCTCTCATAATGTATCGGAGGGGTATCCTTCTCTCTACCTCTCTCTTGCAGCCTCTCGGGGTCTCCTTCTGCTTTCTTGCACCTCCCCATGCCTCATATTTATAGTGAATTAGAGGAGAGGGCTTGTGGCTGAGAAGTGGAGCTCTTTGTGGAGGGGGATCTTGGAAAGATCAATGATCTGATGCTCAGATCATAAATTTGATGGTCCCATTGGCTCCGAAAGGGGGGTAAAACCCCAAGACACTTGTTTAGAAAGCTCTTAGTTCACACATTCTTTTCTTTGCTCGAAGTGTTATTTTTTGTATGTAGATTGCGATTGCGGCGCACACAATTTTGCAAATCCCTCTTTTTATTTTTTATTTTTATAAAATCCCCAAAACTAACTAAAACATCGCTTGTCTTTTCTTTTAAATGACATCCAGTTCTAGAAATCTCCATATCTTTTTTTGGATAATAGCTAAAATATCTAAAATATACTAGTTTTGCCCAAAATCTAATATTTTTGGACCATCCAAACTATACACATTAATACTAATGATTGATATAGCTCATAAGTGTCATTCACGTTGTAACTTACGTGAAGGGTGGCTATGGTCCTTGTCAATCCGAGGAAAATATCGGATTTACGACTCTCAATTTTTGAACATATATTTTTAATTAAATAAAAATCCTTAATTATTAATGTTAGTTAGTTTTTTTACTTTAGTTAGTCTTTTAGTTAGTAATCTTACTAACTTATTATTTGACTAACTAACTTTTGAACTAACCAACTAACTTTTATTGAGTGGAAATATTACACCATGATTTTCTATGTGCTACCTACTAACACCAAGGCCATATGTAGGAAATTGCTGCTAGGACGCACTTTCAAGAAGTAGACACATTGCAATGTCGACTATGACTCGCATGTATTCACCTTGCCATTGGCATGTGAGCATAGTAATGACTTTCAGCAAGGGTAGGCTCCATCCAAGCCTGCAATGCCATTGATAGCAGCACCTAACATAAAGTCTAAGGAGGGGGTTCGTTACTTGTCACGCCCTGGTAAAGTCTAAGGAGGGGGTTCGTTACTTGTCACGCCCTGGTAAGACCATAGCCCAAGGGAAACACAACTAAGACCACTGAGCAACAACTAAAATTGGTACCTAAATGCCAATCACCGCCATCTAAGAGCCAACCCACATGGACCCATAACTCCCGAATATCACATCCTAAGCATAAAAGACATAGTTGGCGTCCTTGAACCCAACAAACAATCAAGCCACACTGGATACCTAAGGCCCTATTGCTTTGTAGAAGGCTACTATGAGGGCAACAACTAGATTTTGGTTTCTAAGACCAAGAGTAGCACACATGCCTCTTAGCCATCTAGTACTAGCCCATCTCTAAGGACTGGTGAGCCACCTATACTTGCTAAACTTCTTGAGTCAAAAACCAAACCTGTTGAACCTCAATAGGTCTACTGATCAAAACCGCAACCAATTGCTCCCAAATTGACTCAACCTAACCATGCTAACACCCTAATAGCTTCACAATGAGCAAGTAATACAACGTCTAAGACCCAAACCATGCCCCTCACACACGTAGCTAGCCTGCATCCTAAGGATCATAGCTGAAGCAATAGACATCACTTATTGCTGAGCTATCTAGCCCAATCCAAACCCCACCAGTCAAACCCCATCCTCCTATAGGAACCCTCTTATGAGTGGAGATCTATTCTTACGTTGGCCTCTGATCTAGTTGAGAACTCAGGGATGACTTAGTCACATGCATTACATACTTGGATGCTACCTTCACAATCCTTGCTAAAAGCTACAAATGGTTGGACCTAGGCCTCCTAAATGAGCCTTTAGCAACTAATGTATGCACAATGCCATGTACTTGGGAAGAATCCAAGTTCATGTTCATTAAAGTCCCCATGCTAGCAGAGGCATTGATTGCACTGAGATCTCAGTGGCATTGATTGCCATTGAGATCTCATGCAAGCAAGCTCGTTAAAAAAAACTAATCACCTCCTATAGCAAGAGCAAAGTCTCTCCCATAAACCAAGATCTATAAAAACTTAAAAAGCTAGATGTCACACCGACTCCTCCTTTCTACGTAAATGGTACGCTCTCCGTCTTCAATGGGAACAAGAGGGCTACCCAATCATGACCAATGCCAAGTAGATATGCGCCATCAAAACCCCTGAGTATGACCCCAATTATGTAGCTCCTACCTCCTTTAAAATATTGGCCATCACTTGCAATCGACCCTTAGAAGATCGTAACATAGCCCACCCCTATTTAGATCTAGTCCTTATCAAGGAAGAGCTACACATTGCCAACAAGATCAAATCAAATAGCTTCCTAACTGAAGTCTTGACCTATATTATGCACATAGGTATTAAACCTTACGACATGGACCATCATGCTCACTTGAAGTATAACCCACACTTCTGTGCCTGGCTAATGCAAAAGTAAAGCACCACAAGCTTGCACTTAATGCCCTTAACCCTTCATTCTCCAATCTTAGGAAGGATTCACATAATTCCCAAGGGAGGAGGGGGTAAGGTGGGAAAGAAACCATGTCTCAAACCTCAACCAATGCTTAAATGATGGATAAAAATCAACTTATGATTGAGGAAAATTGTCATAAAATTTTAAGATTGCATGGATTGCTTGAAGCAAAAGTTTCTTTCGTGAATTGAGTGTTTCACCTTTCCCTAGTTTATGTTCATTATCTACTTATCTTTGGCAAGAGTTATCTTAAAAAAAAACTAATTATAGGCTATGTATTGTGATAGGAACCTACCATCGTAGGCCAACACAAAGTCAAGCTTCCATTCATAGAAGAAGAATAGGTAAAGTATGGTATAGCCTAACTACTGGAAAAAGTGACATCATGAACTTGGACAATGTGGCCATGGAAGAACTGGTTGTGAAGTGGCTTGTTGACCAATGCAATTTGGGAAAGTATGTGGAGAAGGTCAGACAATCTGTTGACTATAGGAGGATGAAGTGAATTAGAATGGCTATGTGAAAACCATTGAAGCTTCAGCAAAGGCACTAGCCAGAGGTAGAAGACCAGTGGCGAGCAGAATGGGGATGGCAATGAAGAAATCATCATCCAAAGCATTGATGATAGGGTTTGGCATGGTGCTAACTACCATCATCCAAGAGGCTGTGGGAGAGGTAAAAGGTAAAGAGGAAGTGGGGGAGACACCTAAAAGATCATCACCCCATGAGCGAGAGCAATCAAGTGAAAGGATAGTGACTAAGGGTGGAGAACCGGAGAAGCCATCTAGCCAAGGAGGGCCTAGGAAGCCAAAGAAGAAGACTCCTCAAAAGAAGCAGAAAGAAACCAAGGAGAGAATGACCAAGAAAGAAAAGGCCAAGTTGCAGAGAGTACAAGCAAAGTCTAAAGAAGAGAGGAGGAGGAAAGCAAAAGCAGAGGTAGAAGAGCTACATAGGAAGGAAGAGGAAGGCTGGCTCAAGCCATTTGTATGTCTCTGGAATAGCCTTCAAAGGAGGAGGAGTTAGTCGCTATGAGTCAACTAAGGGAGGAAAGCCCAAGCACCAGTGCCAAAGTACCAGAGATCAAACCACCACCAATGATAGAAGGCAAAGGTAAGGGCATGTTGTATCCAATCCCACCTGTAATTATGCCCCAAGCTACAACTACCACAACCACCCAAGGCATCACTAGCACAATGGATGCAAGCAATCGCATGGCTTGGGTCCAATATCTAGTGAATAAAGTGTAGGAAATAGCTTGAGACTTGAGTGGAGGAGCTCCAACAACAAGAATGAAGATACCAGCAGTTGCGGATGCCGGATCAAGGCAAGACCCTAAGAGGCAGAAGATAGAGGCATCGACAATGTCTATAGCTATAGTAGTGCCACTATCCATGGGCTATGATGAGTACATCAAGGAGCTTCTCGCAAAGTTTGAAAGAGCAAAGGTAGAAAAGAAGATAGCTATAGTGGTTGAATTGAAGGCTGAAAGAGAAGTATTGGCAGCCTTCCAGTTTGGAAAGGACTCACCAAGTAGCAAGGTACCAAAAGGAAATCTACGAGCTGAAGGCCAAGGAAAAGGAAGAAGAAAATTGGCAAGAAAGGCTCGCGGAAGAAAGATAGGAGCTGATAGGCTTACAAAAGGGAGTACATGCTCATTCTTGTGCAACATGAAGAATTAAGATAGTAGTTGAAAAGGATAGAATAGGCAACAACAAAAGTTGAAGCAGATGACATAGAAAAAGCTTAGAAAGGGGAAGAGCATCGAAGAGAAATGGAGGTAATGGAGCATATGCTGCTAATAGAGCTAAAAGATCAAGAAAGGCTAGAAAGGGAAATTAAGCAATTGGAAAAGGAGAATGAAGAAGCAATCCAAAGGTGGAAAGAACAAGAGCCAAGGATGGTGGCCTTGGCACAAAGGCAAAATGAGAGCCTAGAGGAAATGAAGCAAAAAGCAAAGGAATGGGTAGCCAAGAGCGAGGGAAGAGTGAAAGACTTGTCTAGCCCATGCTGAAGGCAATAGAGTGCTAATAGCAGAGACCATAAAGATGAGAAGGGAATCCTTGCAACATGTCTTCCTCAGCACCATTTTTAATGTCACACAACCAAGAAGAGGAGGAGGCCATTTAAACCTTAAAGAAGAAGTTGGAGATTACCTGAAAAACCATAAGGTATGGCTTGTGTGTCTAGGTGCAAGAAGCAGAAATCTGCCTAAGCCAGAAAGAGCAAAGGGAGTATCTGCTAAGGGCAGGACTAACAGTTCAAGACGTGGAATTGCTGAGGTGTAAGGAGGAATAGGGACCATAGGAGCTAGTAAGAGGAGAAGAACAATAGATAACACCTCACTCTTGAAGTAGGGTAGGACTTCGATGTGGGGCAATGAGATGAAATCCATTACATGGATTTGACAGACCAAAGAAACATATCTCCTTGAATAGCTACCTTAATTTGTTTCCATGTTTGAGATGTCTCACTGATGGTCTTATCACGAGGACACAGGTATCCCTTTGTACACATATGGTTTTTTATGGACTAAAATAAGTTGATAATGGCTTGGTTGTTCAAGAAACCCCTTGATTATATAGTCATTCTATTTTAGTCTACCTAGGTGAGCTATCCTATCTAGAGATAGAACATGAACAACTTAATCATAGATATATTGGTCTTGATAGATATTTTTATTATTCACATTTATAATAGTTTTTACATGTGCCCCTTCAAACAACAATATTTTGACAATCTTGAGCTCTTCCATACATTGAATTTGTTTAAGGTTTGTTGTATTAAGATAGGGTAATCTTTCAGTATCAAAGTAATAGTTGCCATGACTGGTGGTCCATTGCCTTGCTTAATAATATCTAGGAGAACAATATAAATTTTCTTGGATCTTCATGAAATCTTCTCGCCAAGCATATTAATCCCATGAGTGCCTAGTATATTGATACACTGTGTGAAAGACCAAGAAGACATGCCAAGGTTTTGAATCTATATGTGACAAGGTAGATTAATTTAACACAAATAACAAGTCAATGAAAACAAAAATAATCCCAATTATATTTCTTCTTTATTCATATACAATGATCTATGTGACTTATCTAATATACAAATCAATCATGGTACTATTGAATAGAAATAGCCTCAAATGTGGGTGGCTCATTAAGGATATCTATAGCTAGATACTCGTTGGGAAGATTGGGAAATCCCTCCATCTAATAATTGAAAGAATACAATGGTTGGGTCATATAACCCAAATAATCCTATGATATACCCATTGGGAAAAAATCGTCCACTCGCTTCCCTTTGAGGCGTGTGTTTCAGTGTTCTAAACAAGCCATGCTACCGCATTGTTTATAACATATAAAAACAACTTCCTTAATTAATATTCATTGTTGATTCCCTCATGTCCTTAGTTTAGGAATAGTAAGCAATTCATTTAAAATAATTATTCTTGATTGTTTTCTTATTTTCATATATATAATCACTATAAGAGCGAATGAACCCATACACCGGGTTACCACCCTTGCTCTGTTCTTCTTGGGTCTTCCAATCATTTAAAGTATGTTGGGATTTGTAAAGGTTTCCAAACTTATCTTAGCCTAGGTAAGAGATTATAACTAAAACTAGAGATGAGTTGGTTCTCACCTGCCATAAGGATTAATCTTCCTATAGAGAAGACCACAAACACATACCTAACCCTATTAGACAGTGTACAAAACTCTATATGAAGAGTAAGCAAGGCTGCCCTAGGGATGGCAATACATCTCATTCCTGTCTAGTTGCTCAGGTTGTGGATGTATTTAGTACCACTTCTATCACATTTAAAGGCAATCACAACCATTTGCTATTTTTTCTACCAATCAAAATTTTTAAACAATACTAAAAATAGGATTTCTCCATGAATTTACAAACACAAGTTTGTCTCATGCATTTTAACACATTCTGTTTTCGATGTGTGTGTACACACTTTTTCTAGAAATACATTAAGTAGCATCGATTATCTTTTCTTCCTTGTATATGAGCACACCTTATTTTCTATTTTTCTATTTGTGGAATTAATCCAATAACCTAAACTTTTTGATGCTAATTAGTCTATTTAATAATAACAATAAAGAATTGGATATTAATATTTAATCTAAATTTTGTGAAAATTGGGTGTTATTAACTATTTAATAATAGTAAAGAACCAAATATTATACCTCGACCATTTTAATAGCCAAAATTTAGGCATCAGGGCTGCCCAAGAGTCTCGCTACACTGATATGTTGATGAGGGGCCATTGTGGATAAGAAGGATAAGAAAATAGAAACTCTGGGAAGGAAATGGCATGCGAATAGCCTTTATCTTCTTTTTGTAGAGTTTCCTCACCTCTAACTTAATATTATTACTCCCTCACTCACTCACAAGAGTTGACTCATTGCCAAAAATGAGATGAGGGGCCCTCCTTTATGGTTTTAGGGGGGGAGGGGATTTTGTGTCTTTTTGAGTTTGTGGAAGACAGAAACTAATTTCCTTTTATGATAAAAAGACATTTTTTTAAAATATGAAAAATAGAATTTCTAGTTCATTTATTTCAAATCTTTTTACTTATTTTTTTTCATTTATAGGTGTAGGATATTAAGGAGTTTTTTTTTCTCAAGAAATTTTCGGGGGGGGGGGGGGGGGGGGAGGAGGGTGTATATAAGGGCTTTGTAGTTATACCATTGTATTGCCTACATATACACTTGTAGTCTTGAGGTGTGACTCAATGTTGCATCTTTCTATCTCATGAATCCAAAGGATTCCTTATTAATATATCTTGTTTGCCTTTCCAATTTGCCATTTTTGTGCTTCATGACAAGTTATGACTTGAAGTCCCGTGAAGGTCTGCACTTGGTATAAGAGTAACTCCAGTTCGAAGTATCCTAGCTCAAGAGGGGAGCATACTCATGGATGCAAAGAAGATCCTATTGCAATACAACATGCAATACAATGTGACATCTCCAGTGCAACACAATACGATGCAACATGACATAACACGAGATGGCATGGTGCCCCACATTGCAACACCCCCTGGGCATGATACCTTGCGAATTGAAAGAGAGCTTACTATGCCAACAAAGTTAAGACGGGGTCGTGGCACGATAGGGACACGTGACATACCATTCAAAAGTGTCTTGGAGAGATGAAGCTATGGAAAGAAACTTTCTTTGAGTCACTGGCTCAAGATCACATACAAGAAGAAGGATCTGTGGCTCAAACGGATCAAGAAAATCATGAAGACCCACAAAGAAATAGATGTGCAATACAATCTCAAAGAGAAGGCCGAAGAGCTGGATGAAGACCTAGAGGAGGCTGACGACCAATTGATCAGGGTGGGAGAGAGGACCAAGTTGTGCCAAGTGAAGATGGCTCGAGACCTTGGCATGGAGCTACAAGGAGAAATGATGCTGAGGTAGAACTAGAAGACTACCGCTAGATCTAAAGAAGCTAAAGAGTGGGCCGAATCATATTGAAGAAAATGAGGACCAAAAGAGTCAAAGAGTTTAAGAATGGGGTTAAGCTAGCCAAAGAAGACCAAAAAATCCATGAAAAGTAGAAACAAGTAATGAAAGAAGGAGAGTTCTAGTTAGATGACAAAGAAGAGGAAGAAAAATGAGAGGATGAGCTTAGCCCTAATCTTGGAACACCTCGTCCCCAACAACAAGAGGAAGAATACATGCAACCAGGAGCTGATTGCTACTACCCAACTACTACATCATTAAAGAATACTACCAAAAAGGCTATCTCAAAGATCAATACCTCTATAATGAATACCCTCTTGAAGAAAATGGATACTACTACTCCTTTTATAGGTGCATATGTGAGTAAGGTCATGGTATACCTACAAATCTAAAATGAGTTTGGAAAAGAAGAAGAGAAAAATGAAGACTTAAAAGAAAAAGAAGATGAAAAGGAAGAGCATGAGCATAGCCCAAATCTTGAAACACATCTATCCCAATAACCCAAAGAAGAAGAGAAGGGTGAGGGTGAACTCAACCTAGATCTTGGAATACCTTGATCTCAACAACCCCAAGCCCATCCCAACTAGGTTCAAGAATGATAGGCTATGAAGAGAGTTGAAGGAGACAATCATGAAAATATGGGAGGAGAGAGAAGAGGATGATAGGAAATAAGAATAAAAAATACATAAGATGGAGCCAAAGAGAAGATCAAGGAAAAGATGAGACAAGAAAAGAGAGGAGAAGAGATATAAGAGTAAGTAGAGTTAGGTAGGAAGAAGCTAGAAGAGAAAGAAAAGATAAAGCAAGATGAGAAGAGGAAAATAAGATGAAGAAAATTAGGAAGAAGAATGAGCAAGTAGAAAGAGGTGAATGAGCTAATTTAAGGGAGAAAGTGTGGAAAGCTAGAAAGCCAAAGGAAGAAGATAGGCTAGAACATGGAGTAAGAAAATATAGATTTAGGCATCAAGGAAAAAGAAGAAAAAATAGAAGATGAGTTAGACTTAGAAAAAAAAAGAGAAGGAAGAAGAACCCTAGGATAGATCTAGGCAAAGAAGGCTAAAATGAAGAAGGAAAGAAGGAAAAGAGAATGATAAGAAGAAGAAGGAAAAACCAAACACCAAGAAATAGAGATACGCTTGTGAGTGAAAATGAGCGATCGGGGACATGATGCTGCATGAAGTCAAATGGGGTAACACATACAAATATCATTTTTTTGTCTTTCTAACACTTACCCATAGTGGGAGTTGGGTTGATAAATGAAAATCCCAAGTGGTACCATGCATGTTCGACACGTGGATATGATATTTCAGTTTTGAGACACGCGCTTCATGCAGGAAGAGTAGAAAATGTGTTCTTGGTTCCGATTTTGAGTTCCTGAGTGGAATTCTACATAGCAAGGGACATGCTTGCCATCTAGAAATTAAGGGGAAGCTTGGAAAAATAAGGGAAAAAGCACAAACATGAGGAGTTTTTTTAAAAAAAAGAGGAAAAGAGAAGTGTTCGACACAACACAATAAGCGTGAGAGAGAGAGGGGGGGGAGAGAAGAATTTTGCAGGTTGAAGAAGGGAGAAATCTGAAGCTCAAAAGAAGAAGAACAAATTGTCAGAAAGAAAGAGACCGTGAAGTAGGGCTATTGAAGTCAATGGGACTGATGCAAGTTCTGAGTTTTCAGATGATGGTAATAAGAATCTTCTTTTTGTCTTTTTTTCTTCTACTGCTTGTGGGGCAATTTGCTGTGTGGGGTTGCCATCCCTAAAAATAGGAGTTGTGTTAATCTAAAAGCTCATGTTGTCAAAGTCTCAGCCATGGTTGTTTCACAGTCAGGTTCTCTCTAAAAGTGGTAAAATCTAAGCTTAAAGGTTTGAACTATTTAAGTGTTGAGTTGAAGTCTCAATGAGAAGTGAGTGATCACGAATTTTGGATCATGTGTTTAGTGGTGTTATTTCGTGGGTTTTTTTGAAGGGAGATCCCTCGGCATGTGTACCTAGGCTTAGGCTCATTAGCTACGCAAATTTGCCACGCCTTACAACGTCTTTGGCACTTATGAGCGCCTCTCCCTCCCTCCCTCTCTCTCTCTCTCTCTCTCTCTCACTCTCTCACTCTCTCAGAGGATCACAAGAACCAGGATGACCTGCTTCTCACGGCACAGGCAGTCCATAACATGATCCATCCTTACCCCTATTTCCTTCCACAGAGCTTCTTGAATTTGTACCCCATCCACGTGCATTCTGATGCCTTCCAGCGGAATTCCTAGCATTGAACCCTAGTTGCCCTCCTCGCAGGAATGCAGCTCTCGTTCTGGCACGTTCCATGACTCCAAACATTACATTTGCTGCTAACTTCCATGTAGAGACTGGCTTTCGTCGAGCCCTGAAGTCGGTCCCTATCAAGTCCCCCCTGAAGGCTTGATCTCACCCGTAAGTCCGTCTCTCTTGTATCTGCATGAGTGGCAGTTGCAAATCATTTTTTAAAAATAGAATAAGAAAATTGTTTCCTTGATGCCATCACAAAAATTCCTAAAGTTATTTTCCTGAAAATCTTTCCTGAAATTTGATGGCTATTGTTGGCCAGTCTTCATTTGATGATCCATACACGAGTACTATATACAACTGTGTTGATCTCTATTTCATGTTTCAGTCAGGGTTCTGGAAAAGACGGGTTCGCTTCAATCTAGAACTTGTTCACCTTGACAAAAATCCTTCTCAATTCTTTGGAAGAAGGAAATAAATCCTCTTCAAATTTCTCAAAATATAGTCATATTTGTTAAATATATGTATAGGATACCGTCTCAATGGGGGATACTTCCTTCTCACATGATGATGAAAAGGATTTACTTCCTCTTCCTCAATTTTTTTTTTCCCGAACCTTGGTTTTAGGTTGGTGTTGTAGAAATTCAGCTAGTAACAGTGTCTCATTCATAAAGATTGTTTTCATTAACATTTGCAATCTCTTTGCAGGATGGCTCCACCTTCAAGTATCATTTCAAGTTTTTGTCATACTTCAATTTGGCCACAAAAGTTAGTTCTCAATCCCATTTGTATTATGTTTTAAATGAAGCTAATGGCTGAAAGATTTTAGATTTGCATGACGGCTCATTTTTCACTTGTCAATGTGATACCATCTTGTACTGTCATGTGGCAAATTATGTAAAACACTGTCACATGTGATATGTTGTGAAGTTTGTGTTATATGTTCTCACTGTGATATTGACAACGTGGCCTAGAGCTTGATGTTGATGCTTACCTGCGGTGCCACTATGAAGGGCTTCTTGCCAGTATTGAAGTCGTAGAAAAAGAAGATCTATACCTGTTGAGAGATGTTACTTTTTTGGCATATTTGAAAGTTGAACTACAAAGACAATGACCAATGAATCTAACCAAATACCATTGTAAATTTCTATCCATTTGCATATATTAGATTGTAACCAGTTAGTTAGCATTGATCTCTCACATGATCAGGATGCTCATTATAGTGCTGCCAAACAACTTCTATAGAATGTGACATTTTTTGTATGTCACAAGTTTATAGACTGCACGATTTTGCAGAATCATGTAAGATATTAATGCTTGATTATTGTAATGTAATGCATTGCAGAAGAATCACCTGTCTGGCCTTCAAGGAACGTTTTTGAAAGTTAGTTTCAACACGGTTTAGAACTTAATGCAAGTGAAAAGTGATCTCCTCCCAGTTGTGGAGCGGAATCAGGCCAAATTGGAAGCAACAGAGGCTTATGAGTTTTTTCTCTATAGTGGAAGATAACCCCTAGCATGTACAATTTCTTCACGAATGTAGTTGCATTTATTTGACACCAAGAATCTTTATTAGGCTGATTATGTCACTTTCATTTGGGAGAGGGGGCTTCCTTTGACTTCTCCTATAATGGAAGGTAACCCCTAGCATGTACAATTTCTTCTTAGTTGCATTTATTTGACACCAAGAATCTTTATTAGGCTGATTATGTCACTTTCATTTGGGAGAGGGGGCTTCCTTTGACTTCTCTTATTTCTAATAATTTGATGCATTAAATTGGTTCTGGTTCCATGGGCTTCTAGGCCTTCCTTCTTTTTGTGTCTCTTTATTGTAAGTATGAATGAAGGCTACAAGTCTGAAGCTTGTATGCTTCTGTTTGCTAGTCAATGTGTGAGTTAAATTTTTTATGGTTGTAGTAAAAATGTGAGAAACAAGCTATGTAGGCCACATGGCTACAAGCTAGAAAATTGATTCCTGGGTCATGATAGCCTTAGTTCTGTGACCGAAATGAGAGTCAAAAGTTGAGAATGACAAGAGTGAGAGTCATCCTTGTCCTTCTTTCTCTTCTTCTTCCAAATAGTTGCTAGCTTCTTGCAATCCTTGTAGAGTTGCCCCTTCTTGCCTCAAAGGAAGCACTCCAACTTCTTGTCACCCTACTCTACAATCATGAAATTTTGAACATGTGAGTTGCTAGCTTGAGATGGCAATCTCCCTTGTAGCTATACAAACCAAGCATTTGAAACAACATTCCAAGCATAGTAGTTAGGGTGTTAAAGCTTGCCATAGTAGAAACATGGAGGTGCCATGAGAGTGAATGAAGATAGAAGCTAGAGAGAGTTAGAGATAACAACGTGGGGAACTTGTGGTCAAAATAGCCCAATCAAGGGTTCAACAACTCATACACACAAGCAATCAAGAGATCATAGAGAATGGAGCAACACTAAAGGAATGTTGCAAAAAGTCATGATAATTGTTCACAAGACCCTCTTTGAAGGTGAAAAAGAAAAAACACAAGTGTGTAGGGATCAAAACAACAAAAAATGCAGAGTTTACCAACTTGTACAAGCAATCAGCCCACAATTGCAATTTGAGGTAGAAAACAGTAGGTGATAGTGATGGCAACCTCAACAAAGTATTCCCAACTCTCTATGAAAGTCCAATAGTAGAAAGTGCAGAGTATAGCCTTTTGTATAGTAGGAAAACAAGTTGCCAGCAGCAAGAAAGAGGTTGCCTAGCTGTTGTGCAAGTCACCATGTAGAGAGGGTCAGTGAGCAAAAATGCAAGGTTATAGAGCTCTAACAGCAAAAAACACAAAGGTTCCAAGCTTGAAATTAGTTAGTGATGGCACATAAGACTAAAAAATCAGCAACAGTGGTTGTTTGATACCATGTGAGAATGTATCGATGATTGGAAATGAGGAAGACAAAGCATGAGTAATTGGAATGAATCGGCAACAGAATCCGTAAGATGAAGCATACGATGTACAATACAATATCACTGGGTACTAGCATAATGATGACAACAAGAGTGCATCTAGTCTCCTTATTTGCATCGGACTCCTAACCCCTAAAGAGCTGCCCATTTCTCTAAAAGGTACTCAATTAACGGCTAATTAAATTGACTAGAAACCATGACATGTACCAAAATACCAGAGGTTTCCTAACAATTTTATCAATGGGTTATGGATGGATTTCTTTTTGGACAAGAGACTTATCACTTAGATGGATTATAGAAAAGCATTAATTAGTATGAAGGGTTCATTGGACGAGTTATGGTTGATTACTTGATTGATCACCTAAATGGTTCATTAGACGAGTTATGGTTGATTACTTGATTGATCACCTAAATGGCTTAACCTTAGCAACGGTAGTGATCAATGGGTGGGAAGCAATGGATAAGTTGTGCATAGTTGGATTGTGGTTCGAGTGGGATCTTGAATGCCTTAAAGGATCTATATTCAAGTTGGATTGTGGTTTGGTTTTGATATCAAATTTAAGTGAAACTTGAGTAACAAAAAAGAAGTCAATGAGTGAATGATTGATTTTATGATGTCTTACTTAGATTTTGACCATGTTGGGTTGTGGTTTATGGGTTGAAGGCTCTTCAAAGTTTATAGGCACCTTTTCTTCACTTATAATTCTTGCAAGTTGTGGTCTTGGTGGTGGGTATCGTTCTAGCCCCTTTGATAAGATGAAACCACTTGCCACCCCTTTGGCTTCCTTAGGAGGCTATGTATGTTGTTTGCCACTTCTCCCAACCACTAATCCAAAACATGATACATTATGGCACTTGCTTGAGGGTTGATTTGTGGAGTGTGCATGTAGTGGGCCTTAGGTCCTTGAAAAATAAGGGCAAGATCATTCTCTTAGGAGAATTCACTTGTTCACAAGGTTGCATGTGATGTCTTGGATTGATCTCAATAAACTATCATGAAAGTTGAGTCTCTAGCATGTTGATCAATGATAATGCATTTTGTCACTCGTACGTGATTTATCTTGGAGTGTGCATGTAGTGGGCCTTAGGCCCTTGAAAAATAAGGGCAAGATCATTCTCTTAGGAGAATTCACTTGTTCACAAGGTTGCATGTGATGTCTTGGATTGATCTCAATAAACTATCATGAAAGTTGAGTCTCTAGCATTTTGATCAATGATAATGCATTTTGTCACTAGTACGTGATTTATCTTGCCACTATTTGAAGGAAAGTTTAGGAATTTACACAAGTTGTGTTTGACATGTGTAAGTCCACTAGTAACAATATATAATCATAGAAAAATGATTCCCATTCCCTTGTTTCGGACCAAGACTGAAACTCCAATTTGACTCCAAAACGTGTTTCCATTTTCCCATTTTTGAAAACTTTTGGGAACTATGCTTGATGACATATCATGAGGAGGGTCCTAGTGCAACCAAGCTCTGTTGTTCATTTGGCTTGTGACTTACTTGACACTCCTCACTAGACTTCCATCTTACAAAATAAAGAGGTCACTTACATAAGAAAAGATGGATATGACAAAAGAAGAAGCCATTCCTATCTAAAAGGAAGAGGCCTTCTTGTAGACTTTTGTTCACTTGGGATGCTTATAAGCTTTTGTACACATTACAAAAAGAAAAAAAAGAAACTAGTGATGCTCGAGATTCTTTTTATGCAGATATTAATCATCCTTTGCACGAGGAGAGATTCAAAAGATGGCATGAGATCATGAACTTTCAGTTAGAACCTAGTAAGAGCTTTTTAAAGATAAAACGAAAATGGTACAGTATGCATCAAAGTACATTCAAGGTTGGTACATCTTTATGTCGCTAGGAAGCAAGTTTGAGGAAGGCTTGTTAGAAGACAACCTGTAAAGATGGAAACTTTTAATAATGTAGTGGAGAGTGTTAAAATCACATTATCACAAGTTGCACAATCTGTGTCACAAGAAATAAGAGAACGGTTTCTAAGAGATGAATCATTGGAGGCAATGCCAATAGTTTATCCACAATTTTGGAACCAGCATCAAGACATGCATGCTCTTCAAGCATATTTCAAGAAAAGAGTTAATGTTCTTAAAGATCACTTTGGAAAAATGTTACAATTGCAAGGGTCTGATGCAACCTTCTTGGTAATAGATGGAGATGCACTTTTGGAACAATCACAATGCTTTGGAGAGACCATGTAGTATAAATTTACAGAACTTGTAGAGCCTACAAAATCAGGTGAAATTACTCGATTATGGAACAGGTTGAGCATGAGTCAAGTTCTCCAAGATCGTATGCGTGAATATTTTTGACTTGTTGACTTGGATCAAACAGTGATTTTAGGAACCGTGGAGGATGAAAGAATGTTTAGTGTTATGGCGTTTTTAAAAGACAAGGTGCGTAACAAGTTAAGTACAAACTTGGATACTTGCATGAGATTGTATGTTTCCCATCAATAGGTTGTTTCTTGCTACTCCAACTAACCATGCTACTTAAGATCATATACATATCCATTGGTTGATCTTCTATCATACGCATAGCCAACCCAAGTTGAAGCACTATAATGTGTAAGCTCAACAAGCTTACCATGCTCATAGAACAACCCATAAGGCAATGTACCCTTCAAATATCTCAAGATCCTTCTCATAGCATCTAGGTGAGGTTTCCTTACCTTTTGCATAAACTCGCTGATCAACCCAACTGCATAACTCAAGTTTGGTCTAGTGATAGTAAGATAAATCATATTGCTAGCCATTTTTCTATGCATACTCACGTTCTCTATCACATTTCCTATATCAAGAGCCAACTTTACATTTTGCTATAGTGGTGTGTCCATGGGTTTGTATTCTAGCATGCCATACATCTCCAACATATTCAATGAATACTATTTCTATAGAATCTAGATCCCATGAGATATATGCATAACTTCAATCCCAATAAAAATTTTGCTCTCCCAAGTCTGCAATCTAAAATTCTTTCTACAACATGGCTTTTATGTCATCACTTGTGATTACCAAATCATCTATATAGATAACCAAAATCACATATCCTATCTCTCAATGCTCTCATGAGCACACCGGCAAGATCCACAGACTACTTTTCTTTAAGCGTTTCAAGCTAAGAGCTATGGATACCTCTCACATAACCATGTGCACTCTCCCACACACAAGTGTAGTGAGCTTACCTTTGAATCCAATTGAGTTCCTCCTCCCATGAATCCGTCGGTAGCTCCATGATCCATGTCTATCTCAAAGATCCAAGCTTCAAGCTCCATAGCCACACATGTGAGAAAGGAGAAGAGAAGAAGATGATGATGAAGAGAGAAGAGCTTCACCATGGTCCCTCACTCTCTCATATACACACTCTCCCTCTTTCCCTCTCTCAAATACAAGAATGATGCAAGAGAAAGAAGAAAGGGAGAAAGTTTGGCCACACACCAAGAATGAGCCTCTTCATTCACTTTTTGAATTTGATGCATGCCCTATCTCCTCCTTGGATGGCCATCCTTTTTTGGTCGGCCTTTGTCCTCCATTCCTCCACTCCTTTCCCTCCTCCTTTCCTATCAACATGGCCTTAATCTGTGCCTCGTATTCTTTACAACTTACATGAGAGAGAGCTTAATGCTCTTTTATCAAATAAATTACAATGCTTCTAATGCTCTTTTGGCATAAATATTAAGGTGCACTTATTCTTGTGTGCCTCCCTCTTACATTTAGAATTTTTCATGCTCTTTGTGTCTTCAATTTTTCCTTAGTGCACCTTTGTCCTCCATCTTCCTCTTTCTTTGGGGATATCTTCTACTTCAATTTTTTGGATTCTCTATCTTGATATTTTGAGGGTTAACATTACCCCTCTCCTAGTAGCTGAGTGCCAGTTCCACACTGAATGGTATTGGCTAAAAATGTTGAGGGTTAGAGTGGAATGGTTCTTGGAGCCTTTGGTGAGGTAGGTTATGTTAGAGATGCTACGTGAAGTGGGTTTCAATGTTGCGGATATCAAAGATAGATTGGTGGTTGAAAAAGGCATCTACAATTGTTGGCTTGCTATGCCACTGCACAATGTACTTGAAAAGAAGAACAGTGCACTTCCCTAGGGGGTGTGTCTACCTTACGGTGCAATGCACTGTGCAAGTGATGGTGGAACTGGGAGATGGGTCAAGGACCATAGGAAAGCCTAAGGTGTTGTCCTAAACTTGAGAACCAATTCATGTAAAGTGAGGTGCTATGTGTGACTTAAGGAGACAGGTCTATCAAAATATCTTGCCCTTGATGTTCCCTAAGTTGTAAAATGGGGGAGGGGCTAGGGTGGTCCCTAGTAGGTGCAGTGGTTGTGACACTCATAGAGTACAAATGGAGGGAATTTATTTTTCTTTTCTTTAATTTTTAATTTATTTTCTCTTCTTTGTTTTTTTGGATTACAAGGAAGCACATTAAGTGGCATCCCATTCATGGGCAGGGACCAAGCGAGGAGAGGCTTGAGAAATCAACTTAGAAAATCTCTACTTTGCATATAGCCCTTCAAGTTGATTCTTACATTGAGAGGCATGGTGGAAAAAAATGGGTGGTTGCACCTTGTAAACCTACTATTTCTCATATCTTCTAATAAGCTCATACAAAATTCTAGCAAGTGGGTGGCTTTCATCATGAGGCGAGCCATTGTGGAGCTATCTATGCCTATGTTAATGTCAAAAAAGAGGGGCGGTAACTACTCTTCCTCTATAGTAGGATTTTGTTTAGTAATACTTGCAAGAGGCAAAGACAATTGCAAGTGGTGATGAAGACATTATCTAGGCAAAAAGAGAACTCCCTAAGAAAGCTTGATATGGATGGGTGGAGATACCTCTCTCTGAAGGTTAAGCATTCCTCCAAAGATGTGGTATTCACATTGTAGATATTAGGAAAGTCATACCCACCATATACCTCCTAGTTGAAATCAACTCCAATTCTCCATGAGTAGGGCATATAGGTAGGATCATTCCTCTTGTATGGTAGTGTGCTACTACAGAAACACCATCTAGGCATCTAAGTTAGAGTCCTAGATGTTTTTGCACCACTTAGGTTGTACTTTATACCCTCCACTTTCTTGGGAACCTCCACCACCTTGTCCTCCCAATAATCTAGAGACTCCTATTACCACCTTGTGGGGTGTCTAATTCTCTCCTATGACCATCTCTTCCCTAGCTTCATCAAGAGCTTTATCACTTTCTCCACCACCCTTGGATATAGCACTCTATCTAATGTTCAAGGGAGAATGAAGGCAAATTCAAAGGGTCAGCTATGATTTTCCCACTATCCCCATATATCCAAGCTCCTAGTTCTAGTTTATAGAATTACAACCCTCTCCTTGAGAAATTTCCACTTGAGAAACTTGTAGTGGATTGGCTTGGAGTTTTCTCTACTAGCTCTACCTACTCTCTCTGCCTGTGCCTCATTTCCACCATTCTCTAAGGGGGTATAGTTTCCTCCCCTTGCTCTTTTGGTTGTGCTCCTCTTTGTAGAGGCGGGCTTGGTTCATGTGGCTACTCTTTGTGAATGTGGTCATGCTCAAAATTTGGCCCCTCTTCATGTATTGGTTCTCTCAGTTCTCTAGGGAGAGGCTGTGCTCATTGCTCTTGCTCCCCAAACCCTAGCAATTCAAGTTCTTACTACATGGTTACTCCAGCCATGATCAAATGGGATCTTTGTTCTTCCACTCCTAATCTGGTGTTAGGTTTGGGAACCTTAGCATGGAATCCATGTTTAAGTACTCTCCTTTCTAGCTCTGATTTCCTTTTGAGTTCCTCGATTGTCTCTTCCTCTCTTGACTGGGTGAAATTTAGTGTTGTTTTCAAGAAGGCTTTTTTCTCCTCCAACATCCTTGTCTCCATAGCTTCATCTTTGCTTTCCGCCATAATGCGTTCACTCTCTAAATGGGCCAGGTAGTAAGCCAAGTCTTTAATCCTTTCCTCATTCTTAGCTACTCATTCTTCCTTTCATCCGCTCTAGTCCTTGGTTCTGGTATTGGGCTAGGGTAGTAATTACCTACTCTTGCTCTCGCCATAATATATTTATTTATTCCTTTTCTTGGTTTCAGTGCTCTACATGTTCCCTTACGACAGCCTGCTCATCGAATGCTGCATGAAGTTGGTTATGGAGTTCCGCCATCTTTATCCTTGCTTCTTGCTCACCTTGTACCTATGCATCTTGTAGCTCCTTGGATAGTTGTTCATTTTTTTACTTCAAGCTATCGACTTCTTCATCAAGGCATTTCCTATCCTAAGATATGAGATCATATTCTGTCTCTAGGATAATGCACTCTCCCTTTCTTTATTATACATGTCTTTTAGACTTTATTTTCCCTGCCTTGCCTTTAAGGCCTATTTTAATGCCATCACCTCCCTGGTTATTATGGTCATCTACCTTTTTTTTCCTAGCTAGTAGGTTGCAAAGGCGTTCCTTTCTTCATGAAGCTCGATAAGTGCAGCCTTTCTTTCTTCATTCATCTTGTCATGTTGGCTCTGAATCTCTTTCACTAACTCTTCGTACTCTTCTGTGTTCACTAGTAGTAATAAGGAGATGTCACCTGCGTGTAAGAAATATATGAAAATACCCCTTATCTACCCCCTATTTATGGGACCTTACATTATAAAATGCACCTTCCTTCCCTTAAATAACCCCCCTCCCTTACACTCACGTGGTACTATACGGTAAACCCTAGTGGACCCCTCGGGTCTGTGTTGCACATGGCTGAGGATACCAAAGTAGTAGATATTTCAAGGCGGGGTACCTTTGACCCTTGGCACAATTTTGCATTAGCTTTTCCTTTTGGTTGCTGTGAGTGAAGCTCCCTCGCTTGGTGTAGGTGCAAGCTCTTGCACTTTGCTTACAAGATATTGCACCCAAGCCTTGTGTTGAAGTAGTCATTGGGGTCATGACCGGTGGGATTGCGTGAAAGGGATCCTTTCCCTTGCCTTCCACCACTACTCTTTGTTCAACATTTTTTGTAGTAATAGTTGTACTAGGAATGTTCTCACGTGTGGGGCTAATCATGGCTAACTCTTGAGATCAGGAGGGTTGCTCCATTGATCTTCTAATAGCAAGAGCTATCTATTCCTTCTCCTCTTATCTTAGTCTTTCTTCCTCTTCCTCTTGTCTCGTTTTACATTCTTCTTTAAATTTCCTGGATTCACATTTAAACCTCTATAATTCTCTATTTTCTTTTGTGGTGGACCTGATTCTCCTGATAGAAATTTTCAATGTGATTCTTCTTTCCCCTTGGTGTGATGGCTCTGAGCCCTTGGTGTGATTCTTTAGTGGGGAACCTAGTTCTATTTATAGGAATTTTTAGCATGATTCTTCTTATTTCCCCTTAGTGTGATGGCTCTGAGCCCTACTATTCACTGATCATCCTTTCATTGGAGGTTTCTTGCTCTGCTGAGTGGGGCGATTATCTTCTCTCTTCTTAGTGGATTTTTTTTGCCTCCTCCTATTGAACTCTATTGAATTCTTCCTCCCCCACATTCCCTATTGAGAATGAAGTATGAGGGCTCACTCAAGTGAGAGAGAAATGCTCTTTTTGAGTCGATGATTTCTTAGGGGTCTCCTCCACTACTTCTCTTTCCATCTCTCCCATAGATTCTTGTATTATGGCCATTAGCACCCCTTCGAACCCTATCATCGATGCCTTGGATGGTGGCTTTTTCCTCTTTGGCTCTACTGTTTAGTTGGAGACTCTCCTTCTACTTCCCTTGGAGTTATTTCTAGCACCTTTGCCAATGCTTGAATTGTTTTTCGAACATAATCATTCTAGTTTACCTCATAGAGGGCATTTCTTGCAAGGCTTTCAAGCAAGGGTGCTTCTACTTTGTTCATAAAGGCATTATATCTTTGACTCAAGAAGAGGGTATGGACCATATTCCTTGCAGTCTAATGGTGGGTGCAAGAATATCGACCAAGTTGATTCCATCATTCATGTAAACTTTCTTCTTATCCATACCTAGCATCTCATAGACATCTCTCTTCGACCTCTTTTTCAGCTTGTTCACTAACCCCAAGGCCTTCTCCATGACTTCTGGCTAATTTCAACTTCCACCCCCCTAGTGGCATCTTCTTCTCTGATTGTCACCATGTCACTATTCTTCTGGGCATCAAAGGTCTATAGAAATTCTGTGCATTTGCTATGATCTATGTCCTAGCCCACCACCTTCTTCTAGTACTTAGCAAGATTGCATTATTCTATTATCCACCTAAATACCTCTTTCGATGTCACCATCTCCCCCAAGTTATGGATGCTATGGTATTTTAGTTGGTTGAAGGTACGTGTATCCATGGCTAAGCCGTATTTTTTTTGTTCTTCCTCCAAGAATGGGAGCTTGTTGGTTTTATCTTACTACCTTGCCATTTGGGTTTTTGTCACTACACAACAACCCCCACAATAAGTTCTCCTCGAAGAACATTTCTTGCATAAAAGGTGAAGTGTTTAGAAAGAACACTATTATATGATGAAATATATAAATCATGAAATGAGAATTTCCACATCAATCAATCCATACATTCCACATAAGAATTTAATGGAGAAATTTTACTAAAAGAAGAAGAAAATTCAATTTATCCTTTTCTTTTGAAGTTCAAGTCCCATTTTGATTTTTCATTCACCTTCCACTTTACCCCCTCTCCCTTTGGAATGATAAAAATCCTTCCTAGAATTGTGGAAGTAAAGATATAAGGGCTTTAATGTGTCCTTAGTGTGCCTTATTGTTTGAAGAGCTAGTCATTAAACTTTGGGTTATACTCTAGTGTCACATGATAATCCATATCCTATGGACATATGCCCATCTATGTGATATAAGTTAATATGTCAGTCAATAGGTCATTCAAGTTTATTCGGCTTGCAATGTGGAGTTCCTCCTCTATTAGGATCCTATCCAAGTATGGATATAGCATGATATTGTCTTATAATGGCCAATTTCTTATCATTGCTAATACCCTAAATGAAGTTGAGGCCACAGATGTTTGGTCATACTCAGAAGTCTTGATGGCAAATCATTGCTCCACATTGGACATGATTTGATAACCCACTTGTGCCCATGAAATGCACAAAGTATACCACTTATGTAAGAAATTGGACTGAGATTAAACTATGACCCAATTCTTATAGTAACATGGGAATTTTACTTTTCTTGAAGGATGTGATTAAGCATTGGCTTAGGGCCTACTCTCTTGAAATTTCATTGGCAATTAGCTCTTTTGCAATGGTGGAGGCCTTTATGAAGATGAATCGGTATTCTTTCTAAGAACATAGCAAGTAATGCAAATCATTTGCTATGTGGTCGTGAAAGTAGGCCTAGGTCCAAGTGTTCATAACTTCTAGCAAACAATGTAAAGTTGAGTCCAATTTTTGGATGCACATTACAAAGTCATCTCCTGTGTCCATGGCCATGTTTGGAAGCCACTTCGATAATAGATCATTGTTGCTACAACGGCTTAAGGCCAATTGATGTCTTTGGTTTAATCGGACTGGACAAGTTGGTACATGGTATTTCTACTTTGGGATTCTCATTAGGTTTGGTGAGCATGATTTGAGAAGTTGATTGGGTTTGGAGTTTTCTTGATGCTTTATTGCCATATTTTGCAATGGTGATCACATCATAGTTATTAGATGGGAGCTTAGTAATGATTGATTGAGCTTTCATCGATAGACAATTGGAGCACTCATGGATTGAGCACCCTTCCTCTTGGTTTTTCTCCTACCCTATTTTGATTTACCTTTCTCAACACTATTTTTTGGAGCATGAGATTCAGGGGTATACATGCCACTTGTGAGTTTGGGTAGCCACACCAAGGTGTTACCTTCATAGTAACCAATAGGGATTTGACAATGAATTTGTTTTTTGAGCATATAACCCAACAATTATTCCTTGCTAACAATTTATTTCCTAGGGAGTACATAAAACATGATGGGTAAGCTCTCAATCTTGATAGGAACCATCAGTTTGCACTTCCCCAAGAGCCTACCCTCCAAATGGGTTGAGTTTTGCATTGGTTGGTTGTAATTGGGGTCAACCAATAGTGATCTAGTGATCATACATTAAGATATTATAGTCAGCTCTCTCATTAATTAGAACATCAAAGGTGTATGCCTTTTCAGTGGTCACTATTAAACATAGGTAGGTTGGTGCTACTCCCTTCTCATCCTCATCCTCTATTTTAGTGATAGTTACGACTCTCACATCCATTGGTGGTTCTATCATTGGAGGTTTATGGAGTGGATGTGACATAGGATGATACTTTTTTATGCAACTTCCATTGAAAAAGCCTATGCTCTCCCCCTCTAAGGTTTCGAGTTCTACATTTCCTATTCTATTGATATTGAAAACCTTGAAAGGTCCTAATCCCTTGAATTTCATCTTCTCTACTTGTGTCCCTTAACAAAGTATAGCAAGACTAGGTCTCATTTCTCAAAGTCCCATTGTTTGATATGCTTGTCAAACCAACTCTTGCATCGCACCTTCTCACAGCTTAGGGCATGGGTTGCAATGAGACGAGTCTCAAAGAAGTGTTCTATCTCTACCAAATGATTTGTTCATGCTTCTTTTCCCTCGCATCTATCTTGAACTACTATTCTCAAGCTTGGAAAAAAGAATTCCACTTGTATAATTGCTTTAGTTACATAGGGCGACTTAAACGGAATCTGTCCCATGTTTGTTTTATAGGCCATCTTATATGCCCATAAAGTTGCCATGAACCTATTGTCCTAGTCACTGCATGAAGCAAAGATTGCCTTTGTTAGGACACTCACCAAGATCTTGTTTGACCATATCTTGAGAATAATATGGTGAGGACTTTCTATGGGTTATGAAGAAGGTGGATAACAAGTAAGTAATCACTTCGTTGATGAAGTATGTGCCTTGCTCACTAACCAACTCTATGGAAAAATCAAACCATGAGATCACTTGCTCCCAAAGAAACTTGGTTGTGGTCCTAGCATCATTTTTATGAGTTACTCGAGCTTTTTTCCACTTGGTGAGATAGTCTATGGCAACAATGATGTACTTGGCTTATGTGTACAATGTATCACAAGGCTGACTGGACCAATGAGGTTAATTCAAATGGTGGAGATACTTCAATGGAGATACTTCAATGGAGATACTTCAATGGAGATACTTCAATGGAGATACCACAATCCACAAGGGCTCCCATCTCAATTGTGGTGGCCTATGCTATTTTGCAATGTAGTTAAGATTGTGAAGCATTGTGATGAGTACCAATGGACCAAAATCCCTATTCATAAGGACAAAATGGAGTTGATCCTAGTGATCATACACCAACCATTTGAATTAACCTCATTGGTCCAGTCAGCCAAGTACATCATACCACAATCCACAATGGAGATACCACAATCCACAAGGGCTCCCATCTCCATTGAAGTATCTCCATTGAAGTATCCTTCGGAAATCCCGTTGTGTGCTTCTGTGAGCACTTCATGCATTTCATGTTCATAGATACATCTCCTTAAAAATCCATCTTGTCCTAATCGATATAATTGATTGGCAATTAATTGTTAGGGTTGGATCTTAAAATTTAGTTTCTTTAACCTAGCTTTTTCTATGGGTAATTTAGGTAATCCATTCTCTAATATGTGGACTATATCATCTGCCTAGTACAATGTGAGGTTTTTTCTAAACAAGTCTTATTTGTCACTCGACATTCTAAAAAGATGCGCATCCAGTAGGTCATCAGCAATGCCCTGTCCATCCACTTCACCTATGGGTATACATGACATATGATCTACCAAATAGTGTTGTTTTCTTTTGTGTACTACCATAAAGAAGTCAAATTCCAAAAGTAGAAGTAACCATCTAGTAATGCGTCCTGTTGCACAAGGTTTGTTCACAAGATTGATGATCCACAAAGAAGGTAAAGGGTGTTGCTAAAAGATAATTTCAAAAATTTTTCACAACAAACACTATAGCTAACACTTCTCTCTTAATTGTGGAATAGTTCATTTCTTTATTAGTGAGTTCTCTACTAGCAAAGCTCATTGGATAATCAAGGTTATGCTTCCAAGCTTGGCACAACACTGGCCCATGTGGCAAACTTTGATGCATCAATGTGCACATGGAAGATAATGGACTAGTTTAGGGCTCTTAATATAGGAATTGAAGTTAGAGCCTATTTAAGCCTTTCATAGACTTACCAACATTCTTTGGTCCACTTGAATACTATCAATATCTTGTACAAAGATCTAGTAATCAATGCATAGTTTAGCAAAAATTATCGATAGTATATTGTGTGGCCTAAGAAGCATTGAACTCCCTTGAAGTTGGTTAGAAGGGGAAGGTCTACAATTACCCTGAATTTTTAGGAGTCTATGGCTATCCCATTCCTTGACACAATGTGCCCTAACATACAACCATGTTTCATCCAAAACTAACACTTTCGGGGGTTCAAAGAGAGACCATATTGCCTACATCATTCAAAGACTATTTGTAGCTTTTCTAAGTGCTCTTTCCCAGTTGGTGTGGACACAAAAGTCATCAACAAATAACTCCAACCATTTTTTGAGTATGTTCTTTTATGATGGCATACATGAGGTACTTGGAGGTAGCACGGACATTGGTCAACCCAAATGGCATGACTATGTAGGCAAACACCCCCCATTTAGTGGTGAATATCATCATGTGCGTGTCATTCGGATGGACTTGCACTTGGTTATAGCCTGAGAATCCATCCAAGAAATTGCAGGAGTTTTTTCCTACTACTCTATCTAGCATGTACTTAGTATTATATGGTAATGGGTGGTTGTCTCTCTTTGTATTTGCATTGACCTTTTTATAGTTCATGTACACTCAAATATTCCCATTATTTTTCAAGAATATCATTATGGGTGATAACCGAACTATGAACTCTATCTTGTAAGTGAATTGTGCATTTAGTAGCTTATCAATCTCTTCCTTCACTGCATGTGTATGCTTAGGATTCATTGAGTATGGCCGTTGCTTGATTGGTATTGCATTGGGGGTCATGGAAATATTGTGAGTTGTCATACTTGGATCTGTTCCCTTCAGCTCCCATGCAAACACATTGGAGAATTCCCTTAAGAGATTTATGATATCAATCTCTTCCTCCCTAGTTAGGTTGTCTGGTACGTACACGGATTGAGGCTTGTCCCCTTTCCTTGCTAAGTTGACTTCCTTATCTTTGGTTGGTCCTTTGATGGATTTACTTGCCCGACCTTTCTTCTTAGTTCCTACTAACACCACTATTCGATCACCCTTCTTAAACTTCATGAAATTCTTAGGCAAATCCTACGGTTTCTTCTGTCGATCAGTCTTTGAATACTTTGACTATTTCTTTCTCTCATCCTTTAGCCTCTTGTGCCTTAGGTGGACTAGGAGGTCCCCCTTGGTGCATTTGGTCCTAGGTGATCGAGGCATTTCAGGATCATTATGAGAGCTTTCATCCAACTCAGAGTTGTACTCGTAATCCTCACTAAAAGAGGTTGTCTCCCCTAATGGTCATAGCTCTAAGGCTAACTCCACTCCAAATAATGATGTTGTGCCATGCTCAACTAATTCTGCCTGCTCATAGGCCACTACCTCTAGGTACTCTAGACAAATCCGATCACAATCTACCTTGGCAACTCCTTCATTCACTCTAAAAGTATTGAGCTCTCTCGGTTTAGAGTCTCCTATGATTTTCTCAATTACCCTTCCATCCATGTCATATTCTATGCTCTCCACTTCCTCTTTGCTCTCCTCAACTGATGGGACAATAGTCTTCTTACTCATCACATCAAAATCCTCACACTCATATTGTGCATTGTTTTCAAGGTTCTTATCCTCAAGTTTTTTCTCAAATGCAATGAGAGACCATTTGTAAAATAGGTTTAAGTCATGTACCTTAGTCCATTGCCACTCCTTACTCTCCATGAGATCCTTGAGGGGCTTTAGGTTTGCAGCTGGGTTGCAAGCTAGCTCACTTGATAGGTACTCAAGGATTTTATGGAGTTCCAATTTTTTAGTTGAAACATGATAGGAAATTGGTATTTGTTGGTTGATGGAACTTTTGGACATGATGTGCATAAGGGCACTCTGGGAAGGTTAGAAGTTATGGCTTTGTTGGGTTTGCTAGAGGTCAATAATTTCCTCTAGTCTTTGAGTCACCCTTTAGCATGGCAGAGATGGCATCTCGGGTAAGTCACTATATGTATGTCCTCTATATCACGTGTGTTCAAAGTCTATTTAAAAATATCATTATCTATGAATTTTTCCTTAATAAAGCATAACCCTTTTCTATTCAATTTGTAAGTAACCCTAACTCCTTTATATAGGACCCTTTTATATGTAAAAAATGTGTAAAATTGGTATTTTCAAAATCCATTGTATTGAACCTATGTGATACATACATATTTCTATGACTTACTTCCTCGGGGATGGCATCTAGGTCCACTGGTCAAATTTTTCAAGTGTACATCTCTACTTGGACTGCTTCTTATCTATTCCCTAAGAATATCATGCCATTACCCCAATCCTCTATCACTCCAGCATTCCTCATCCAAGGTCTACCTAGTAGGATATCATAAACTACTCACTTCATGACTATGACGTTCACAAAGAATTGAATTCCTACTATGTTTAAAGGCCAATCCTTCACAGGACTCCAAAGGGTCTAACCTTCATCCCATTTGCTAGAGTGATATTGAATCATGTAGTTTCTACTAATGGGTTTCCCCAAGCTTTAAGGACTACATAGCTAAGTACACTAACTCTTGCTCCTATGTCTACTATCCCTTTTTGTATTGTATCTCCTAGGGCAACGACAGGTACAACTGTGAGAATCTTAGTGCCTTTCCAAAAGGTATTTGCTTGTTGGGACTTAAATATTGGGTTTAACGTTAGGCTTGCTATGTGTGTCACAGTATCATAGTCGACGAGCATGTCTTGTAGTTTGTGTCTATTGGTTTGTTTTACCCATTGCTTCAACACTTGCCACAGTGCAGGGTTTTGACTAAGTGATTCTCCTAATGGAAATGTTATGGGAGTTGATATAAGTGTGGCAAGAAACTTGGTTCAACCATCTTTCCCTTCTTTTCTTCATAAAATTTTTGCCAATGCTCTTGGGTAGGTCGTCTATTCATAGCATCCATGTTTTGCCTATGTGGCTCTCCATGTGGTGATGTTGTCTCTCCTACTCTCAAATACACGGGAGATATTGGTGGGCTCATGGTTGAGAGTTCGTTGATATTTTACTCTGTGATAGGCTCAACATCTTCTTGTAAGTGATCTTGTGCTTCTTTTATCCACACTTCGACATTATCCACAGCCTTTAGTTACTGGTTGGGGTCAGGGTACTCTCCAACCTTAGCACTTTCCTTCTCCCTTGTCTTAGGAGTAGATGTTTTTGCTTCTGCATTGGTAACCTAATTTCCCTTTGTTAAAGTGGTTGTGCTCTTTGTTTTGAGTGTTATTTTTGCATCAATCCTCTTTCTTTGTCAGCCCTTCTTCCCTGTAGAGGCTGCATCTAGATTGCTAGGTCCAGGTAATAAAATAACAGCTTGCTTCGTTCAGACTCGTGTCATCATGATATTTATGGGGATGGGTGTGGAATTGTTGTCTAGTGACTTGACAAAAAAGAGTTTGAGTGGTGGCATAGATGGCACGATTGCTAAACTAGTGGAGGGTTTTTACCTAGGGAAATAGGTGAATATGTGTGTGACTTTGCATTTGGGACACCTCAAGTCAACCTTCTATCTATTTGCTTGCTCCTTTTTAGGGAAACCAAATGAGATATGACATGGATGACCACATGTAATGGGCTCATGGTTCTGATCTCCTCGTAGACCCCTACTTCTCCCTCTTCCTAAAGCCAAGACATTGGCAACACTAGCCTAGATTCCATTAGTATGGGATTACCCTCCTCATCATAAGAGACATAAGGGTTCACGTATGAGTCTTCCTCTAGTGGTTCCTCTACAAAGTACACTCAAGCATCGCTTGGTGAATGGGTCACTATAGGTCATGGAAATCTAGGGATTCATGTTGGGTTGATATCAATCCTTGGACATGTGGCTTTGAATCGTAAGGTGCAGGTAGAGCCAAAGGGGCTCCTCTTCCAAAGGAGGGTTCCCTAACTCTTGGATAGTATGGTTGAGCATAGGGTTGCTTGTATGGCAACCATCTTAGCAATCGACAATGCACAACATCATGTTGGAATCTTTCGCAGTTGATACAAGGCCGAGACCTAGGATTGGGACACTCAAATGGCAGGTAGTTTCCTCTTCAATGCACACATTGTATGTGAGGTCATACTGGCCTTTGTAATAACTCCTATTTTCTGGTTGGGTCTGTCATTATATCATCTATCTCTTAGGTCTAGTCAACATTCTTTCCTTTATCTTGCTCGTTAGGGGCTGGTCATTCACTAAGTGTTGTAGTTCTCTCAACATTTCTAAACATGTTTTCTTATTGCATGGTCATAGATCTTCTCTCTCTACACAATTCATCCACTTGTATAGCCTCCTTAAAGACTCTTGCCAGTGCATCCCTTTTGTAGATTCGACTTGCCTACCAAGGCCTTATAGAGTTCTTCATTTGGATCCCACTGATGAATACGGTGAAGATTTCTCTCTCATTGGGTCGCTCAACTACAAGTATCCTCTTGTAGACTCCTTACGTGAGTGACGTAGTCTCATATGTCCTCTTTGTCTTTTTGGTTGACATTCATCAACTTAATGATGAGGTTGTCAAAGTACCTTTCCTTTGAGAATCTCTTAATGAAGAGATCGTTTAGATCATTGAAATTATTGCATTCAAAATTATTTAGACTAGTAAACCAAGTCTATCCCTTGTCTCCTAAGCAAAGACCAAATGCTTGTGCCTATTGAGCAAGATCCATGAGGTTATCCGCCTCACACACTTGCTCAAACTACTCAATGAAGCTATAGGGGTCATTGCCTACTTGATATTTGTTGAGTCTCTTGGCAACTATGAGTATCTTTGTTTGGCTCCTAGTATTAAAACCCTAGCTAGCAATGATGTTGCCAAGGCTGCTCCACTTTACTTGATGCTAGTCTTGTCTAGCAATCACTTTGTGAGTAGCTTGCTCACTATAAGATCTACTTCTAAGGCTCTCTCCCTATTAGCATTTTCTCCCACTCTAGTTTTAACTAAGATGGCTAGGATCCTCTAAATCTCGTTGATCTCTCTCTCCTAGCATGACCTCTGAGCCTATTGTTCCTAGATATAGCTCACTATATGCTACAATGCCATCCTTCCTAGCCTCCTCTCCTCCTCAAGATCGACTATGATATTGGCCATGGGTCTTCCAAGGTGTGCTATCCTTGTGTATTGGTCGTACTGTGTGATAAGTTGCTGGATGTGATCTGAGTACCCTACTATGTTAAAGTTAAGTTCAAGGTCAAGGTCAGTCTTATGCAGGCTAGTACCTGCCATGGTGGATAATTTTGAACGACCCATTAGTATTTCTATGAGATTGACTAGGCCAGCTAAAGATATGTCTCTAATGTTGGTTAGTCCTTCCTTCCCTCTATTGTCCGATGGCTTTGTCTTCCCTAGATCTTTGTCTTTGGTGTTTTGGGCCACTTGTTTGGTTTCTGGGATTGCTCTCCTACTAATGGGCTTGTTTCTTAGTTTAATCCCCTTTAGTGTATTCCTTGTTAATTCAATCAATATACAAGTATACACAGACTTACACACTTGAGTGGTGTAACTCAATGTGAGTTGTGTGAAATCAGGATTTTCAGTTTTCACATGCAATTAAGTATCTATGATACAGGGTACAATCTTTGATGAAGTCAATCATGTCCACACCTTTACCAAATAGTTTCATGTAGTTGCAACTCTTTGACATGAATCGTGATTATTATTATAAGTTGATTTTGGGTTCTTCATGGGTTTTGATAGGTGATCTAATAAGTGATCAGCCTAGGCAATCAAATTGAGTCTCTACACTAGGGATAAGTGGTGAGTGGTTGGTAATTTCTGTCACTCTTGGACTGTTAGGTCAAAGTTCTTATGACAATTAGATTTATGGTCTCATTTGTAGGTCTGGGTTCCAACCTTGATTGCTGGGCAACTAGAAGTTGGCCTTATAGTAGGTCCTGGAGTGGTAAAAAATTATCAAAAATTGTGTTATGGGAACAACCTATCCAAGTCCCAAAATCGACTCTTCAAGTCCTAGATTCGGCCCTCTGAGTGGGCTTTGTGCCCATCCGAGTAGTCAAACTCAGACTCAAAGGAGGGGTGTCTATTTGAGTTTCTGAATTGATTGTCTATTTGAGTTTCTGAATTGATTGTTTGAATTGATTTTCCAAGTGATTGCAAGGTCCACATCACGAGGCTTATTTTGTTTTCTAGTGGTAATGGCCCAAAGGCCCTTCTTCATCAGGATGAGTTTGATGCGGATTTGCCAGATGTGAGATACGACTCCTTTGAAGTGAGCTGTTGGAGAGTCTTTTCCCATGTTGGACTTGCAATGGCTATGGAGTCATAGTTAGGGCTTTTGGGGGCAGCATGGTTTTTCTGACATTGCAGGAGCTATACTTGATCATTTTGAAAAAGATTTATATGTAAATGAAGCTTCAATTATGGGCTATCAATGCCCTATGGTGGTCATCAACATCACAAATTATAGTGATGGCACCAGTAATACGAACGACATCATGCACATTCTGGGCTAGCGACCACGAATTTTGGCAATGTTGAGCTTTGGAGTGGCCAATGTCAAGGTGTTATGTGATAGGAAGCTTTGCCCTAAACAAAGGCACAACTCTCTAGAAGGAAGCTTCCAAAGATATGATCTCTATGATGAGATATTGTCTAGCTATGGTAGTGACTGAAGATGAAGTTAAAAAAATGAAGTCTTGAGCTGAATGTGAGCTAGGCAGAGATGATCAACGGTGAGAAGATACTAGAGATCAGGAAATGTAATGCTTAGCTAAGCTCTGATACCATGTGAAAAGACACAGGATCTAGAGCATGGCAGATGCAAAAGCTATGGAGGTTAGAAGAGAAAGAGTGAGTTCATGAAGACACAAACATGATTGACTGCTACACAAGTGAATTAGGTTCTAAGATTGAGACTTGGACTCATAAACACAATCTTGTGACAATGACACAAATACTTTACTGAAGGACAAAAGTACTATGACATTGCATTAGAAGAGAGAGCACGTGCAATGCTTTATAGGAAACTGGATGGTAGCACTTCTCTTGCTGTGCATATGGGATTCTAGTCTTGAGCCCTTAGTGCTCCTTACAAAGAGATTGAAGTAGGTGTGATTGCAAACATCTCAGCAACTAAGGGTTTTAAACGGGAGCATGGAGTTGACTTTGATAAAGTATTTTTCCCTGTGGTCAAGATGACCACCCTACACTTGGTTTTAGATTTGGTCGCGCAGCTTGACTTGGGCATTATCAGATGGATGTCAAGACTAAATTCTTGCATGGGGATTTGCATGATGAAATTTACATGGAGCAGCCTAAGGGCTTTGCAGAACCTGGCAGGGAGCACCTAGTGTGCAAATTGAAGAAAAGTCTTTATGGCTTGAAACAGGCACCTAGGGAGTGGTATCATAAGTTTGATGCCTTTATGCACTCACAAGGCTATAGCAGGAGGGCTATAGATCCGTGTCTTTATACTAAGATGGCATGTGATGTCTCATTGCTTATTGTGGTAGTTTATGTGGATGATATGCTGATAGCAAGGAAAGCTCATGATGTGCTGGATGCTCTTAAATCTCACCTGAAGAAGAGCTTTGAGATGAAGGATTTGGGACACGCCTCTCACATTCTTGGTATGCGCATTAAGTGCGACAGGCATCAGAGACTACTCTATCTCTCACAGAGAGAGTACATTCATAAAGTCCTTGAGTGTTTCCGCATGGAGGACGCGAAGCCTATTGGCTGTCTATTACCTTCTTATGTGAGGTTTTGACAGTCCGATTGTCTAGGATAGATGAGCAGAGGGCCAAGATGGCCAATATCCCTTATGCATCAGCTATGGGCAGTTTGATGTATGCCATGATAGTCACTCGACTAGATATTGCCTTTGCAGTTGGTGTTGTGGCATGCTATATGGCTACACCTAGCAAGAAACATTGAAATGTCATGACGGGTATCATGAGATACCTAAAAGGCACAAAATATATATGTATTTGCTATGGCAGCCAAGATATAGGAGTTATGGGGTACACAGGCCCCAATTATGTAGGACATGCAGATAGTAGGAAGTTCACTTCTAGCTATGTATTCACCTATGCTTGTTGGGGATAAAGGCGCCTCTGCCTAGCTGCCTGTGTATTACTACACAGACAATACCCACCACCACTACACATTGTAGGTGGCCAGTGCCCATCACCATCACTTTATTCTTTATTCTTTTAGTGATTGTTTGAATAAAGGAAGGCATGGTCACACATTGTGACTGTTGGAGTTCCCATTTGGTCTCTCTCTCTTTCTTGCTCTCTCTCTCTCCCGCCATAGCTCTTCCAAGTAAGCTTCTCGACCCTTCTCACCTTTTAAATCTTCAGAATCTGAATTAGATGTATCCCTTGTTGCCTTCTTCTTAGACTTGCTTTTGACAAGTCTTCTCTTAACTCTTTGAGCAACTTTTGCTAACACATCAATTGTAGCATTTGCTTATAATTCCACATTGGCTATTGCACTCGTAATAATTTTATCCAACCTTTTTCCACCCTTTTACAAAGTAGGAACTTTGCAAATTCAAAGATGACCTGTTAGTAGCATCCAATCCATTTAACAAACTTTTAAACTTTTGAGCATAATTTGGCACATGCATTGATCTCTGCTTTATTTATTTCAACCTCTTCAAGACATCTGTAGTTGCTAGGCTCTTCTTCTTCTTTAACATACAATATAATGTATACAAAGTATAGATAAAATATAATATAAATGAAAATCACCTACTAAGTCAAACAATGCATAATTAACTATACTAATCTACCAATGCTATAACTATGCCAACTGTAGGTAGGTACAATAAATTAAATATAATAAGTGATAAGTCAGTAGCCATGTGAGGATCATAATGACCACTAATGTACTAAGTATAGATATGCAGACCCATCTAGCTGGGTGGTCCATCATCAATGTCTACACATGCTGATCTTGTCATCTCAACAGAAAGTACCTTAGCTTATCTAAATCCTTTATCTCAAACTTCTTCTTCACAAGGTTCTTGACTTCAATAATCCCATTGTCACTCTCATTTGTAAGAATCAAGTCATCCACATAGATGACTACATGACCAAATCTACATCTCCCTTTCTCTCATAAAGTGAGTAGTTAGCATCAAAAACATAAAAGCTAATCTCCTTCATACACATCTCTTCTTGAAATTCATTATGTAAGAAGGAATTATTTACATCCATTTCTTGCAAACTCCAACTGTTGACTACTAACAAATGAATCACACATCTAACAATTGCCATCCTAGCAACTAAACTAAATGTCTCTACATAATCTATGCCATAGAGTCTAGCCTTTTGCAACCAGCCTACACTTATACTTGCTAATATAACTATCTACATTATGTTTAATTTTGTAGACCCACTTACAACCAATAGCTTTCTTGCCCTCAGGCAATGGTACTAGATCCCAAGTATTGTTACTCTAGTACAACCATCTCCTTATCCATTGTTGAATCCCAATGAGCATGATCAACAATGTCCTCAAAACAAATGGGATCAACATCCTCAACCACATTTATCACATAATGATAATGGTAAGATGCATAGCCTTAAAAGAAAATCTTTGAATAGGGTAAAACTAACCCAACCAGATCTAGTACTACTAGATCACTTAGTGGAATCTTTACATTACCATGTACTCTCTGTACACACCATGTCTTGATTGAAGGAATACCGAGTTCATCATCCAAACTCTCTAAAACACTAGAATCTCCATCAAACCCTAAATGACTAGTAGATGTATCATTACTATATGATACTTTCTTCTTCCCTTTGTCTTTACCTATAACACTAGTAGACACACTTGAATATATTGGACTACTCCTTAGTTCCCCAGACCAAATCCAACTGTAGATGTAATACTAGATGATGTTTCTGGTTCAGTAAGGCTCCACAATTCTTACTTTTTTGTCTACATAGTACTATCATGATCATCATTATCATTCAATGCATCACCACTAGAAATATACCAATTGCTCATCTCATAAAGAATAACATTCTTGCTCACTCTGAAATCACTTGTGATAGGGTTATAACAATAATACCTTTTATCATCTAAAAAATATCTAATGAAAATACATTTTTTAGTATTTGGATCAATCTTCTTTTGCAGCTTATATGAAACATGAATATATGCAATACAATCAATTACTTTCAAGTGTGATACATTAGGCTTTTTGCCTATAAAGCATTCTTAGGGGGTCATTCCATGAACTGCATAGGTATGGGTATTATGTTCATAAAATACTCAAGCCCCAAGAGGAACACCAAGAAAACGGGGAATCTACTATAAGAAAATCTATCTTGTATCATCAACAAGCATGCTCTTTATATTTTAATCAACCATAATTAAAAAAAACAACAGCAATCTTGTCAAAACGTCAACACACTCTTCATAAAAGGAACAAGTTAATACAAAAGAATGCTCCACTTTGAATGGTGTGACAAAACACGGATTTAGAGCATAGCACTGACTATGGAGGACGGAATTCGATAACAAGACTCATAGTGACATAGATAAGAAGACAAACTATTGCTCAAGTGAATTAGGTTCCAAGATGTAGGCTTGGACTTATAAACACAATCTTGAGTTGACCATGACAGAGATACAGATTGAAGTACAAAGTATAAAGTAGCATTGCATTGAAAAGTGAACCAAGTACATGTCTTTATAGCGTCTCAGCTTCTCCACTCTCCTCATTGTACATATGGGATTCAGAACATCTCTTCTTGAAGCATACATCATTTGTTATTTCTCAACATCCCCCCTCAAATGATGAGTCCCTACACTTGCTGGCATTTGCCCCCCCTACATGCTAACATGGCCTGGGAGGCTAGCTCACAGGCAGCCTAGTCAAGTTAAAGATTGAGACTTTACATCTTTGGCAAGGGTTTTTATGAAGAAAATCCACTATGGGAACAAATTCCTTAGAACAATCTGTCAGAGTTGTTGATGGTAGCAGAAGCATCTTCTTCTTCTTCTTCATTCATGAATTGACTTTGTTGGTAGTCATTTTGCATCTACTGTACTCTTTTCTTGTGGAAACATTCAGTAGAAATATGGCCAGTCTTACCACAATAATGACATGTCATCCGACTTTTGTTATCGGTGTTGAATCATCTACCTCTTTCTTTGGGTCTAATAGCTCCTTTGGTGTATAAGAGATTTTCCCTTGAGGTGGTCTCTTTTACATCTTTGCTTTTAAAATTGCTTTCTCCATCAAGCAGTGAGTGCTCAATGTGTATGAGTGAGAGACTGGGAACATTACTTAGTGGAAATAAGGTTCTCATATGGTTCATGATTAACACTAGCAAGTAGCGCTGCTATTTCCTCATCCTCATCAATGTTATTTTTAAGAGTTGCTAGCTGTGTTGTAAGGCTCTTGAACTTATTGATGTGTCCAGTCATAGATGAACTATCTTTTACATCCAACTTATAAAATTACATAAGTAATTTTACATTTGAGTTCTTTGCTTGTGTACCAAAGATTTTGTCAAGTTCTTCCCATACCTTTTTTACATCCCTAATGCCAGAGATGTGGTATAATACATCATCTCATAGCCCCCATGAAATAATACCTAGAGCTTTGTCGTTCATCTTCTTCCATGCCTTTGTTTCAGGCTATTCTTCTACATCATCTTCTTCAAAGAGATCCCAGAGGTCTTTCCTCATGAGATGATACATGGTTTTCTCTTTCCAGGAGTGAAATCCTTCACCATTAAACTTTGCTATCTGCTCCAGTTCAATCATCTTAGAAGGAGGTCTTACCACGAGAATACTCGAGTAGTGTCTATACTTTTATACAGAAGTGCCAAGAGACACTGATTGAGTATGAAGAGATACTATTGATGTTGAGTCTCCTTGTTGAGCTAGATGCTTTTTACTTGATTCTTTCAAATCTTCAAAAATCCTCAAAGACTTGTCTTTCTTGTTGATTAATCAGTGGCATTGAGTAGATGAGAGTTGCAAGGGGTCCCTTGAGTATTCCAACTAGCAAGGATAAGCAAATAAGGTGAGAAATGAAGCTTAGTCACTTTTTGGCTATGGTGGACTGTGATTAGGATTCTTAGTGTCTCAACTATCCATAGACACAATTTTGGCCATAACTTGATGAATAGAAGTCCAAATGGAACAAATGATAGTTATGTTTGAAGCCTATTATTTCTAGCTTCAAATGAGAGTGCTGGTTTCAATTTAGGAGCAAAAATATCCCTCTCTATAAAAGGATTTTCAGATCTGTCCACAGTGGATTGCACCCTAATTTTTACTCTGTTTTGGCCCTATTTTACCGCATGAACAATGTCTTCCACCCATAGGAAATTGGGAGATACTTCAGATCAATACATTAATAATCCAAGCATATTCTCGGCAAATAAGTCCATAATGCACCCAATTTTTACCGTGCAATAGTCTAACTATCATACATTGTATACCCTCAATGACTTGGTCAAGTGTGATCCATAGTATATACAAAGGAAAGAGGAGCCCACTTGCTTGTTCAATCTTATTGAAAGGTGCCAAAAAAGAGCATTCAATCTTGAAAAGCACTTAGTGATATTGATATTGGAAATACCTAGCATGTCAAGGTCTATACATGCTATTTATACATGAAACAAACATGTCTTGTAAGAGCATTAGGCTACCCATACATTTGTCTCATGCTACTCCCGCATTTGCCTTCAAAATGCCCATACATTTATCTCATGATGCTCCTGCATTTGCCTTCAAAATACCCATACAATTGCCTATAAGAAACTCATACATGTGTCTTTATGCTGCCATACATTTCTCTTTATGCTGCCCATATCAAAATACCCATTCTCTCATGCTCCAAACATGATACAATGCTAAGAATGCTTGTAGGTAACAATAGGTCTTCAATCTTCATGAGATCTTGGTAAGAATGCTTGTAGGAGATGATTCACTGATGGAAGAGTGATTCACTACTGATGATGAACCAAATCTTCAATGAAATTATTGAGTACAAGCTATCCATTATGTCCAAGAGACAAGAAAGCTCCAAGACGTCTCATAGAAGCTTTGACCTCTATGCATTCTTTTAAGAAATGTAGATAGAATGATCCAAGAGTGGATTGAGACTTTGAAAATGAAATCAAGTTCTATTCTTCACTGAAATTTGCCAAAATTTTGAAGTACTATGTTATACTGTCAAGAATCATGTGTGGTGGGGGGACTTGCTTGAGCTCCTACGCCAAACACACACAAGAGGAAGCTTACTCAAGAACATACGAAGAGAGATGGAGACCAAAAAATTTTATTGCTGATTTCTTCTTCTTCTTCCACACACTATGTAATGTACACGAAGTATATATAAGATATAAGATAAAGGAAAGTGGCCTACTAAGTCAAACAGTGCATAACAGACTACACCAATTGACTGGCGCTATATCTTTGCCAACTGTAGGTAGGTGTAACAAACTAAATATAATAAGTGATAAGTCAATGGCCATGTGATATCATAATGACCACCAATATGCTAAGTGTAGATGTGCAGACTCATCTAGCAAGGCAGTCCATCATCAATATCTACACGTGTTGAGCTTGCCATCTCAAAATGTACATCATTCCCATGAAAAGAAAGAACTCCAAACCTTCAAAACTTGCTCAAACCTTTAGAGTAGCCCTATTTGTGGAAGCTCTTGCACTTGTTGTTGAAGCATATTGTTGATGAAGAACCATTGATTAAAATAGCTTCAGTTCAGCTCCAAATAGTCAAGACTTTCCATGCTCTTTGTTGAAAGTGAATTCCCTGCAACATACTCTTCTTCCATAAACTCCATTGATGCTCTATTGCTTTATGTATGGTTGGAAGAAAAAATCATCTTCCCATTACAAGGATATGGAGATATAGTGACGGCGATTTGCGACGTAAACTAGCGGCGTCGCTATTTGCATCGCTATTAGCGTCGCATTTGCAATGCTAATAGCGACGTAAATAGCGACTGTATTGAGACAAAAAAAAAACTCGGGCCAAAACCCGAGCGCATTATTTTGCACGCATACACGAAAGAGAGAGTGAAAGGGCGAGCAAACATCTTGCATGTGAGAGGGAGAGGGAGAGAAAGAGAGAAAGAGGGAGAAAGAAGGCTTCTCACCACTGGCGCCACCATTCGCGAAGAAGAGGAGCCGCCAAACCCTTCTTCGAGCCTTTACGATGAGTGCATTGTCCATTCTTGCTTTGCTTTTGTGTTTTCTATCTCTCTTTTACTTGTTTTTGGTATAATTCGTGTGTATTGAGAGAGGGAGAGGAAATAAGAGAGAAAGAGAGAGAGAGGGAGAGGGAGAGGGAGGGAGAGAAAATGAGAGAGGGAGAGGGAGAGAGGGAAACATTAAACATAATAGGGAAAGAGAGGGAGAGGGAGAGGGAGAGGGAGAGGGAGAGGGAGAGGGAGAGGGAAACATTAAACATAATAGGGAAAGAGAGAAAGAGAGGGAGAGGGAGAGGGAGGGAGAGGAAATGAGAGAGGGAGAGGAAGAGAGAAAATGAAATGAGAGAGGGAGAGGAAGAGAGAGAGGGAGGGAGAGGAAAGAGAGGGAAACATTCAACATAATAGGGAAAGAGAGAGGAAGAGGAAGAGAGAAAAAACATTAAACATAATAGGGAAAGAGAGAAAGGGAGGGAGAGGAAAGGAGAGAGGGAGAGGAAGGAAAAAACATTAAACATAATAGGGAAAGAGGGAAAGAGAGGGAGAGGGAGAGGGAGGGAAAGGAAGAGGGAGGGAGAGGAAGTGAGAGAGGGAGAGGAGAGAGAAAAAACATTAAACATAATAAGGAAAGAGAGAAAGAGAGGGAGAGGATGAGGGAGGGAGAAGAAATGAGGGAGGGAGAGGAAATGAGAGAGGGAGAGGAGAGAGAAAAATAAATGAGAGGGAGAGGAGAGAGAAAAAAGAGAAAAAATATTATACATAATAGGGAAAGAGAGAAAGAGAGGGTGAGGGTGAGGGAGGGAGAAGAAATGAGAGAGAGAGAGGAAGAGAGAAAAGGAAATGAGAGAAGGAGAGAAGAGAGAAAAAGAGAGAAAAAACATTAAACATAATATGGAAAGAGAGAAAGAGGAAGAGGGTGAGGGAGTGAGAGGAAGAGAGAAAAGTAAATGAGAGAGGGAGAGGAGAGAGAAAAAACATTAAACATAATAGGAAAAGAGAGAAAGAGAGGGAGAGGGTGAGGGTGAGGGAGGGAGAGGAAGAGAGAAAAGGAAATGAGAGAGGGATAGGAGATAAGAGAAAAAACATTAAACATAATAGAGAAAAAGAGGGAGAGAGAGAGGGAGAGGGAGGGTGAGGGAGGGAGAGGAAATGAGAGAGGGAGAGGAGATAAAAGAAAAACCATTATAAATAATAGGGAAAGAGAGGGAGAGGGAGAGAGAGGAAATGAGAGAGGGAGAGGAAGAGAGAAAATGAAAGAAATAACGAGAGAGAGAGAGAGAGAAAACATTAAACATAATAGGGAAAGAGAGAAAGAGAGGGAGAAGGAGAGGGAGGGAGAAAGAGAAGGAGGGAGATGTTGTTGTTTACTTGTTTGTTGTAGTAGTAGTAGTAGTAGTTTTTTTTTCTTTTCTTGTTTATTGTTGTTTAGTTTTCTTATTTTTTGTTGTTGTTGTAGTAGTAGTTTTTTCTTCTTTTCTTGTTTATTGTAGTAGTAGTAGTAGTAGTAGTAGTTGTTGTTGTTTATTCTTTTCTTGTTTATTATAGTGGTAGTGGTAGTGGTAGTGGTAGTCGTGGTCGTGATCGTGGTAGTAATAGTAGTAGTAGTAGTTGTTATTTTTTCTTCTTTTCTTGTTTATTATATTGGTACTAGTAGTGGTAGTGGTAATGGTAGTCGTGGTTGTGGTCATGGTCATAGTCGAGGTCATGGTCGTAGTCGTAGTCGTAGTCGTAGTCATGGTCATGGTCGTGGCCATCATCGTCATCGTCATCATAGTTGTGGTTGTGGTCGTTATCATGGTCGTGGTCATAGTCGTAGTCGTGGTCGTGGTCATCGTCGTAGTCGTAATTGTGGTCATGGTCATGGTTGCAGTTGTAGTCATGGTCGTAGTCGTGGTCGTGGTCATGGTCGTAGTCGTGGTCGTGGTCGTGGTCGTGGTCGTGGTCGTGGTCCTGGTCGTGGTCGTGGTCGTGGTCGTCATAGTTGTGGTTGTAGTAGTAGTAGTGGTTTTCTTGTTTGTTGTTGTTGTTATTGTTGTCTAGTTTTCTTATTTGTTGTTGTTGTTGTTGTAGTATTAGTAATAGTAGTTTTTTTTTCTTTTCTTGTTTGTTGTTATTGTTGTAGTAGTAGTAGCAGTAGTAGTAGTAGTTGTTGTTGTTGTTGTAGTAGAGAGATATATATTTTGTTAAAGAAAATGAGAGAGGGGGAGGAAGAGAAAAAAGAAGAAGGAACGAGAGAGAGGGAATAAACATACATCATAATAAAGAAAGAGAAAAAGAGAGAGAGATGGAAGGAGAGGAGATAATCAATGGATAAAAAACAAAGAGAGAGTGGTAGCGAGGTCCGGTGAGGTCCAATGCAACACCATGAGACGGGAAACACTCCGACATATATACGTTAATTTGTGGGTGGGTGGATGGAAACTTTACATACGTTAATTTTTGCTGAGTTACAAGAGAAGAAATCCCTTCTCAAACAATTTAAGAAAGAAAAAAAGAATGATAACAAAAACGAATTGTTTGTCGTAACGTAGACAAAATGGAAAACGATAAAGGTCTTGTTGTTCAAGATCGCGAGGGTATCTTAATCAATGTGACCCATGTCCTTGCTCTCAATGCAAGCTGGCAATTAGACGAAAATGTCGATTTTCTATAGAATACGTACGACGCTTCGGCGAGTTTCAATCTAAGATCATTGATCAGGCGATCTTGGATTTTTAGCAAACGGTAAGAAAAGTTAATATTAATCATGCATTATATTCGCAAGCTAATTGAATACCATATACAAGAAGATTAGGTGTGACTGGCAAATTTTCTATCTAGGGAGGTGACGTCTCGTCCCAAGGAGTGCACACTTTGCGGCCAATTAGAAGAGTTCGTGGGCGTGCGATGGATGGAGTGCCTGAGCCAATCCACCACTTGGAAGGTACTACCCAATCTATACTGTCAATACCAGAGAAGATATGCAGCCTTCTAGACCTACCTACAATCTTGAAGCCTGAGATGGAGGCAATGATCGATGTATTGATTCCCATGGATGTTGAGACTTCTTATTCGCTTAGAGAGGAAGCATCTATACCATTATATGATGGGTACTGAGTATCTCGCCTAAAGATACTGCTTGCACTCCTAAGTGTACAAGCAAAATACGGGTGGAGTGATGTGAGTGTGACTGAGTTGTTCAGGTACCTTGTACGTATGCTTCGTTGATTTATTTTCGGCACTATCATTAAAAACATTTGTGCTTTTTCAAGGTGTTTTATAATTTTTTTCAGGTTACTAAAATATCATATATTATTACTTACAAATACCATGCCTGAGTCTAGTGATGATGCACGACATGTTTTACGAAAGCTTGGCATGGACTACAACAACATCCATGCATGTATCAATGATTGCATACTGTTTTGAGGAGAATATGAGACTATGGAAACATGTCCAAAGTGTGGTGCTCACAGGTATCCACAGGACTTGCAAGGGTAGACCATCCCTCAAAAAGTTCTTAGACACTTTTCGCTTATCCTCCGCATAAACCACATGTTTTCTACGTTCTGTATGACGAGCTTGACAACGTGACATGCACAGAATATGTCCACAGATAGAGTTCAACGAATATCGATGGATTCACGCGCATGGAGCCACATTGACTCTACCTTCCGCCCGAGAGCCAAGGAATCTTCGGCTTGGCTTGCAATGGATGGCGTGAATCCATTCGGTTTGTGCTCAACTTCTTACAGTGTGTGGCCTATAGTCCTTGTCAACTACAATATCTCTCCATGGCTTTCTACAAAAGGACATCTCATCCTTAGGTTACTCGTCCCCAGTCGCTACAAAGGCAAAAATATGGACGTGTATCTTCGTCCATTAGTCGATGAGCTTAAGATTTTGTGGGAGGAGGGGATCACCGTGCAAGATATGAGCAAGCACGATGGTCGATGGTCCGCCAATATTAGAGCCATTCTCATGTGGACGATGCATGACTTTCCGGGATTTGGAGAGTGCTCAAGTAAATAGGCTTCCGTTCTCATTGGTAATATCTATCGGATTCGACAGTTGGAGAGGAGACCAGAGGATATTCAGCTAGCTATTGACAGGTTGAAAGTTGCTAGACTAAGAAACAAGGACAGGTTTGACAGCAGGCATCGCTTGCGGCCTAGAGCAATAGAAGAGGGAGATTGGGTATTGGTCTTTGATAGTAGCCTTGAAAATCAGCATACTGCACTTCGGAAGATGGTGAAAAGATGGTTTGGGCCGTACATAGTTAGACATGTCTTTGATAATGCAACATATGAGCTGACTGAATTGGATGGGACAGTGCTTAGAGTGCCTATTGCTGGAAAAAGAATCAAGATTTTCAAGAAAAGGGATGATGAGGACTATGCATTGGAAGAATTTGCAAGAGAAGAGCAACGAGAAGAAACTCCAATGGAAGAAACATATGATATGACAGATAATCTTGTTGATCTACCGAAAATGCATAACGAAGAGATTGATCTGTTTGTGGATCTTGATGATAATGATCATGGGTAGTTGGCCCATCCGAAGGATGCGCAGGATTAGAGGGGGTGGATGTCGTATTGCTGCGCATTCGAGGTGTGTAAACCACCCAAAAGTTGTGCGTGTGATTTGATACTTTGTATATATTTAGTTGTTGTGTTTGTACTTTTGTTCTGCGTGGGTAATAAAGTGAAGAAGGGTTTGGAGCAAGAGGAACTTATCAATAATATTCTAATTGGCATGCCTTGCCAAGTGGTCAGTCAATTTAGATGAGGAGGTTTTGATCAACAGTTCACAGGAGTTTCGCATTATGCTCAATGGAGAATCAGGGTGATAAGTATGAGTATATGTGGGAATCTCATGACTTCTTTGAGAAGATGAAGAGGGGCAAACAAAACATCGATGTGGTTGCACCTTTTCAGCAGAATTGAATGTAAGATTGGATGCCAAACATACTGTATATGGCAAGCAACAATGCAGCCAAAAGAAAGTGTTTGAAAGAGTTGTGGGTTATGTTGAAGTACTAGGCAAGGGGATGTCTGAAATCTGCAGGCAGATATACAGTGTGAATGAAGTCTTTAGGCTACATAAACTTCCTACATTCTATGAGACATGCAGGGGCTCAACGGCATCAATTGCTGTTTTTGGTAGGGCTGTTTTTAGGAGAACAGAAAAAGGAAAAAGCTAATTTTGAAAGCGAGAGGGCAGGACGAACAGGAAGAAGGGGGATACACACACAAAACAGAGGTATGGCGAAAAAAAAAGCGGAATTTTTGGGAACTGAAGAGAAAGGGAAGACGATGCCGAAAGCGAATGTGCAGGAGACGTCGATACTCAAGATGATGAAGAGGACACTTGCCATAGCCTCCTCGCCGTTAAAATTGTTCTTATGTCTCTGAAACAGCAAGTCGATGCCGTCTCCACCCTCGGTTCCTCTTGGAACCTCTCTGAAGACACTCTCCTGCATAAACTCTGTTGCAAAAGAAAGGTTTCAGTGCAGAAGCTGAGGTTCTAATCCAGGCATGGGAATCTTACAAGCTACAGCAGTCTTTAACTAGAGGATTTCTCGTGGATTTTCCCAAATCAGTGGCTCAGAAGATAAGCAAGCATGGCATTGGAGAATATTTAGCAAAGACGGAGACTGAAGACGACAGATTGCGCTCTGAGGCAGATTGCGCTCTGAGGCAGATTGCGTTCGTTGACACTTCCATGGCAGAATTTCGATTGTGCCCGGACCTTGATTCTTCTAGTTCCTGAGTGACAAGACACACGATCTTGCACTCTCATCATGAAAATCCTGGCATTAATGGATTTGGCTGCTCCTGATCATTGATGACACCCAGAAAATTACTGATACAGTGGTCAATATTCACGCTGAAACTCTATTCTTACACTAACCTCAAGAGCTGAAAATTACAAAGTGAATTGATTCATTCGTTACATGGGCAAAAAGAGTACTCATGCTTCAGATGATGAATACCCAGAAGAGGGCCTTTCAAATAGAAAAGGGTGATGCACTTGGAGATTTCATTGCTACTTTGAAAGGAGTCTGCTGTCGAAGAACAGAGAGAAGGATACAATTGACAAATTCAGGAGCTCTGGTTTTTGCTTCAAGTTAAAGACAGAGAGAGCAGCTTTAGATGAAAGGCACGCATCTTCTCGTCTTCTAGAGATCAAGAGCTCGATAAGACGACTCCATCATTGAAAAAAAAAAAAACTATGGAAAGGAGACCTGGATGCTTTCCAGAATGTTGCCATATCCTTTGTGCACGTGCTGAATCAGCAGAGGAGAAAGAAGAAGCAGATGAAGAAACAAGATGAAGATTAAGGATAATAATGTAAAGAGACAATGAACAGTTGTTTGCCTTCCATGACTGTTGAACTAAGTTCCTATCATTCATCCTTACTAGCATAACAGCTGCTGCAACCACCTTATAGCTTGGATATTATATGGGCTGACAACCACCAAACTCCTTTCCCATCCATTATCTGAATAGGAAAGCCTGAACAAACCTTACCAGTTTGAATGAGATGTTGCAGTGACCTTGCTAATATACATATGGATGGAAAACTGTACTGTGAAAGGCCTTTGCCATGGTGGGTACATTAAAAGTACATTAGTCCACTGCTATTAAATATAGATTGTTAAAACAAAAAGTCATCTGTTATCAGATATACCTCAGACTTTTACAGGTCACAATGCCTACCTCTCAAAAGCAAACAACAGACAACAAAGAATGAATTGTTCTCACCACTGAGATTGATGATGGGACATTTCTTTACATGTCAAAAGAAACAACCACTATTTGAGATGTGACGTCTAAAGAGTGCAGATGTAAGAAGAAATGCATCAATAAATATTGACCAGGCAGAGACTCTGTTTTTGAAGGGAGATTTACAGAAACAACCCATCATAACAATATATTATCACCTATTCATCCTATTCAGCTTGGAGTAACCCTGAAAACTTGATGTTGAGCTCACTATAAAAGAGAGGCATATACCATCAGTGGACTACAAGAATGTTATTGGTGCACTTTACCTGTATGACATGCTGAAGCTAAAACAGAATTTATTGATTGAATTCTGGAATTATTGTATGGCTATTAAAAAATATATGACTCAGAGTTGAATGCTAGAACCATCTCTGACATTGGATTATTCATTTGTTTGATCTTCCATCTTGACATATATCAAGGTCTTCTGAAGACGCGACTTTGCTTTCGAAAACCCTTCGACAGCGGTCCTGTAGGTTGCTCATATTTCTTGTCCGTAGTTACTATGTTTAATTAGAATGCATTATTATATGGTAGACTGATGTGTAGTTGTTTCTTTTTTTACAGAATCTGTTCGATCCTCCTTTCCGACAGGATGAGCTTTCAGATGACGAGGATGTATAGCTCGCCCTTGGATCCCTGGAGCTCACACACCCTTTTTTTTTGGTTGCCTGATCTGTGTAGACATTTTCTATGTAGTAGTGATATCTTGCCACGATTGTACCAGTCGCTTTCATTATGCGATCATGTATTTATTTCATGTATCAGTGTTATGATTTAAGTATACTTTGTCTTTATTTACATGAGCATTGTACATAGTGCAGAAACTATTTTGTATGGCTCAAATAAAGCACATAGTACTATATGTGGCAGGGCAGCTTGCTGCCTTGTCACAAATTTTTTTCCCTTGTTACTGTTGCTATTAGCGTCATAAATTTACTGCACGTATCATTATTGGCATCATTATTAGCGTCACGCGTCATTATCAGCGTTGTTATTTGCGTTGGTATCAGCGTCGTTATTTGCGATGCTGATACTGACGCAAATAACGTTGCTGATAACGACGCTAATACCAATTGTTCTATGGCCTCGCCAATAACGATGCTTTTTGCGATAACGGGGGCAAATTTTTTTATTTACATTTTCGTCGCTTTTAACGTCGGTATAAGGTCTATATCTTGTAGTGTCCATTTGATAAGAGACCTTGGATATTGGAAAAGTAGGAAATCCAATGATGGTTGAAGAGTTCAAGATTAAAGAGAAACTCAATGACTTTAGTGGAAAATGAAACCTATGCTATCCTTAACCTATAAGAGACCTTGGATATTGGAAAAGTAGGAAATCCAATGATGGTTGAAGAGTTCAAGATTGAAGAGAAACTCAATGACTTCAGTGGAAAATGAAACCTATGCTATCCTTAACCTCCATAGGTCAAGATAGGTCCAAATCTCTTCAATATTGGTTCAATCTTGTCCAAAGATTTAAGTCGTGAGTATGAAGATGCTCCAATAGTGGTTTATCCTCAAAACCCCCTTGATTTGGATTGAGAAAACTGAAAATTTATTCATGTTGTCTAAAACTGTCAATCCTAGGGTTTGAAACCTCCCTCTCTTTCTCCCTCTCCATCTCCCTCTCCCTCTCTTTCTCCCTTTCCCTATTATGTTTAATGTTTTTTCTCGCTCCTCTCTCTCTCTCTCTCATTTCCTTTTCTCTCTTTCTCTCCCCCTCTCATTTCCTTTTCTCTCTTCCTCTCCCTCTCTCATTTCCTCTCTCTCCCTCATCCTCTCCCTCTCTTTCTCTCTTTCCCTTATTATGTTTAATATTTTTTCTCTCTCCTCTCCCTCTCTCATTTCCTTTTCTCTCTTCCTCTCCCTCTCTCATTTCCTCTCCCTCCCTCACCCTCACCCTCTCTTTCTCTCTTTTCCTATTAGGTTTAATATTTTTTCTCTTTTTCACTCTCCTTTCCTTCTCTCATTTCCTTTTCTCTTTTCCTCTCCCTCTCTCATTTCCTCTCCCTTCCTCACCCTTACACTCTCCCTTTCTTTCTCTCTTTCTCTATTATGTTTAATGTTTTTCTCTCTCCTCTCCCTCTCTCATTTCCTTTTCTCTCTTCCTCTCCCTCTCTCATTTCCTCTCCCTTCCTCATCCTCTCCCTCTCTTTCTCTCTTTTCCTATTATGTTTAATGTTTTTTCTCTCTTCTCTCCCACTCTCATTTCCTCTCCCTCCCTCACCCTCTCCCTCTCTTTCTCTCTTTCCCTATTAGGTTTAATATTTTTTCTCTTTTTTTCTCTCTTCTCTCTCTCTCTCTCATTTCCTTTTCTCTCTTCCTCTCCCTCTCTCATTTCCTCACCCTCCCTCACCCTCACCCTCACCCTCTCCCTCTCTTTCTCTCTTTCCCTATTATGTTTAATTTTTTTTCGCTCTCCTCTCCCTCTCTCATTTCCTTTTCTCTCTTCCTCTCCCTCTCTCATTTCCTCTCTCTCTTTCTCACTTTCCCTATTATGTTTAATATTTTTTCTCTCTTTTTCTCTCTCCTCTCCTTCACTCATTTTTTCTCTTCTCTCCCTCTCTCATTTTCTTTTCTCTCTTCCTCTCCCTCTCTTATTTATTCTTCCTCCCTCACCCTCACCCTCTCTCTCTCTCTCTCCCTATTATGTTTAATGTTTTTTCTCTCTCCTCTCCCTCTCTCATTTCCTTTTCTCTCTTCCTCTCCCTCTCTCATTTTCTCTCCCTCCCTCACCCTCACCCTCTCTTTCTCTCTTTTCCTATTATGTTTAATTTTTTTCTCTCTCCTCTCCCTCCCTCATTTCTTCTCCCTCCCTCACCCTCACCCTCACCCTCTCTTTCTCTCTTGCCCTATTATGTCCCTCACCCTCACCCTCTCTTTCTCTCTTTCCCTATTATGTTTAATGTTTTTTCTCTCTCCTCTCCCTCTCTCATTTCCTTTTATTTCTTCCTCTCCCTCTCTCATTTCCTCTCCCTCCCTCTCGTGTTACATTGACGCCTTGAAGAGCGTGGTCCATTAAGATTTAGTTGTAAGTTGTGTGTTGATCAAGAACTTTCCAAGAAACTTCCCTAATGTCAAATGTGACATATGTGGGAAGTCCGATCATGTAGCTAGTACTTCCTAGAGTAAGAATAGATATCTTTAGCAAGGGAGTAAGCATCCAGGTCCAATAAACCATCAAGCATAGGGAAAAAATCTTTAGCAAGATGAAGGACCAAAATAAATACTACAAAGAAGAAAAACTACTATAGAGGAGTTGCCTAGTGGTAGTGGTGTCAGCCTTATCAAAGCTATGCATGTTAATGCAACTGAGGCTTCCAATTTGTGAGCCATTACAAGAGGACAAAAGGTCAAAGAAGGTGATAGGGATAATACAAAATGTGTTGAGACAAAATCTAAATAGGATGATAAGGGGATGCAAGTCCTTGACCTTGATGTGGAAGCCGGTCCATTAAAAGCAATTGATGAAAAATCCGATCCCAATAAGGTGCTACCAAAGAAGAATGTGAAAGCTAATAAAGAGATGCCAAAGCCTATTCAATGGATCAAGAGAAAGAATGGTCTGGCGGGAGAAGAGAACCATTGCTAGTTATCATGAATTTGATTTACTGAGTTCTCTTTGTGAGGTAAAGCCTAATGTGAATCTCCTGCCAATTGATCAAGTTATCTCCAAGAAAGTGTAAAGATTCAAGAAGATTCTTTGCACTGGGTATATCATTGAGCCCTTGGGAATAGCTCAAATAGGGAATGATTGGTTTGAATATGCTGAAAAGCATTGCCCAAGAGTAGTAGCAGCATATATTGAACAAGATATTAATGGAATATGACATTGTGGATACAAGGTCCTTTGTCAACATTATGAGTTCAAAATTGATGGAAAGATTAGAACTGGAAATAAAAAAGGATGCCTTCATACTTTTCCAAATGGCTAATGATAGTTTAAGGCAACCTGAGGCATTATCAAAGTCCATGTGACTGCTGCTAATATAGAATCATTGTGAAATTTAGGGTTATTAGATTTGTAGCTCGATCGAAATAAGAGATGTAGATGTGATCGAGCTAGACCTTGGTACATTGGATAATCCATGACCGATTAAATACGGACCTATGTGCAGTCTAGAAGAAAGGAAGGACTACATATCCTTGATCCAAGAATTTTGTGACACTTTTTAGTAGAGCTATGATGAGCTTAGGGTTATTTTCTCCCACTTTAGCTGTGCATACCATTCTATTGAAGGAAGCTAGCTGCCTTGTGCAACAAAACTGAGGCATATGCATTTTGAGCTAACGGATGGCCTATTTGAGGAGTTGCTAAAATTGTGTAAGGTTGTGCAACAAAACTAAGACATATGCATTTTGAGCTAACAGATGGCCTATTTGAGGAGTTGCAAAAATTGTGTAAGGCTGGCTGGATATTCCTTGTGTCACAAATCGCGTGGTGGAGGGACTTGCTCAAGATGCTGCGCCGAACACACACAGAATGCACAAGGAGAAGCTCACTCAAGAGACAAGAAGAGAGATGGATGCCAAAACGTTTTCTTGCTGGATTCTTCTTCTTCTTCCACACTCTTTACAATATACACAAAGTATAGATAAGATACAACATAAAGTAAAGTGGCCTACTAAGTCAAACAATGCATAACAGACACTCTTTTCAATGTACACAAAGTATAGATAAGATACAACATAAAGGAAAGTGGCCTTCTAAGATACAACATAAAGGAAAGTGGCCTACTATGTCAAACAATGCATAACCGACTACACTAATCGGCTGACGCTATAGCTATGCTAGCTGTAAATAGGTGTAACAGCCTGAATATAATAACTAATGAGTCAGTGGCCATGTGAGAGTCATAATGACCACCGACGTGCTAAGTGTAGATGTGTGGATCCATCTAACTAAGCGGTCCATCATTAATATCTGCATGTGTTGAGCTTGTCATCTCAACACTCCCTCTCAAGCTCAACTGCATCTCTGCAACTCCAAGTAAGCTTCGAAACTTTTGAAGCTTCTCTGTACCCAATGCCTTCGTGAAGATGTCAGCTATCTGATCCTATGTGCTGATATACACCAAGTCAATCTCACCTCCTAGTACCTTCTCTCTCATAAAGTGGTAGGATACCTCAATATGTTTTGTCCTGGCATGGAACATAGGGTTCCTAGCCAACTGTATACTGCTCATGTTGTCACAATAAATGACAACTAGACCTTCCACTTGCACATCTAAATCAACCAATAACTTTTGCAGCCATACTACCTCACATGCTGCAACAACAACACCTTTATACTCAGCCTCTGTACTCGACAAAGCAACTATAGATTGCTTTTTGCTGCTCCAAGTAACTGCTGCACTACCAAGAGAGAACATGTATCCGTTGGTAGATCTTCTATCAGACATACTACTAGCCCAATCTGCATCTGTGTATCCAAACACTTGTACATCTGTACCTGCCTCATAGAAAAGTCCATAATGTAATGTGGACTTCACATATCTCAATATGCATCTGACTGCATCCAAATGTGGCTTTCTAGGTACTTCCATAAACTAACTCACAAGACCAACAGTGTAGCTCAAGTCTGGCCTTGTAATGGTCATGTAGATCAAACTCCTCACTATCCCCCTGAACATAGTAGGGTCTTCTATCTCATCCCCAACATCATCACTCAACTTTACATTTTGCTCCAACGGGACTGAAAGTGGTTTGCATGCTATCATACCATATTTGGACAACATATCCAAGCCATACTGTCTTTGGGACAGCCATATACCATCATCACATCTGATCACCTCAATGCCAAGGAAGTACCTTAGTTCACCTAAATCCTTCATCTCAAACTTTGTCTTTAAAAAGTCCTTGACTTCAGCAATCCCACTATCACTATCACTTGTAATAATCAAGTCATCCACATAGATGACTATGATGACCAAACCTGCATCTCCCTTTCTCACATAAAGTGAGTCATCAACATGAGAAACATAAAAGCCAATATTGATAAGATACTCTCCGATCTTGTCAAACCATGCTCTAGGTGCTTGCTTGAGCCCATAGAGCGCCTTCTTCAACCTACACACATACGTGGGATGCTCTAAATCTTCATAACCTGTGGCTGATCCATATATACTTCTTCTTGCAAATCACCATGCAAGAAGGCATTCTTCACATTCATTTGCTGCAACCTCCAACCTTTGGCTACTGCTGCCAAAGCAATCACACATCTGATAGTTGCCATCCTAGCAACTGGACTGAAGCTTTCATCATAATCTATGCCATATCTCTAGGCATAGCCTTTTGCAACTAGCCTAGCTTTGTACCTACTAATAAAACCATCTGCATTGTGCTTAATCTTATAAACCCACTTACATCCAATAGATTTCTTGCCCTTTGGCAATGATACTAGATCCCAAGTCTTATTGGCCTCTAATGCAGCCATCTGCTCAATGAGTATGACCAACAACATCCTCAAAACAAGTGGGCTCAATATCCTCAACTAGTTTCACCATATAAGCATAATGGTGAGCTCCATAACCTTCAAAACCAAATATTTTAACAGGGTATCTAACCCTGCTAGATCTGTGTATCACTGGATCACTCAATGGAGCCTTTACATTACTATGAGCTCTCTATACACTTGGTTTCCTGACAGAAGGAATGCCAAGCTCATCATCCAAGCTCTCTGAGCCACTGGACTCTCCATCAAGAATTGCATCAATGCCAATCTGACACTTTATTCTTTCCTTTGTCTTTACCTGTAATGCTACTAGATGCACCTGAAGATGTAGAGCTACTCCTTAGTCTCCCAGACCAAGGACTACTAGATGATGTCTCTGGTCCACTAAGAGTTTGTGATTCTTGCTTTTCAGCCTGCACATGAGTGTCATGATTATCATCATCATCCAATGCATCACCACTAGATGCATACCAACTGCTCATTTCATCAAAGATGACATCCCTGCTCACTTGAACTTACATGTGACAAGGTTATAATATCAATACCCTTTCTGCTCTAAAGAGTATCCAATAAAGACACATTTTTATGCCTTTGGATCAAGCTTCTTCTGTAGCTCATCTGGCACATGAACATATGCAACACAACCAAATACCTTCAAGTGTGATACATCAGGCTTCTTGCCAGTAAAGCATTCTTCAGGAGTCATCCCATGAATTGCAGCTATGGGAGTTCTGTTCATAATATAAACAGAAGTATTTATGAACAGCCTCAAACCAAAAATTCTTAGGCAAATCTTTTCAGCCATCAAGGCGCATGCAACTTCTGCAATATGCATGTTTTTCCTTTCTGCAACCCCATTTTGCTGTGGGGTATACCTGCATGTGAACTGTCTCTTTATCCCATGAGACCTCAGAAAATCACTGAACTCATTCGAGAGGTACTCTCCCCCTCCATCTGACCTCAAGCACTTTACTTTCAAGCCTGTTTCTCTTTCAACTACAGCCTTGAAAGTTCTAAAGTGCTCAAACGCTTCACTCTTTTCCTTCATAAAATATACCCACAGCTTTCTAGGACAATCATCAATGAATGTGACAAAGTATGAACTGCCTCCAAGAGATACATTTTGTGTAGGCCCCCAAATGTCTGTATGCACAACATCAAGGATATTTCTGCTTACATATCTGTCATGTGAAAAGGGTTGTCTTGCCTGCTTACCAAACTGACATGCTTCGTATACCTTATGAAATTCTGCAACTCTAAATGTAGGCAAACCTGTAACCAACCCTTTGGACTGCATTAATTTCAGCCTTTGTACATTTGCATATCCAATGCGTTTGTGCCAAATTTCAATATCTGCAAAAACATCTTTTCCTTTAGCATACATAGCATCATTCATAGTAGGAATTCCAGTATCTAGAGTAAACATATGTCCTACTCTACTTCCCTTTGCAACCAACCTGCACTTGTCATTGAAGTCTTCTACAAAGCATCCCTTTGCATTAAATCTGACTTGCAACCCTTGCTCTATCATCTAACCGACTGACACGAAGTTCTTTGTAATAGATGGCACATGTAATACATCTGAAAGACTCTTTGTCTTACCATCATGTAAGGACAAGGAAACTTTTCCAATGTGTGAAATTGGGTGGCATGAATCATCACCCATTTGTACATAACCTGCATTTTGCAAATCTTGCATCTCTCCAAACCATTCTGCATGGCTGGTCATATGATTGGATGCACCTAAATCAACATACCAAATATCATCATGTGTTCCCTTTCCTGTAACAGCATTCAGCATATGCTGCATAACAAACAGACGTTCATTTTTGTCTTCATTCTGTCATGAAGAAGATGCATAGTTTCCTTGCTGCAACTTACCACTGCGAATATCATCTTTCTTAGCATAACATTGGGCTGCAATATGACCTGTTTTGCCACAGTAGTGACATACAATACCAGAGTTGTTAGAACCTCTGTTTTGCCATCCACCTCTTCCTCTAAAGCTCCCCCTGCCTCTAAAGTTACCACGACCTCCTGAAACCTGCATATCGCCAAATTGCTGATTCAATCTGTTTTGCTGGTTATCACTACCATGTCCTGTACCATAGCCTCTTGAAGAGGACCTGCCACGCCCCCTTCCTGAACTAGAGTAGAAAGCTTGGACCTGTTTACCACTTCTTTTAGATATCTCACTCTGCATGTTGATGTCTTCAGTGATCATACGGGAGACCAACTCATCGAAATCTGGAAATGGCTTTCTGACATATACAGAAGTTACAAAAGACTTCCAAGCCTTTTCATTGTTAAGTCCACCCAAGGTAGACAACACCAAATCATCATCATCGGGCATTGCATCAATCGCTGCCAAGGCATCTGCAATACTCCTTACCTTTAGTGCATACTCATTGATAGACATCTTCCCTTTCTTCAATGTATTCAACTCTTGCTTGAGTTGAATCTTTCGTGCTTTTATATTTACGGAAAGCATACTTTCAAGTATGGTCCAAGCTGCATATGAATTCTCTGCATTTCTAATGTCCCAGCATATTATTATCAATTACTGCAGATAGCCAATACATGACTTTTTTGTCTTTTGCATTCCATTCCTTCCGTGCATTTGTCTCTTTTGCAGTTGGAGGATCACTCACCTCCGGCTCCTTTTCTTCATCTGAAACAAACTCGTAGAGGCCTTTTCCAATAAGGAAGTTCGTGACACGAAACTTCCATGGAAGGGTAGTTATTCTTATCGAGCTTCTCAATGATGGGGTTTCCACTGTTCTCTACCATTATCACAAAACTAATACCAAACAGCAATCAAATCTTCTGCAATCCTCAACATGTAGTGCACAACAATACACCAGAAAACCTTTTTCATTGTCTGCTCAACAATACATGCAATCTGCAACCAGTTTGGAGATAAACCTTGTGTTTTTTTGCTGTAAACACCTTTGAACTTACAGATTTGAAATCTGTAACCTGTGCACTTATATACAGCAGACACAGCTGAAATTGCAGGGTATCTTGAACTGTTGTCCGCAATCTTGCAGCTCTAAAACAGGGCCCGAAATGACCTCGGATGGCCAAAATAGTAGCGGGATAGTCTTAAAGGGCTGATCCGCAGAATACACAGTGCTCTTCGCGCATACCAAATCTTATTGCAGTTTGAGATTTTTGTTCTGCCCTGCTTCTGGTGCCTCCACAGGCACTGTCCAAGAGAAAGAGTGGAAGAATGGGAGAGCTTCTTACCCATGGCTTGCTTGCTCAAACCTTGCTTCTTCTCCTTCACTTCAGCCTTCGAAATCAGCCTCTTTCAATGGCACAGCTCTGATACCATGTCACAAATTGCGTGGTGGGGGGACTTGCTCAAGATGTTGCGCCGAACACACATAGAATGCACAAGGAGAAGCTCACTCAAGAGACAAGAAGAGAGATGAATGCCAACATGTTTTCTTGCTAGTTTCTTCTTCTTCTTCCACAGTCTTTTCAATGTACACAAAGTATAGATAAGATACAAATAAAGGAAAGTGGCCTACTAAGTCAAACAATGCATAATCGACTATACTAGTTGACTGGCGCTATAATTATGCTAGCTGTAAATAGGTGTAACAACCTGAATATAATAAGTAATGAGTCAGTGGCCATGTGAGAGTCATAATGACCATCGACGTGCTAAGTGTAGACGTGTGGACCCATCTAACTAGGTGGTCCATCATTAATGTCTGCATGTGTTGAGCTTGTCATCTCAACACCTTGTACAACACACGTAGTGGTGTTTGCCAGTAGTTATAAGGAAAAATAATAATAATTAAATTTAATTTTATATAGATTTTAGAAAGCTATAATATTTCCACGCAATAAAAGTTAGTTGATTAGTTCGAAAGTTAGTAAGTCAATTAATAAGTTAGTAAGATTACTAATTAAAGAGTAACTAAGGTAAAAAACTAATATTAATAGCTAATAATTTTTATTTAGTTAAAAATATATTTAAAAAAAACGAGAGTGGTAAATTCGATATTTTTCTCAGATTGACAAGGATTGTAGCCACCCTTCACGGAAGTTACAACGTGAATGAGACTTATTTACCATATTAATCACTAGTATTTATAATATGTATAGTATGGATGGTCCAAAAATATTAGATTTTGGGCAAAGCTAGCATATTCTAGATATTTTAGATGCAATGCAACCATCAGATTTATGATTTAAGCATTAGATCACTGAGTTTTCCAAGAGTCTCTCTACCAAGAACTCTTGTTCTCAGCCTCATCCCCTCCTCTCTAATTCGTTTGTAAATATGAGGCATGGGGAGGCACAAGGGAGCATAAGGAGACCCCAAGAGGCTGCAAGAGAGAGGTAGAGAGAAGGATACCCCTCCAAGAGATTGTGAGAGAGAGTTTGAGAGAGAGAAGGAGAGAGAGAGAGAAAGGGAGGAAGGGAGGGAGGGAGAGAGAGAGAGAGAGAGAGAGAGAGAGAGAGAGAGAGAGAGAGAGAGAGAGAGAAGAGTTACCTCGAGAGGCTGCACAATTCTCTCTATCTCGATCCTCGACTTAACCATCTTCTCTTATTCTCTCCCATCTCAAATCTATTCCGCCTTCTTAATCTCTTGAGTCTACTTGCAGAAGATGGCCTCCAAGCGAAGAATGTCGCATGCAAATGGAAATCCTACAACCAGCAACAAAGCTTCGGGCGAAGGCATCATTGTCAATCCAACTGCGGTTTCGGTCGTAAGTAATGTATTTCTAAATTGATAGATGCTTGCTTTGATTCTTGCATGAGATACACCAGGCCCATGCTATGATGTATGAGAATAGGTCATGGGAAGGGATATGCTTCTTCTCACATCTTTGAAAGATGGAGTTTGCAAAATGCATGTATCAAGGGAAGTTAATTGCACTTAGTTGTGTATGGCTTATTCATTGATAGAGCAATTGGTCAAGGGTTATGAAGAGCATAATTGTAAAAAGAATGACATTAAAAATTGTACATACATGTATTAAGATAATTTTACATAGAATGGCTCTTTGATCCCAAGGGAGAGAGCGAAAATGCGATGGAATTATTATCACGTCTATTCTTGTATTGTTTGGGAAAGATACAATTAGTTTTGTTGGTTGATTGAACAACACCCTAAATGTTTTTCTTTCAATCAATTGATTGTTGCAGTGTGATTTGGATAAATATTCCAAGTGCTTGTTTTTTATGGAAAAATCATGGTAAAGTTCAGTAAGGACAAGTATCCATGGAAAAATAAGGGAATGTTTCACTAGAAGATGTTATTAGGGATGATTTCCTTGATCGTGCTTGATTCTTAAATGGACTAATTAAGGAAGGATATTTTACACGGGTGGATCATCTCCAAGAATGCACCGTGGATTACCCCGAGAGGGCACTGCTCGATTCACGGGCCGAAGGTTGAATGGTGAAAAGGCCAACCACGGAAATGGCATCTCACTCCTAGACTGCTTGTGGGTCAGGTGGAGCTTTGGACACCCCTTGCCTATCCAAAATGGAGTTGGAGATCCCTGTGAGCCCAACGTTTGGAACGTTGGAAGATCCTATTCTAGATAAAGGATGGAAGATTTGGTGCCATGTGATTTGGACCGAGTACTTCTATTGGATAGAAGGGATACATAATTCTCATGTATGGGCAGGAGACAAAGATTAACTTGAAGATAAGTTAAGGAACTTGTTTGTCAAAAGGACTACTTATTTTATTTTCATGTCTGTGTTGTAAATTACACGAATGAACCCTGTTCCCTAAAAGGCTTAATGAATGAAGCTGATTTTAAATGTTGCACATAAATGTGGTAGGACCTAATTAGAAAACTAAAGCTATTAAGGGAAGCGGGTGGGCGGAATCCCCGATAGGTCCGTCCTATGGTTGGGTGGTCCTAGAGAAGTGGGAGGCTTCTCACAAGCATTTATCGCCGGTTGACTTTAGGTATTGTTAAGTTAGAACCTGAGTCATGCCTTTTTAGGGGATCGGAATGGGACTATGCCCTATGGGCAAAGAGGTTGAGCGGCACATCCCTCTTGTTTCCCATTCTCTTTGAACCAAGTGTAGTATGGATTTGCTTCGGATTGGGTATCTCTGCATAAAGTAGGATGTCTAAAACCCCATTGTTAGGATGTTGTCAGGAGACCTTGACAACTAGAAACCCAGATTTCAAGTCGATCCTAGTTCCGTTGCAAGGTGGACCCTAGGCGAAAAACCTCGAAACATTCCATGGGAGTGCCAGGCGGCGACGCTTAGATTCGTTTCTCGATGGACCGCTAAAACCTACTTGGACAACCAATAGGCGTGCACGTTACAAAATCTTAATAAATAGATGATCAAGGATTGCTATCCACTGCCATTCATTGACGAGATTCTAGATCAATTGGTGGATAGATATATCTATTCATTCATGGGATGCATTGCTGGATATATGACCAAATGACTATTGGGGAAGAAGACAAGTGTAAAATGGCATTTATCACCATATTTGGAACCTTTCCATATCATGTTATGGCATTTGGATTATGCAATGGGCCAAGTTCTTGGAAATATACAACTGATAAGACTTTTGGTGATATTTTCCCAAAGGAGTTGAAAATCTTTATTAATGATCTGGGGGGCAACCATCACAAGGGAGAGATAATTGGTTATTTTAAGAAACTTTTTTGAGCATCGCAAGTAGTTTTACATTGCTCTTAATCCAAGAAAGTGTATCTTTGAAGTTCCCTATGGATTGCTATTGGGCCATGTGGTTAGCTTGGCTAATCTTGAAAAGATAAAGGTGATTGTCGATATGAGTCTTCCATGGAGTGTTATTATTTAGCAAGCTCTTCATTTGGAGCTTTTTAAGTGCTTCTTGAAGCTTTTTTGTCATCACTTGGATTTTTTTGGTTATTTTATGGAGCTTTTTGTTTGATTATGTTATCGCTTTGAATTTAATTATTTTGCAATTGCAAACTAATTAGATCAATTATATTAGGATGTTGAATTGCAAACTAATCACAAACTATTGAATTCTTTGATCTCTAACAAAAAATAGGTATGCAACTACTTCTAAAGCATGAAGTTTTAGCATAATTTTATAAGTTTATGAAGTAATCCCAATTTAAGTGAGATCCAAAATCCATAGAGTCATACATAATTCCCGAGCATCATCAAGACCCATGGCATGCACTACCAATACAAGGCATCATATTAAAAATAATGCAACTACAAATCATGTGAAATCATCATCGTCACTAGGATGAACAGATGGCGGTGCGCATGCCACATCAACCAAGCACTGGTTGTAGAGGCTAAAATCACCCTCAAGGCACATGCAAAAACGATGCATCTCTGTGCATGCTCTACCAAGGCTGCCACAACCTGAAAAAATATCCAGCACATAGTCGAGATCCTCTGTGAACGTAGCAAGGAGCCACCTACAAAAGAAACCATTTAGTAACATCCATAACAAAAGCATGACATATCTCAATGCAAAGTATAAACCAGTCTAAGAGTGTATAATGCACCTATAAAAAACTAGTGATCTTTCTACACCCCCTCGAACCTCTACACCATCCACATAAGTGTGCTCAAATGATGTGCCCTGGAGGTCTGTCTCGAAGAGGAAGCTACGAGAGGCAGGAAACTTGTATGGGCTAACCCTCTCGCCAGCCTCTCTATCATATGAAGGGACATGCATCCCTCGATAAAACAAGCCAATAGTAAGGTCCATGACCTAGCAATGCAGAATCATCTTGTTAGCTACTTAAACTTTTATTTTAAAAAGTTACAAGTTTGTCTTCAACACACTTACCTCCTCTCGAGTATCAGGGTGTCTATATCCACCCTCACACATGAGAGTCCATGTGCGATGGAGCTTCAATCCAATGGCATGAGCTCCTCTAAGCACTTTTCCAAAGTGTTGTGCAAGTCCCAAAGTCACCAAGAACCCCTCATCTGCCAAGAATCTATGGGCTAGGTCCATGACACCTTTGACAAGTGCACTAGAAAATGTATTCCATTCGGGAATCCCTTTCAAATGTAAAGATGTATAAGACCATGCAATATCACATGAGTTTATAAACTAAACTAATGCAAGCACATATACCTTCTGCCCTCAAGGCCAACAACAAGCAAAGATGTAGGAAAATCTGCAAACAACAACTTAGCAACCTCATATGATGGGACACCATTACACTGGTAAGAATTGATGATATTTCCCTCCATGAAGCGCTTAATGCTAAAATTGAAAACACAATAACAAAGCATAAGTAACCATTACAATAGATGTGTATATAGAGAATGGTGATAAAATATACCCATCCAATGAAAAATCGTCCATCGATGTCACGACTACCAATAGAGCATCTACGATAGTTTGGTATTGAAATCCTATCATCCAAATAAAGTTTACTTACAAATGTTGATGTTGGCTAAATGTTAAGACTCAGAATGTAAAGCTAGAAATCTACATACCTATCTTGCGTAGAGCGGGACGTTTACAAGACTCTTGTATAGGCTCTGATTGACTGAGTCATGAACGACATAGCCTAAGAAGGTGTAGTATGTTGCAAAGATCCCTCAAAGTGACCCTTACTTTTTTCCTTTTCTTTCCAAATGCTATGCATGTCAAAACCATCTTTTTTGCCTAAAGTTGTGAAGAAAAATAGGAAGGAAAGCAAATTATTTAGTGTTTAATGTTTAGATTTTATATTATCTTCAAAAAAATATAAAAATGTACTTTTAACATGACTCCAATAATCCAAAAAATGATACTTGATTCACCTTCTAATTCTTCATCCAATGAAACAACTTTCTCTTTGTGTTTAGATCTTCGCTTTGTTGTACCAACCTCATTTGATTCACTTATATTACCTACGCAATATAAAGACAACAAAATAATACTTTAATAAATTGACTTGTCAAATGAAAATCCTAAACTCTATCATTCATGCAAATTGGCTTACCCTTGCTATGCTTCAATGCATCATCTATAGTGCGGATATTCTTTCGTTTTCCCATGGACTTTTTCTTCATTGTAGTATCAACAGTTGCATCACTAATGGCACCTAAGTAGTGTGAAGTCAACACAATATAATATCATATTCATGCAAATTAGAAACAAGGCTACTTGGATCAAACTAAAAATTTGCATTCCATCCAATATACCCTTTGCCATGCTACCACACAAGTCGCCTTTATCCCCACAACATGAGGGACCATGTCTATTGTATTGGACATTTCTAATTTGCAAAAACAACAAAGTTAAGAAAACATAAAAGTCTAAAAAGTTATTATAAGTTTCATGTTAAACAAATACATTTTTAGAAAGTACCATTTCCTTCATCCTCTTCTTTGTGCATAGAAATTACTCTATTTTGTTCCAAAAATCCTGCATATAAGGCAAGTATTACTAAAACAAATAGCTAAGAGTAAGAGTTACCACATATTTACTATGTTTGGCTCTCAAAGTACTTACTCTCTCTTAATTCAATCTCTTGCCGTTGAATGTCATCCAATGGATAGTCTATCCACCATGGAAAAATACGCATTTCCCATTCCGACAGACCCCTCTCAAGCAGTGCTTTTGAGAATATACAATTTTCACATCCCAAGTCCATCCACTCCTCCACTAGAGGAGGGAGGCTTTCTAGCACTCCACTTTCCTGTAGACTACGCAACCATCTTTTCCAAAAACATAAGAACAAACAACAAAAGCACTCTTAAGTTAGAATACATTTGTACATATGGTATTTAGAAAATATGGTTTCTTTATACTAGAAATACATGTATGCCACCCTCTTGCTTGATTGTGTGAACTCTGGAACCTTCTCAGAGTCTCCAACATTCTTCATTTCACCAAAAATATTTGCAAATGCCTTTAAAATATGTAAACGTCTTTGGCCTTTAAAAACAACATCAAAGCCTCCTGGAATCTCAATGCCATCAACTTGTAAGCTCCTGATCAATAAGGAGCATTCTCCAATCATATGAAACCAATACACCTCTTGCTTCATGTAGCTACGAAATCTCCTTACATCCGCAAAGTGTGACATAGTGGAGTCCTTTGCCTTTGTGACAGTCATGAGAAGTAAAATCTCCCTTTTTCTAATATATTGGTTATTGAACAAAACATAACTTCAATATTGTTGAACCAAATTATGTTCAATTCCAAAAAATAAGAGAACATTAGTCCATGAGGAAAACTTACCTCTCCGCAGCAATATTAGCACTACAAATGGCATACAATTTGTCCTTGATAATAGCCATCATGTTCTTTTCATCCCAATTCAATGCAAACAAAATAGAAAAAAAATCCTCTCCATGCGCAGGATTAGCTATTCCAAGGTACTTGTATCCTTTGTCCCTCAATTTATCTTGCTCTTTGTTTATGAATTGTTTTCTTTTTGCCTCATAATTTGCCTCTGGCAATGCAAGCTCCTTGAGGCGGGCCTCCTCTTTGAGTATGGCAGAGCTATAGTCATTCTGAATAGAAAAACCAATACACTATTCTTACTTATGGTTAAATTCAAGATACCACAATTTGTTATGCTGAAAACTAAAATACTATACCAAACTTTTTACCTTCCACACCAAAAGCGATATTAGCAAACATGGGTTCTTGTACCATGGATCATTGCCATGGTTACTTTTTCCCTCAATTTCATACTCTATTTCAGCCCACTGTCTTTGAGAAGGGATCATCCTTTCCAAAATGCTTTGTTTATCAGCGATGCCAAACTTTTGGAACATGAAAATTTCATGGCCTAGGTTGGGTTTGACATGTGCTCTTGTTACACTACAACATTGAAAATTGTCTTTAAATTTTAAGATTCACACATAAATAAAACCTATTCACATTCACATAACTAATAAATGAAACCTATTGGCATTCACATGTAAATGAAACCTATTGGTATAAATAAAATATCTTGACATTCACAATAAATTATCTTTAATTATATTTTGAGATTCATACATAAATAAAAACTATTGGCAATATTCACACACAATTGATGATCTATTAACCCATTTGAAAAAGTTAATAGTGATAAGTATACTTACGCATTTGATGTATCCAATGCTAACAATAGTTCTCCTTCTTTCTTCTTCTCCACTTGAATGAATTGACATAGAACTCTAACATGTCGCAAAATATCTTCATTATAAACTACATACATCAAATAAAATAAATAATTAGTCAAAGAAGGAAGTATCATCACAATAAACAAGAGAAAGCAAGACAATGCATAGTTACCTTCCTTTATCTTCTTCATCCATGTCTTCAACCTATGATTACCATCCCATACCAAAAACTTGCGCCCTCTTAAATCAGCCCACTCATCAATCAATTCATCTTCAAACCTTTGGTTAACTTCTCTCCAAAGAGGGCCCCACTCTTCCAAATTTTGGGGAGATACATCCATTAGCTCACCGGTGGACCTTCTCAAAGAAACCAAAAATTTCCCCATTGTTTCCATATACGAAGCATTATCGAAAGATGAAATCAACCATGTAGCAGAACTAGATGCAAGCCTTATAGCCTCATAGGGCACAAGTCTACACAAAGGCGAGGAGGAGAAGTAGACCTCGTTACAAAAAATGAGGCCAACACATCTGACATAAGCCCAAACTTGACATTCTCTCCAATGTGTCTATCATGCTCACTGACCTCTTTCTTTTCTTCATTAGCAACATCCTCATTCACCTCTTCGTTTTCCTCATGTACAGTTTGCAAATCTAAAGACCTCCCCTGTGTTGTTTCACCACACTCCATGGTGGTAGTGTGGGTACTCATAGGATCAGCATGAATGTCATTGCTTGCTTCATCCATGCTATCCTCAAGCGCTTCATCATCAATGAAAGGACATTTTTTCCTTGGTTTTCCACCCTTGTTATTTGGAGATTCAAAGAATGCACGGGAGGATGCTTCTTGATCGATACTTACTAGTCTATTGCATAGACCGGATCTTAACCTTGTAATTGGAGTATCTAGAAAAATAATTTGAAAATAGAATATAACATTTATATGGAACTTTAAAAGAGTTGCTTAACCATTAAGAATAGAATATGTAAATTTAAAAGAGTGATTGAATGACTTACTTGGATGGCACCTTTTGCTTTGACCTCTCCTACCACCACCACGTCGACCTCTAGCCATGCTTAGAAGCACTAAAACAAACCACAAATCATTTTAAAAATAAAGACAACTCAACTAAATCACATGTTCTATTAATTAATCTCCACCAAAATATGACCATTTGACACAAACAACACACTTTAATATCATTTGTTATTTGGTTTTAATAAATGTATTAAATTTTCTTAATCATTTGAACCTCCTGACCACATTTTCACCCCCGCACCCCCAAAGGGGGGATACTCCCAACCCCTTGTTCCTGTCTGCATTGACGCAGACAATGCTGAGTGTTTGACAATTCCCAATCCAAAAAAATCAAATCATGTCACACTTATTTCTTTAGGATGATTTGCATACGATTTTAAAATGGTTTAATTTTTCATGCCTTGGACTCGCGTGGTTTACACCCACTCTATATGGAGGGGGGTGTAGGGGGGGCATCAGCCCCCCCTACTACTGTCGCCGGGGGTTCCAAGGCGAGGGTTCGGGGGCAGCGCCCCCGAAGCCAAAAATTGTAGGTAACTTGGCTATAGAAGAGGTTTAAGGGGCAGTTTAGGAAGGAGCAGTGGTTAAGGATAAGGAGCTGAGAGGGGAGTGGTTTAGGGAGCAGGGACTGAGAGGGGAGTGGTTTAAGGAGGAGGGGCTGGGTTGCCCCATTGATGACATGCTTGGGAATGACCCTTGGCACCCCTCATTCAAGAGGGGGGCGGCTGTGCACTACCCGCCCCATTTCATAAGGTACCCCGCCCCCCCACCAGGTCATCTACGTTGATGCATACAGTGGGCGGGTACTAAGGGTTTCCCCCTCCTCGCCTTCTCCCTCTCCTCCTCCTCCCTCCAAAGGGGGCTACGCCCAACCCCCGAGAGTTGTCTGCGTTGACGCAGACAGCCCCAGGTGTCCCGAAGGTCTCCTCCTCTCCCATGTTTTCAGTTTACCGTCTCCTTCTCTACCTCCCCTTTCCTTCTCTCCCCTCCATTGTTGTCCTCTCATTGTCTACCTGCTCTTCCATTTCTTTCAGCCATGGAGGAAAAATGAAACTTGAAATATAGATTTTCAGCCATAAGGATGGAGTGTGGAGCTTACCCGGTGAGTTTGATGGAGAATGTTGATCTTTTTTGAGCTGGGGCTGCTCTCCTTCTTGCTTCTTCTTTATGCCTTCCAACTTGCAATGGGAGAGAAGAAGAGGGAAACAAAAGAGAAAAGGAAGAAGAAGAAAAAGAAGAAAAAGAAAAAGAAAAAGAAGAAGAAGAAAAAGAAGAAGAAGAAGAAGAAAAAGAAGAAGAAGAAGGACAAATAAGAAGATATGTTTAAACCGTTACACACAACTTTCAATGGCAAGCAGTACGTGCATATTGAACATCCATCGTGAGAGAATGTTTCTCTCGAACACCGAAAAATTATTTACTAAAAAATGTAAATGCTGATGGCGCCTGACATCTGACAAAATAAAACGTGCTTATAAAAATATGTGCTACAACACGACATGATTTTCGAAAAGACATGATTTATTTTCGAAAAGACATGTTTTTTTAAAAAAATTATTTAACTAAATCTTGTGATTTTTCAATATGTAGACTTTTTTTAATGATTTGGTTCATTAATGGATTGATTCGCAACTTCAACCGTCACACTAAGAATTTGCCCATGGAGTAAGAGCTCATTTAATCCATATTTGGTGGGGGTAACGGACTATTATTTCTGCGTTCAAAGAAATTGATAAACAATAGGCATGCTATTAGATATAATACTTCGCCTTCATAGCTCCATTGTTTGCTAAGTTTCAAACCGGCTTTTGTGAGAGACGATGGCAGAAGTTACTCTTCAATGGTCAATCGGCTTCGAATCACTGGAATGTATTGTGTCCCTGAGGGATGGAAAGATTCTTGTGAGCTCTTATTTTCTTCAATCACTTCTACCCCCTGACTGGAAGCTGGTAGGTTTGTATGCTATTTTCCAACTTGATGCTTACAGTGAAGAGATCGCGGTTCATGGCCAACTGGATATCAATGGTGCGGAGCAATTTTTGCTCGATTCTTCTCTTTCATGTCAGTATAAAATAGTACATTGTGATACCACTTTCACCATGGACCAAGATGAAGGACTACACACTGTAGAAAATAGCAAACAAGCTCATTCACTTTCAGGACCTATTGTAAACATTACATCCAATTCCTTCGCAAAGACGTCATCTCAAACTTCTTTGCCACTTATAACAAATGCTTTTTGTGCACCCGTTTCAACTCCGACTATTGACTTAGAGTCGGATGATGGACTTGATAATCCTCATTCATTTCCACAAATAAAGAAAGAGATTTTACCTTGGATTGCTAATAGCCCTAGAGGAAAGAAGTTGAAGGCTTTATTTTGCGGATGAGTGAAGGCCCTTTTTTTGTTAGTGAGATTCCAAGAGAATACAATGGTTCTGTTGCTTTCGTTCTTCTACCGACATATGGCACATCTTCAAACATGGATGGGATGCAGCAACAATATGATGGTCATGTCTGGACAAGACCCCATCCAACTAATATCTTCCCTAATGCTACTTTGACAATTAGCCATTGCCTTGGAGACTTACAATGTCATTGATTCAATTGTCCTTACTATGAGAGCAACAATCAACATAATAAAATGTATTTTCATGGTTACCTCAATAGCACAGTGAGCAAGGGGCTACTTGCAAGTGAAGAAAAACATTCAATCACGTGTCACTATTGTATTAAAGTTGTCACTTGTTATGCAACTTGTGATTGTAAAGTTTATTACATTTTGCCAAAGGACACAAGCATGGAGAGATTGATGCTTCATGTAGGTACTCACACACACAATGTGCAACCAGGGACTTCAATGGCTGCAATTAAAAAAAATTAGATCTCTAGTTCACTCAATTTTGCAAATGAATCGACATTGTGGTGCTAGGAAGATTCAAATGATTGTAGCAAAAACAAATTATCACCGAATCTTTGACAACTAATGGTTCAATGGTGGAGGGAGAACAAGAGCTTACAAACCTTTTGGAGGAGTTGATGCCATTGGTTCAAAATCAGAGGTTAGTTTTGGTTATTCAAGTCTGCAAACTATGGTTTGTAGCATTGTTATTAGTTTAACAAACTTTCGTTTGTTGAGGTTGCAGGTTCAATAGTATCGTGACATGCCAGAAAAAAAAAAGAAACATGTGTTGTTGGAGATGGCTTTGATAATATTTTGGAGTTGAAAAAAAGATGCATGTTTCCTTTTTTTCATGGCAGTAGATTTCCAGGGCAAGGAGAGGTGGGTGAAAAAAGCTACATTTTCAAGATGTCTACTAAAGGACCCGGCTCTGGAGTGGAATTGGTTAATCGAATGCGATGCTTAGGAAATGGAGACCTTTGCAAGTCTTGGGGTTCACTTTGACTTTACACACAGAATAGATGACTGGGCAACAATGTCTTGTTCTGTGTACGATCCATGGTTTGTTCGGGAACCTTACTTGTTATCAATTTTCGTTGACATATTCTAGTTGCTAATCACTGTATTTCTTATTGCAGCTTGAAGGGGATCATGGTGATTGCTATTTGTGATACAAAGGAAGAGGATACAGAAACACAAATTCTTTTTTGGAGATGCCTTAATAATGTGATGCTCGAGTGTGGATACCCTCCTGCAGACTTTGCAGGTTTTATGGCGGATAAAGCCGGTGCAAATTGGATGGCGATCCACACTATTTTCAATGCGGGACCTGACAATGTTTTGGAAGGAAGAGAGCGATCGTGTTTGTTTCAATGGAAACAAAGCTTACAAAAGCACACAACAAAATACGTGCCTTCAAACCTTCGGAAGCATCACTTGAATTTATGTGAGAGGTGGCGCCTTTCAAAATCCATTGAAGAGGGCAAGAGGAATGCCACAGCTATACAAAATTGGTGGCAGCAAGTAGGACTACCTCGAGATAATACCGTACCATTGAAGAGATGGATCAAATGGTGGGAGAATAGGATAGACCATTGGGGTAGTACTACACATGTAAATGTTTTTTTTTGTTTCTATTTGTTACATACACATGTACTAATATCATTGGGGTGGGAATACCCAAGTATGAGAATAAAATAGACATGTAAGAGGAATTGCTGAGTTTTTTATTGGGTTGTAGGCTTCCTTGAGCCCTTGGGAGAGGGCTCATATTCCCAACACAAATCTTTCTGAGAGCGTGCATGCAAGTTGGTTGGCAGGGGAGGATGGAAAGAAGAAAATTGGTTTGTATGATGCATGCGTCACTGACTTGATCAACTCATATATTCAATGTTCAAGGCAACTGGTCTTCTCAACTGGAAGATACTCTGGAAGTGGTCTCCACATGGATGCTCTTATTAATAGGGTGGTTGCAAGAAATACCCCTTCACCTGCATTCATAGCTCAAACAGTTCAAGGAGCAGTTCTTGGCACCCCCATGTATGGAGAGCCTTTCATTTCTGGAAACAAAGAAACAGTTCAAAGGAAAAGAAGAACTCTAGATGGTTGTAGCTCTCATAAACCTGGCTATGTAATGGAGTCAAGGGATAGAAAACAAAAAGGACGACCACACAAGATAACTTTTCAAAATAGAAATGACCAACCTATAGAAGTGGGCTTGGACCATGAGGTGCATGCAGTGCCGATTGAAATGGATCTCCCAACTAATATTGTCTCAGAGGAGAAAATGCATAGAAGTTTGTGGGCCATCTGGAGAATGCCTGTTCATTGCAGACGAAAATGTTTTGGTATTATAAATAGAAAGAAGTGCTGCAACGTGATAGAAAGTAGATCACCTGGGTTACTATGCCCTTCATTTTGGTCAGAGAGGGAATTTCAAGGTAAGCCTATTGCACAATGGTTCTGGTTTTGCAATCATGATGTGGAGCATACATGGGATGTTGATAAACAAGTTAAGCATGTGCCCTTGCGACCAAGGACTTGGTCTATTGACAAGGGCACCAACGCTTCTGCAGAGGAGATTTCAATTCTTATAAAATGAGGTTTTGTATTCAAGCATGATGGCATTCCACCTACCCCCAAAAATACTATGACCCATGGGACAGAACCACTTACCTCTTCAAGTGGCAAGTGAAGAAAAAAATGGAGACATGGTATTTCTGATGCATAAAGAAAAATTGCATTGGCTGAGGCATTGGATGCAGTTTTCATGGAAGAGAAAGTAGTGGTGGCAAATGAGAAAGTCATATTTTATGTTATGTCAGAGCATTTGTATGAGGTGCATGTCAATCCCGAGCTCTTCTGCACGTGCCCTGACTTTCAAAAGAGAGAGTTGGAAAGTAAAACCTTCCTGGCCTGCAAGCACATGTATTATGTCTACATTCATGTGCTTGGGATGGACAAAAATCAACATATGATGATGCATCAACCTTCCCTTAAGCAAACTGATTTAAATTTTATGCTTGCCTTTTCGGGACGCATAAAATGCAAATCAAAAACTTGAGAGTTTTATGTTGGCTATTGTTCAATGAGATGGGGACCATGCAGTACTGAATGAAAGATTTAAAGGGCATATGAAAAAGTGGAGGTGGACGTTCATTTTGGATACATGATGTGAAGGGACCACATATTTGGTATTTTTCTTTTTGAGCATAATGAAAACTCTAGTAAAAGTAGACATTATTAATCATGGACCAGTTATCCATTTGTGGACATGATTGGACGAGGATCTAAAAGTGGAATTATTGATCATGCTTTTTTGATTCATTGAGGGGGCCATCTATTTATAGGTTGGGGATCTCTTTATAAACTATGCTTATTTAGCATGCAAAGTAATTTCATTTTTCCTGATTTGATGCTCCAACTTCATTTTTGTTGAGCTAATTTTTTTTCAAGGTAATCTAGATCTTGCTCCTCTTCTCCTATTATGAAAAGTATGCAAGTTTATTGTTTGCCTTTTGCTATGATGAATACATCCATAAAGCTTGGTATTCACTGAGGGGGGTACCTATTTGTAGGTGATGGATCTCATTATAAATCATGCTTATTTTGTGTGCAAAGAAATTTTATTTTTCTTAATTTTAATGCTCCAAGTTCATTTTTGCTAGTTGTGACAATTTTTTTCTCAAGGTAATCTCGATTTTGTTTCATAAAGCTTGTTGATCACTTCGTTTTAATTCCCCTAAGAGGATTGTCTATTTATATGTGAAATATCTCTTTATAAATCATTCTTGTTTTGTGTGCAAAGCATTTTTATTTTTCCTGGTATTGATGTTCCAAGTTCGTTTTTGTTGATTGTGATACTTTTTTCTTAAGGTAATCTTGATCTTTGTCCTTTACTCCTATTATGGAAAGCATGGTTACATAGAATCTAATCATGTATCATCTACTCTAGTCACATTTCTAATATATATTATGGTTGCTTCTCCTTCCCATGTTACACCTTCTCAATTGTTTGCTTCCCCTTATCACGTTATCAAGGTGTTTTTTAATCTAAACCATGTTCTAATTTCTAATTTTCATTTGTTAATTGGGTATTTTTGATCTAAACCATGTTTCATCTAACCTTTGATTGGCAAGTCTGCTATTGATATAAACCATGGCCAAGTTTGATGTTGAACCAAACCATGATATGGTTGCTTCCCGTCCTTATGCAACAACTCTACTCTTTGCTTCTCTTTTGCATATTGCTCTTCCTTCCACTTTTCATAGTCAATTCTACTAATTTTTATTTTTAGCACAAGGTTTTCTTTAAATTCTACATGAGTCAAATCATGCCTAAACCTACACAGGAGGAGCTAGACATGAGAAAGATCTTCAGAACCGCAAATGGTAAACTAGATTCGTTGTCAAAAGCTACAAACTATGATGAGAAGTGGTCAATAAATGATGCAACCTTTGCCATTGGAAAGGTTGAGCAAATACTTGGCCAAATTTTTCAACAAGAGGATGAAAATGATATATCCCTTGTAGATATGTTAGAGTTAAAGCTCCCTACAACCATTGCATATATGAGAAGCTTTGGAGTGATTAGTAAAAAAGATGAGGAAGATATTGACATTTGTTGCTATCAAGTCCACATACCGATACTATATAATAGTTATATATAAGTGGCTTTCATAATTTGCCTAAATATTGCAAGAGAAATAATTATATTTTCCTATATTGAGTTCTTTTTGTGTTTTGTTTAGATTGACTCATAATTTTAGAGATTAGTCTGATTGATAAGGGTACTTTTTGAGATGTGTGGTAGAAACCCAATTTTTTTCATTTTTCTCTCTTCGGTATATTTTGAGAGTTTGAAAAAAATGGTCCCTTGAATAGCTTGTTTAATACAAATTTTCAATATGGGTAACAAGATTATCCCTCATAAAGTTACAAATTTTGTGAAAAAACTCCAAGTTTTGGCAAATACATTGAAAAACTCCAAGTTTTGGAAAATTTTGTGAAAAAACTTCAAATTGGGGGCTTGCTTTTTTAAATCCCCCTCTTCCATGTACTCCTAAAGAAGCACTAGCTTTTTTTCATCAATGGAGTATTATCAAAGATTTATCAATACATTGGTAGAGAGAATGTTGCCATCGACGAATATATTATCATTTAACTATTGGTTTATTTGGAGTGACCCATGTCAAGTATCCTTTGAGGATGCAAAGTAGGAATTAGTGAAAGCACCAGTCTTGAAAGCACCCAAAAGATGTGAGGTCTTCTATATATTTTCAACAGCCACAATATATAGCATCATATGTTGTTTAGCCCAGATTTTGGAGGAGAAGTGGTATCCTCCAATTGCATTTTCTAGTTGTAAATTGGGGATATCCGAGATTAATTCCACCTACATGGAGAAGTTATGCCTTGGGATAGTATTCATGATGAAGAAATTCAAGCATTTCATTCTCTATGAGAAGGTGGTATTTTATATGAAGGCAAAGGGATTGGGGCTATTGATGAATAAGTTGCAACCATGTGATTGCCTAGGAAAGTGGCTAATCACTTTGCAAGAGATATATTATGAAATCAAGAGTAAGCCATCAAAGTTGAAGGACATTGTTGAATGTCTTGTGGATTTTGAGGAGCCGAGGAGATTTTGGCTAAAGGTGGTGATCTTGAGGGGCTATTCAAAATTTATATGACTTCCATTCCATATTAGTATGTTTCCATAATGCACTATCTATCTACAAGATATATTGGAGCCACTTTGTCAAAGGCTGAGAATAGGAAAATTATATAGCAGACTGGGCCTTGTATTTGTTTGGTGCAGGTGTCGTTAATGGTTTTATGTCTTAGTGACGTACCATACAAGTTTGATGGAGTACCTAGAGGGAGCCTCTTGTTGCATAGATGCTTCTTGTGGCCAAGTCCAAGTGATCTTCTTCCTTTATGAGTTCTTTCCGTTTATTATGAATAGTTATGTGTAGATGGGGATTTTATTTTTGTTGGGGACTCATACTCAAGGCATGAAGTCCTAGGGTTAGGTTAGATGTGCATGGGGAGGTCCAAACAGTTGTCTGCCTCCTGTAAAGACATTGTTGAGCACTCTAAGAATTGTTTTAGAAGGTAATATTAGTGACCTTGTCCTACTAGCCTGCTAGGTAGCTAGTTCTAGTAGTTTCTGTTAGTTGTGAGGTAGCTAGAAAATCCTCTCAGGAAAGAGAAGAAACAATGCATATATTTGAAGACTATAGTATATGGAGGTGTGTAAAAAGGGATTCTAACTACTGAAAAAAGAAAAGAAATGGAATGAAAGAAAAATCTAAGAGCTAGTAATCATTGCCTTGAGAAGGCCTGGTAGGTTCCTAGGGATGATTATCTGCTCTTATAGGTTCCTTGAAGCTCAACGGAAGTGGAAAATGGGGATCTAACAATTTTGAGTGGCCGTGGAAGACGAGAATTCAAATTACTTTAAAAGTCTAACTTTTGTAGTGGTTGTAGATTTTTCACAAATTTTTGGATCGGATCAAAGCAGGTCTAGTTCTGCCCATTTAGGACTTCAAGACGGGCACGCAAAATTTTTTGGATGCAAAATAAAATACATGACACAAGAGAAACTAAAGCCGAGAACTAGGATGGTCAAAATTATGGCTAAGATTGGGACATGGGCCTTGGGGGACCAAAGGCCCAAATTTTCACATGGGGGGGGATTTTTTTGGTGCATATTGAGAGAAGAAGGCACCATCACGATTGTGGGGAGAGGGGCATTTGGAGCTGCAAAACATTCTACCAATCTAATCACATAGGTTGAATCATCCATTTTTTTGCTCCCTATCACTGGTCTCTACATGAGGAATGGCTGCCCGGATGTAGAGATGGAAAATCAGTATTTCTCTCTCCTCCAAGAGACCATTCATGTAGGTGAAAGAAAGAGAAGAACATGATGAAGAATGCTTGTTTGGCATGTACCAGATTTTTGCAAGTTGTTGTCAATTAATGTTCCATGCTATATAGAGATCAATGACAAGTCGAATGGTTGTCGAGGCATTCCATTTCCGTAACGCAAAACATGCAATTTAGTAGTATGTCTATTCTATGAAGAAAATTTGTTTGCTTTTTATAGTTTATGGTCCAAATGAACTGCATATGGTATGAAAATTTTTATTAATCTTGTTTGACATGTCTTTGAGGCTACGAGTAATAATATGTAGAACTTGTAATTAAATGTGATTGTTATTAATAATTAAAATCTTGAAATGTAGTATTTAAGTAGAAAAATAAGGGGTTTTTCTATTTCGGGTGGTCAAATCATGTTCTCATGGATTGAAATGAAAGATAATGATGAATATCAATAGTCCTAATCAAGTTAAATCAAAAAATTAGAAAATAATAATACTTTATTAATAAATAAATCAAGAAAAATGGGTTATAAATGAAAAAAATAGTTTTTATGCGCAAGAAAATTACAAAAAATTATAAATGTGTTTGTGGATGTATGATGGGTCTAAGTATGAACTTGATCCCATTTTCTTGTTATAGTATATGATTTATTACTTTTCGAACAAGAAAATGACATGAAAACATTCTCTACACCTACCATCACAAGCATAACATTAAATGGTAGGGAGGAGGAGGGGTCATGAGTGTTGAATGTAGGCTAAATTTTAATTTTTTTAAATATGATTTATATTTATTTATTTATTTTGAAAGTTAAAGGGTTCAGTAGCATGAGTACACTTAGTGTTGCCTATGCAATGAAGCAAATGTGTAAGTATGAAAGCATGAAGAGAACTATTTGTGCATTATCACAATGTTGTTTTGAATAAATAAAATGGTTGAGCATGATATATCATCCACTCTTGCAATGCATTCATTATATGGTATTAGAAATATATATGTTGGACGCATAGCACCTACTTTTATGAATGTTGATCTATGTTGAGAGGGTGAGGAGTCCCAAGCTGTAGGGTTAGTGATGTGTTTCCTTTGGCAGACTTATTCAATGAGGATTGTACTTCATCTCCTGGAATGATTTTTATAAAGAGGGGACTATATGTCGTATATGTTATATGTTTGAACGATGCACCTTGGGGCCAATCCTCGAGGTGTAGGAGAGCCAAAGTAGCCTATGATAGTTTGTCGAGGGGTGCTTCTTATGTATATGCTACAAGGTGCTAGGCACCTTCACGTTTGGGTACTCCCTATGAGGAGTTGGGAAGAGATTCGTTACACTATAAATAGTATGAACTTGTATAAGTTAGAACAGTGTGTGTAGCCTTCGGACGCTCCTAGTTGTGAGGTCATGGGGTGTTTTGGTTGAGAGGATAGAGGCTTGCCATGACTAGAGCCTTAGAGCTAGTGTCCTTCTCATTTTTGGTCCCAAAACTCATGTACATTTATAGGTGCCCTGCATTCACTTCAGTCCATCTCAATCTAGGCATGTACAAGACATCACTTTATCAATGGAAATCCCAAAAACTTTCAATCAAGTAGCATAGGTATGCCATGACTGCTCAAATATGATAGTTTTAGTCCAAGTGTTAATGACACTAAAATCCTCAGGGGGTTCACTATCTATAAAAATGTATATCACATGAGTTCAAAAAAAGGGAATATAAAAAATGATACGCTTACAGATATACCTTTGCAAAAGGAAATATTTTAATACATTTATATTTATTCAAAGAAGGGGTTTTTCTATTTCATATGCAGTTTTTTACAAAAGAGTATCATAATTTGTAAAATTAACCTAGATTTTTAGCATAAGGGTAGGATGAACCTCAATGAGTAAAATAGTACCCCTATTTTTAAGGGTATTATGGACACTTTCCCAAGTCGCAACATTATGGAATCCAAGAAAATGTAATTTTCCATCCATGCACTATTCAACTTGATTGTGTCAACATATGTAGATGATTTGACTTGCACATTTGTGTACATGTACACACATGCACAAGTGTGTACATGCACATATGTAGGGTGATTTGACTTGCACATGTGTGTACATGTATACACACACACACACACACACACACATAGAATTCATGATATAATTCAAAGTAGTTACATACACCATAAATACATTTTTTTGATATTTTTCCTTAAGTTTAAATGTTTTAAAAAAAGTGAATGGATCATGTCTCTTGAATATGCTTTTTTTTGTAATGAAGTAAATAAGGCCAATTATAGGCTAAAAGCCTTTGTAATAAAATTAGAGATCTAGGGCTTAAGGTTTGTTATAAATAGGCAGCCCTAGCCAAGGTTAGGGGCATTTTGTCATTATGAACTTGGAAGTCATGTAAGTTTTCTTGGTAGTCACATTAGTTCATGTCTTTCACCTACACAGAGGTGAGTTTCCATGGCACTAGCTTGTTTCAAGCATTTCTTTCATGTTTCCTTAGGTTAATACATTTCAACTTCTTTTCCATGTCAATTCCTTGTTTACTCCATTAGATTAGGTAAGTTTGATTTAGTTAGAAGATCCATTCATTTCAATGGTATCGTAGCCTTACCTTGATCCAAGGCAGGCTTTAATTCCATCATTTTTACGATTATGATCTAACTGGGGAGGTCATTTTCATGGAAGATCTTGTTACAGGCATCATTTCTGTGTAACTGGAGTTGAAGACAAAGTTACATGGTTTGGTTTCTTCTTGACAATGACTAGTCAGGTTGTACTACTTCAAATTGTGGTTATTTTAGTGCTTCTTGATAGAGATATGGGGGCAAGATGGAGGTACTTTGGTAGGTCATCATCAAATTTTACTCCATTTTGAAGGCATATGGACAGAAAGAGGGTCAGACATGGCTAGAGGACACTTAAACCATGGTTACTTTTGAGAAGGAAGGGTTTCTTTTTTAGACTTGGTCTTTCTCTCTCCTATTCAAGTTACCTACAAGCTTCCATTGAAGCTATGGTCCAAGAAATCATCTTCCATCCCACTCCAATGGCTTCAATGGTTTTTTTGGTTTCTTAGTCTTGAATGTATGGCTTTTAAGCTCTCCATGGAGCACCTACACTACAAGGATATGGAGGTATAGCGACGGAGATTTGCGACGTAAAATAGCGGCGTCGCGATTTGCGTCATTATTAGTGTCGCATTTGCGACGCAAATAGCGACGGTAATTAGACGAAAAAAACACGGGCCGAAACTCGAGTGCGTTATTTTGCGCACATACACGAAAGAGAGAGCGAAAGGGAGAGTGAAAGGGAGAGAAAACATCTTGCATTTGAGAGGGAGAGGGAGAGAAAGAGAGAAAGAGGGAGAAAGAAGGCTTCTCACCACTGCTGCCATAGCATTCGCGAAGAAGAGGAGGAGGTGTACGGAGGGCAAAGAGGAGTCGTAGCCGCGAAGAGGAGTCGCCAAACCCTTCTTTGAGCCTTTACTGTGAGTGCATTGTCCATTCTTGCTTTGCTTTTGTGTTTTCTCTCTCTCTTTTACTTGTTTTTGGTATAATTCGTGTGTATTGAGAGAGGGAGAGGAAATGAGAGAGAAAGAGAGGGAGAGGGAGAGGGAGAGGGAGAGGGAGAGGGAGAGGGAGAGGGAGAGGGAGAGGGAGAGGGAGAGGGAGAGGGAGAGGGAGGGAGAGGAAATAAGAGAGGGAGAGGGAGAGGGAGAGGGAAACATTTAAACATAATAGGAAAAGAGAGAAATTAGAGAGGGAGGGAGATTAAACATAATAGGGAAAGAGAGAAAGAGAGGGAGGGAGAGGGAAACATTAAACATAATAGGGAAAGAGAGAAAGAGAGGAAGGGAGAGAGGGAGGGAGGAAGAGGAAATAATAGAGAGAGAGAGAGAGAGAGGAAGAGAGAAAAGGAAATGAGAGAGGGAGAGGAAGAGAGAAAAAACATTAAACATAATAGGGAAACGGAAAGGGAGAGGGAGAGGGAGAGGGAGAGAGAGGGGGAGGAAATGAGAGAGGGAGAGGAAGAGGGAGAGGGAGGGAGAGGAAAGAGAGGGAAACATTCAACATAATAGGGAAAGAGAGAGGGAGAGGAAGAGAGAAAAAACATTAAACATAATAGGGAAAGAGAGAACGGGAGGGAGATGAAGGAAAAAACATTAAACATAATAGGGAAAGAGAGAAAGAGAGGGTTGCGACGATTTGGACATCATTCAATGGGCGTCTAAGATTATCCTCTATATGAACCACGACCATGAATTTACTTCGTAAGTGCATCATGCAACATAAGCTCTATCCTTCTTAGCATGATATCTTCTCCTAAGTTATGCATTATATGTTCAAGACGATTGCAACTTGACCATGGAAGTGCAAACAATTTCAAATGCACGACATGCAGCTAAATCTTGTAAATCGGGCAAGGAAATAAATTTCTCAACGTATTTTAACTTGACTACGTGAATTAAAGACATGCTTAAATGCATTCTTTTCATGCAGATTTAATTAATGGAACCTAGGCATTAGGACTTGGAGCGTTGCCCACACGTGTACTTGGGGTGGAAGCTCCCGCGTGTGTGCCTTGGGTCTTTAGCTTCGGAGCCATTTATGCAGTGAATTTCATCGCAGCAACTCCCCCTTGGATACTCGCGTGTTCTGAAATCTCTCAGTCCAAGATCTCCCTCTTCCACACAGGACACGGCCTCTATAGACTTGGTTTTAAAACCCCGGGGGAGGCACGGGTGAATAGGGGCTATGGGAAGCTTTTATAGAAACTTCCAAAGGAGTTTCCAAGCCTCTGGAGTAACCAGAGATGACGTGGAGAGAGAAGAATATGAGGATGACGAAATGACAATGATGATGAGGATGGTGGTAATGATGATGATGATGACAGATGGAGGCGAGGCGGCGTGGTGGCGTGGCAGTGTGGCGTGGCGGCAGTGTGATCCACAGGGCAGCATGGCAACTCCCTCTTCTCTTCCTCCCTCAAGCTTAAGGGGGGTTCTTATAGGCCTTTAAGGGGGGGGGGGGGGTAGCCACACACATGGCTTACTTGCAAGCCTCCTCCCCCCATGCTCTTCCAACACCACACCCACTCCTCTCACACTCCCTCTCCCTCGCCATGCATCGGCTGAGGGGGAGAGGTTTATAATAAAAAAAATTGCCACAATTTTAACTATTATCCCCTTTTTCCCCCTTGAAGAATTGTTCCCTTGCGGGCTTGCAGTCTTCAAGCCACGGCCTCTTATGCACGTCATGGAGCTGGGGTTTTGCTAGTGCACGCGGAGTAAGCACTTAGCCAAAGGTATTTTATCACAGGGAGATTATTTTAAACTACTTTTTACATGGGGTGTGCAGGATCTAGGATGGATTAATATTTCATTGTGGAAATATTACATTCTCTCCCCCTTAGAGGAATTGAGATGTCCCCATCTCACGAAGATCTGGGGGTATTGTTGGTTGAGAGTGCTTTCATCCATCCAAGTGGCATCCTCTTTTGGATAATCTTTCCATTGGACGAGGTATTCTCTCAAGGTTCTGGATCTCAAATGCCTCTCCCTAACATCTAAGATCCTGTCAGGCCGTGCTCAAGGACTCCTTGGCTAGGCATTAGAACTTGTTGATCATCAAGCACGTGACTAGGGTTAGGCACATACTTTTTCAATAGGCTGATATGGAATACATTATGAACTTTTAGGTTCTCAGGGAGTTGTAGTCTGTAGGCATTAGGCCCTAGGCACTTGAGGATCTTGTAGGGTTCACAATACCTTGGATTTAGCTTTTTGCATTCCCCCAAGGATAGGGAACTCTTCTTTGGACGTACACAAATGAAGACCATATCTCCTTCAACGAAGGATCTGTCTTGATGTTTCAAGTCCGCGTAAGCCTTTTGTCTGTCATTGGTGGCTTGGATGTCCTGTCTTATTGACTTGATTTGGTCATCCATGTCTTCCAGCCTCTGCTTTGAAGCTTCAACCCTCAAGGTTGGATCCGAAAAGTTTAAAGGACTACGACAGTCGTATTCATACAATGCTTGAAAAGGGGTCATCTGAATGCTTTGTTGGTAGGAAGCATTGTAGGCAAACTCAACCAGTGGCAAATATTGAATCCACTTTTTGGGTTCGCGAGACAGCAGTGTGCCCTGAGCATATCCTCAATGACTTGGTTGACTCGCTCCGTTTGACCATCGGTTTGGGGATGGTAAGCTGTACTGAAATAGAGTTGAGTCCTAATGGCCTTGAAGATAGCCCTCCAGAAGTGTGATGTGAAGAGAGAGTCACGATCACTAATGATTCTTCTGGGTAACCCATGCAGTTTGAATATCTCCTTAATGAATAACCTTGCAATGTCTGAGGCTTTATAGTTTGTCTTAATAGGGATAAGATGTGCAACCTTGGTGAGCATATCCACCACGACCATAATGGAGTTGTATCCTCCCTGAACTTGGGGCAGGCCAACAACAAAATCCATACTAATGAATTCCCATTTCATTTGGAGAATGTCAAGTGGTTGTAATTTCCCTGGCATTTTGACATGTTCGGCCTTAATGCGTTGACAAGACAAACATTCCGTGACATATTTGAGAACGTCACCTTGAAGCCTCTCCCAATAGTAGCTCTTTCTGACTGCATTGAGGGTCTTGGTATAGCCAAGATGTCCTGAAAAAGGGGAGTCATGAGCTTCCCAATGTATCTTCTGCTTGAGAGATTGGCTTGCCGGTATACATAATCTCGTCCTATAGTAGACAAGTCCATTATTGTTAGATAATTCTTGATACTTTGTTTGTAGCTTCGGGTCTTGATCCTTGATGGGGATCTCCCTTAGCAATTTCTGATAGGTTGGATCATGGCATGCCTCTTCTCTAGCTAGCTCAATAATTGGATTGCTTGGCATGGATACCTTTGTGGCTAGAGATCTTGTTGTTGATGGATTTTGCAAGATTAGAGAATTCAAAAATGCCTTGCGACTGAGTGCATCGGCAACTACGTTCTCCTTTCCAGACCGGTATTTGATTTCAAAATCATATTCCTCCAACACTTCAATCCATCGACGTTGCCTCATATTGAGCTCATTTTGGATAAAGATTTTTATGATCCATCACTAGGGTAAACTTGTTACCCAGCAAGTAGTGTCTCCAAAGCTTGAGAGCATGGATGATAGCTAACAGCTCCAGATCGTGGGTAGCATAGTTCCTTTAATGGCTGTTCAGTTTCCTTGAAGAGTATGCTATAGGATGACCTTCTTGCATAAGCACACATCCTAAGGCAAGTGTGCCAGTATCAGTTATCACTTCTAACTTCTTACTAAGATCTGGAAGCTTAAGGGTGGGTGCTGATACCAAGCTTTGCTTTGGTTTGTCAAAGCTGGATTGTTCAGTAGGTGACCAAGTTGATACTTGCTTCTTTAGTAGATCAATCAGAGGTGCTGCAATCAAGGCATAGTTTTTGATAAAGACCTTGTACCGTCCTGTCAATCCAAGAAAACTGCGTATTTCTTTGACAGTTGTTGGTGTTGGCCACTCCAGAACGTCTCTGCCGGATCTACTGAAATTCCTTCCGCTGATACAATGAATCCCAGATATTCAATCTGTCGCTTGAAAAATGCACACTTCTTCCTCTTGGTATAAAGCTTGTGTGCCCTCATTGTCTCAAGGACGATGCAAAGCTGGGGTTCATGATATTCTTATTGTTTGGAGTAAACTAGGGTATCATCAAAGAAGACGAGTACGAAGTCATCAAGACAGGGCCTAAAGATATCCTGCATTAGCCTGTTGAAGGTAGTAGGAGCATTTGTCAGCTCGAATGACATGACCAGGAATTCAAAGTGTCCATATCTTGTGCTGAATGCCATCTTTGGGATATCTTCTTCCTTGATCCTTATCTGATAATATCTAGACCTGAGATCGATCTTGGAGAAGATATTCGCACCTTGAAGATGGTCAAGAAGTTCATCTATTCTTGGAATGGAATATTTGTTCTTAATGGTTGATTGATTCAACCCTCTGTAGTCAATGCATAGCCGAAGCATTCCATCTTTATTCTTTTGGTTAAGCACTGGAGCTCCCCATGGTGAACTGCTAGGAGACGGATGTAGCCTTGATCTAATAGTTGCTTGAGTTGCTCCTTCAGCTCAATGGCTTGTGGGATGGACATTCTATATGGCCTCTTTGCAATTGGTGTAGCTCCTGGCACTAGCTTGATTTCGTAATCGACTTCCCTTTGAGGAGGAAGTTCTGTCAGCTCTTCAGGAAATACGTCTGTGTATTCCTTTAACCATGAAGGTTCTTCCCTAGACTCCTGATTCTGATCTAGCTTATTTAGCTTAATCAAATAGACAGGTAGCCCCTTTCTAAACGTTTCTCACATCAGATTAATATGCCCAGTTCAGCTTTTAGCCAAGTGACCTAATCACTTAACTCCTTTACCAACACTTATAGCCAAGACAGTCGTTGATTATAAAAAAAATCTATTTCATTCATATGGGCATAGCCCTTTTGAGTACAATTATTTTTGGGAAGATGGAACAAGCTGATTGGAACTTCAATTTGGGGAGAATAAGATTGTGTTACATTCAGCTACGGGAACTGAGTAATAATATGGATTGGGGTCATGGATTTTTAGGAATTGATAGGTCATAGGAAGCTTAGGGTATCCTTTCCTTTGATACCCATTCTTCTCATAACGTCCCAACACCTTGATTCTATCGGCAGAGATTACTCGAGTCACTTCCTCGTACACATACTTGTTCTGCTTGGCCTTTCGACCACCGACATGTAGGGTTGCGTTTGCATGAGCCTCAACAAAGATGAACAGCTTCACGATCTTTAAGTCCTCCATCCACTTGATTCTCTTCAAGTTGGTCCGAAGGTATGAAAGTCGGTGGGAAACTATGTAATAAATTCATGAATCACCCGTCCATCTCCGTTCCACATACAGGGGTGAAGGATTGTAGATGCGGTCTAGGATATTCATCATACCTAGCCTTCATCGATAAGCCGAAGCATGCATTGCAGACATAAACATAACCTGGAACACCAAGAATTTGTTCCATGCTTCGTGACTCTGCAGGCCAACATCGATAAGTAAGTAAGGAAATATTCTTATTGGCAACATTACTCTCCTTCCCCCTCATTAATTTTCATTGTAAATATTAGATCTTGTTGGTTCGCTCTGATACCAACTGTAATATGTCCACCTGTTCCACTTGTAGGACACGTCTTAGCAGCCCATCGAGAAGAGAGTCCAGAAGGCGCTCGGCACTCCCACGGAATGTCATGGGGTTTGTGATCTGGGTCTTCCCGAGTCTACCAAAAAGCGAAAGCATTCCGACTGTTCCCACTTAGGATCGACCTGAATCAGGGTTTTCCTTATGGTCAAGTTCCTCGGAGGTAACTAGCGTCGAGCCTTGGACGAACTACTTTATGCAGAAACATCAGGGTCGAAGCGGATTTATACTGCACTTGGTTCAAGGAGAATGGAAAATGAGAGGGATGCGAAGCTTGACCTCTCTGCCCGCAAGGCATAGTCCCATTCCATTCCCCTAAAATAGCATAAATTGGGACTCTAGCTTCCTAGAATCTAGGTCATCGTTCCCTTGCTATCAATTCCATTGAGAAAAGTTCCCGGCTAACCGGGACCACCCTTCCATAGGATGGACCCATGGTCACATCCACTGCACTTTCCTTAGGTTGCTTTAGTTATCTAATTACCTACCACATTTAGTTTGACAAGCAAAGACAGCTTCCTTAATTAGCCAATTACTCACTGGTTCCTTCACGTAACTTAGGCACTGACATAGAAAAACAATGTCAAACATGTTCCTTTTCAACATTTGATCTTTATTTATCTGCACTCTTTGGAATACATCATATAATCTAGCCCAAAGGCTAATCCATAATCCGCCCAAAGGCAATTCCAAAATCTGCCCAAAGGCAATTCCAGCAATCCTCAGGGATCGCTACTCCAAGTTTCTGCCCGAAGACTAGTATGCGGGCCTCAAGATCCAATCTTGAGTCATGTTGGCCTCTTGTGCAGGACCCGAAGGCAAGGAATTTACGGCCAGAGCCCCCTCTAGTACCCAAGTGTTCTCCTACTCCAAGTAGCACCCATGGAGAGAACTCTTGCGGCGGGTTCAGTCCACGTACCCGGCGCGGCTAACAACCCCCTTGGATAGGGTCAGGCAGACAGTCGGGGCTAACTGATGCTGCCTCTCCCTCCAGGCTTTCAACCTGAAGCATTAGTTATTTTCCAGCATTAGTTCCTTGAGCAAAGAAGTACAAAAAGTGCTCCTAAGTGTACAAACACAAGCATTCCAGTGGTCATTTGTACGGCCAACTGCTAAGATGTGAGTCCTTCTCTCCGAATGCATCCAACATTCGATTCGGGATCAATTGCAATTTGGCAAGATCCCAAGGGTTTCATAAGCTGAGTTTCTTGTTTACCCTTATCCTTGGGTTAGGGTTTATACCCTCTTGACCCAAATTGTCAATACCTTAGGTTTCCTCATATTATTAAGGTCAATAATTCCTAGGCAACCTCGTCGCCCTAACTTGATTGGCCAATTTCTTGCTAGGCAATTCGTAATTACCCTAACTTGGCAAATCAACCTCACAGAAGGGTGATGTAGCAGGATGTCTACTCATCCTCTAGAAAATTAGACTTGTACTTAGAACCCACCAACCCTTGTTCTAAGGAGTGGCAATACTATTTTGTGGCTTAGACACAAAACCATGCAACGTTGCAACTTGTTGCACGAGACAAGTGTCACACCTAACTTGTTGGGTTATTTCTCCCATCATACGGTATTCCTTGGTCAAGAATACCTTTGGTCAAGATGTAGGGTTTGGGATGTCCTCTTGACCCAATCCAACCCTAACCCTACTAGGCCGATAATGATTTGGCCTTTAGGGTTCCTAACTTCCTTGCAGAAGTCTAGCATTTGGTCATCCGATCATTAGGGTGAGAACCCCTAGATTGTTCTTGCATAGGTGTTTAGCTAATCCTAACATTCCGTGAATGTGGGTAGGATCTTTAGGATCAAAAGTCTCAAATTGGCATCCCAAGTGCGATACTAGGCAGAATCTTAACGTAACCCAATCCCTACCTAGCACTTGAGGCGATTGTCCTATGCACTCTAATCGTAACTTTATGATTTCCATGTAAAATTACTCATCTATATGCGGATTACTTAGTTGATTTATCTAACCCACGATTAGAGACAATCATCCTTTTTAAAGATGCAAATACTTTTCCTAAAAGATGTAAATAATTGCAAGATATAGCATTCCATGCAAATATGCGATTCATAAACCTTTTCCTTCTATGCAGCTATAAATTCTACAATGATCGTTACTTTTCCTTGCCTAAACTATAATGATTGACAACTCAGGGCTAAATCGTATAAACCCTACATTGACTTACATCAAGAACTATGCCTACAAACCCTTCGTTTAATGCATTGAATTCAAGCTTTAATATGAAAATGCATCCTTTCCTAAATACAAACTTCGATAAAAGAATTCCATGCATTAGCGAATGCCATGAGACCATTAATGATTAAACCCGTCCTTTAGCACTTAACTGACCTAAAATGTAACCATCCTCGCATGCAATTTGCAAGTTCATAATTCCTTTCCATACATTGCGATGATTTGGGCATCATTCAATGGGCGTCTAAGATTATCCTCTATATGAACCACGACCATGAATTTACTTCGTAAGTGCATCATGCGACATAAGCTCTATCCTTCTTAGCATGATATCTTCTTCTAAGTTATGCATTATACGTTCAAGACAATTGCAACTTGACCATGGAAGTGCAAACAATTTCAAATGCACGGCATGTTGCTAAATCTTGTAAATCGGGCAAGGAAATAAATTTCTCAATGTATTTTAACTTGACTATGTGAATTAAAGACATTCTTAAATGCATTCTTTTCATGTGAATTTAATTAATGGAACCTGGGTATTAGGACTCAGAGCATTGCCCACATGTGTACTAGGGGTGGAAGCTCCCGCGTGTGCGCCTTGCGTCTTTAGCTTCGGAGCCATTTATGCAGTGAATTTCGTCGCATCAACTCCCCCTTGGATACTCGCATGTTTCGAAATCTCTCAGTCCGAGATCTCCCTCTTCCGCGTAGGACACAGCCTTTACAGACTTGGTTTTAAAACCCCAGGGGAGGCACGGGTGAATAGGGGCTATGGGAAGCTTTTATAGAAGCTTCCAACGAAGCTTCCAAGCCTCTGGAGTAACCGGAGATGACGTGTAGAGAGAAGAAGATGAGGATGACGAAACGACAATGATGATGAGGATGGTGTTGATGGTGGTAATGATGATAATGATGACAAGTGGAGGTGAGGCGGCCTGGCGGTGTGGCAGCGTGGCGTGGCGCATGATGTGGCGGTAGCGCGATCCACAGGGCAGCACGGCAGCTCCCTCTTCTCTTCCTCCCTCAAGCTTAAGGGGGGTTCTTATAGGCCTCTAAGGGGGGGATAGCCACACATGTGGCTTACTTGCATGCCTCCTCCCCCCATGCTCTTCCAACACCACACCCACTCCTCTCACACTCCCTCTCCCCCGCCATGTATCGGCTGAGGGGGAGGGGTTTATAATAGAAAAAAATTGCCACATGTTTAACTATTATCCCCTTTTCCCCCCTTGAAGAGGTGTTCCCGTGCGGGCTTGCAGTCTTCAAGCCACGGCCTCTTATGCATGTCACGGAGCTGGGGTTTTGCTAGTGCACACAGAGTAAGCACTTAGCCAAAGGTCTTTTGTTGCAGGGAGATTATTTTAAACTGCTTTTTGCGCGGGGTGTGCAGGGTCTAGGGCTGATTAATATTTCATTGCGGAAATATTATAGTCAACAAGTTCTATTGCTTTTTTAGAAAATTAACATCTACGACTATTTGTCTATATTGTTCCATTATCATATTGGTATAAGGCTTCATTATGTCCTTGACTTCACCAAGAACATTTGATGCACTAGACTCATAGCCACGATCATCCACTTGCCTTTAGTCAATCCTACCAATTGATTAGGGGTTGGTTGCTATTATCGATTAATTGCAATGACATTAGGGTTTGTCATTTTCCTTCCATTATTTAATGGAGCCATCTGGCTAGCCTATCCGCATAGTCACATTAGAAGGAGCTGGTAAAATAGGTACACTTTGCATTACTCTTTCTCTCCCATTCGAATTGGCCATGGATATTCCTTGACTTCCACCAGTCAACACCAGATTATTTCCAAGCCTTAGACTTGAATTTCCAAGCCTTCCTCTCCCATTCGAATTGGCCATGGATATTCCTTGACTTCCACCAGTCAACACCAGATTATTTCCAAGCCTTAGACTTGAATTTAAGTTTACCTTAGAGGCGTACGCTAGTTGTAATTGGGGCTCTACCTCCTCTACTCATGTAATAGTCGTATCAATATTAGCAAGAGCAACACTACTAAACAATACCTATATATTAAAGTCCAGCCCTGCAAAAAGTATTGTACTTGAGCAGCAGACAACTGGAATGGGAATATAAGTTTGCAATTCGGTTGGGAAAGACCGCTGGATGGGGTTCATTGCCGAAAGAGTGGTTTGGGTGACTTGTGGCGGTTACTCTCTTCTTCTTCTTTTTCTCCTCTCCTTCTTTGTCTCTCTCTCTCTCTTCTTCTTCTTCTTCTACTCTTCTTCTCTCCCTCTTCTTCTCTTCTTCTCCTTTTCTCTTATTCCTCTACTCTCTCTCTCTCCTTCTCTTCTTTTCCTTCTCTCTTGTTTCTCTACTCCCACTCTCTCTCTTCCTATTTTTCTTCTTCTTCTCTTTCCTTCTCTCTTCCTCTTCTTTTCTAATATCTCCCTACTCTTTCTCTCTCTCCTCCACTTCTTCTTCTTTCCTCTTATTCTCCTACTCTCTCTCTCTCTTCTTTTTCTCCCTTACTCATCTTCTTCTTCTCCTTCCCACTCTCTCTCCTTCTCTTCTTCTTCCCCTCTTCTCTCTCTTCCCTCTTCTCCTATTCTCTCTCTTCCCATTCCTCTTCTTCTTCTCTCCTTCTCCTTCTCTCCCTCTTCTCTCTCTTCTCTCTTCCTCTCCTTTTTCTTTCCTTCTCCTTCTCTCCTCCTCTTCTCTCTCTTCCTTATTTCTCTTCTCTCCTTCTTTTTCTTCTCTCCTCTTCTGCTCACAGGGGGTGTTGAGGTTACGCCCAGGTGGGGGCAGCGCTTGCTGCAGCTGGAGGGGGGAAAGGGTTTTGTGCTTGGGCTGGAGGAGGGGCCGCTTTTTCCTAGAACAAGGGGGGAGGATCGCTCTGTTGCCGCTGACGCAGGGGGTGCTTAGCAGCTTGCGGACACTGGAGGGGGGCCACTGCCTCTGTGTAGAGGGAGGAGGGGGAGATTTTAAAGGGGGACGAAGCTTCTCTTCTGCCACCTGCGGCCTGCATGCCCCCCAGTTCCCACACGTAACCCCCCCTCTCTCTCTCTCTCCCCGCCATGCCACAGCAGGGGGAGAGAGAGGAAGAGATAAAAACATTTAAAAAAAATAGGGGGGACTGTTCCTATGGAGGAGGCCCGGGGGAGCACGGGGGTCATGGGGGGGGGAAAGGAGACATTACATCTATAGAGAGTACATAGTAACATAAAGGCTCCACTCAGTGATCTAGTTGTACACAGGTCTAGCAAGGTCAAATACCTTGTTAAAACATTTGGTTTTGAAGGTTATACAACTAACTATTATGCTTATATAGTAAAGGTGGTTGAAAATGTTGAGCCCACTTGTTTTGAGAATGTTATTGGTCATACTCATTGGGATGTAACAATGTATGTTGAGCTCACTTATTTTGAGGATGTTGCTGGTCATGCTCATTGGAATATAGCAATGGATGAGGAGATGGCTACATTAGAAGCTTATAAGACTTGTGATCTAATACCATTGCCCAAGGGCAAGAAAGTAATTGGCTATAAGTGGGTTTATAAAATCAAGCATAATGCAGATGGTTTTGTTAGTAGGTATAAGGCTAGGATGGTTACAAAAGGCTATGCTCAAACATATGGCATAGGTTATGAAGAGACATTAAATAAGTCTAGTTGCTACAATGACAATTGTTAGATACATGATTGCCTTGACAATAGCAAAAGGTTGGATTTTGTGGCAAATGGATGTCAAGAATACATTCTTGCATGGTGAGTTATAAGAAGAAGTGTATATGCCTCAGCTGACAAGTTATAAAGATTTAGAGCATCCCACATATGTATGCAAGTTAAAGAAGGTACTCTGTGGGCTACAAGCATCTAGAGCAACATTGGCTTTTATGTTTTTGATGTTGATCACTCACTTTATGTGAGAAAGGGAGATGCATGCTTGGTCATCATAGTCATCTATGTGGATGACTTAATTATTATAGGTGAAAGTAAAAATAGGATTATTGAAGTTAAGGACCTTTTGAAGAAGAAGTTTGAGATAAAGGATTTGGGTTAGCCAAGATACTTTCTTGGCATTGAGGTGATTAGATGTGATTATAGCATATGGCTTCCTAAAGGCAATATGGCTTGGATATGTTATCCAAGTATGATATGGCAACATGTAAGTCTCTTTTAGTGCCATTGGAGAAAAAAGTGAAGTTAAGTACTGATGTTAGGGATGAAATAGAAGACCTTACGATGTTTAGGAGGATAGTAGGGAGTTTAGTTTACATGAGTATTATAAGGCTAGACTTGAGTTATGCTATTGACATTGTTAGTCACTTTATGCAGATGCCTATAAAGCCTTGTCTGGATGCAATTAGATGCATATTGAGATATATAAACTCCACGTTGCATTATGAAATTTTTTATGAGACAGGTAAGAATATGCAAGTGTTTGGATACATAAATGCAAATTGGGTTGGTAGCATGTTGATTCGAGTTTTTTACAAATTGGATTTCTACCACAAAATTTGGCCAAAACCCCTATCAAGAGCCTTACCTATAGCTTAAACCCTACATCTTATCACTTTAGGTTTACTCTTCAAGCACTAGGTATGCTACATTATTACTTCTCGGCTATGATAACTCTAGCAAGTGGGGGAACAAGTTCTTAGGAGGGATGTCAATGTAAAGGGTAAAATGGATGGGTTATCTTAGTAAAGATAGAAATGGATTACACCTAGGGGTTGAGTGAGTACATAGATTTTTTCAAAGGACTAGCCTCCAACTACACTTGGGTTCCACGTGTATCACCAAGATTTGGAATCTATCACCATCATTAGAGGACACAACACCCTTGTATACAAGTCAATGTCCACATCATGGTGTCATTGGGATCTTACACAAAATCTTACAAGCATGGACCCCCTCTGTTACATGCTTATATATATATATATATATATAACTAAAGTTAAAGCAGCTTTTGAAAGCTGTTTTTTACCATTTCAATAAATCCTAGGAAAAATCAAATTTCAAGATAATTCTCGAGTTGCCCGACCGGTTTCAACCTGGTCTTCTCATCTCTCTCCCTCTCTCTCATATTCTAATATGACATCTAGATCATATTGTATCCAGATCATATGTACTCTCTTCTAATTCTCCCTCTACATTCATACTTAAACTTATTAAATAAGACTTTTCATATGCTCTATTGGTGGGGAATCCTTACTTCCTTAACGATATATATATGTTCATGGGAGAAATTAGGAGCCATCACCTCTCTTAACCTTCTATCTTCTTTATTTCCCTTAAAATAGGCTACAAATTCTCTCTTGTGAAGTTGTGTTTTGGTTCTTTCTATTCACTTAAGAAAGGGATGTCTTAGTCCATCCTCCCTTTGGCTAGGTGGTGCCCTTCTTTAGCTCTCTTAGTGAGGATTGGAGGCTAGGTGGATAAGAGGCAACCCACTCATCCTTTTAGCCCTCATTTTGGTGCCCCTACTACTGAGAAACTTCTCTGTAATGTGTCCACCTCTTCGTTCATAGGACACGTCTTAGCAGCCCATCGGGAAGAGAGTCTAGAAAGTGTCGCCCGGCACTCCCGCAGAATGTCACGGGGTTTGCGATCTAGGTCTTCCCGAGTCTACCACGAAGCGGAAGCATTTTGGCCATTCCCATGACCTGAATCAGGGTTCTTCTAGTGGTCAAATTCCTAGAACGGTAGCTAGCGTCGAACCCCAGGTGAACTACTTTACGCAAAAACGTCAGGGTCAAAGAGGATTCATGCTGCACTTGGTTCAAGGAGAATGGGAAACAAGAGGGATGCAAAGCTCGAACTCTCTGTCCATAAGGCATAGTCCCATTCCGTTCCCCTAAAACAGCATGAATCGGGATTCTAATATTCTAGATTTTAAGCCTTCGTTCCTTGCTGTCAATTTCCTTCGAGAAACGTTCTCGGCCAACCGGGACGACCCATCCTTAGGACAGACCCATGGCCACATCCACCGCACTTTCCTCAGGGTTGCTTTAGTTATCTAATTACCTACCACATTTAGTTGGACACGCATAAGATAGCTTCCTTAATTAGCCAATTAGTCACCGGTTCCTTCACGTAATCTTAGCACTGATATAGAAAAACAATGTCAAACAAGTTCCTTTCTAACAATTGATTTTATTTATCTTTGGAATACATCTTATAATCCAGCCCCCGTAGGCTAATCCATAATCCGCTCGTAGGCTAATCCATAATCCGTCCAAAGGTAATCCATAATCCACGTGAAGGCAATCCATAATCTGCCCGAATGCAATCCAGCAATCCACAGGTATTACTAATCCAAGATTCTGCATGTAGACTAGTATGTGGGCCTCGAGATCCAATCCCGAGTCATGTCGGCCTCTTATGCAGGGCCCGGAAGGCAAGGGATTTACGGCCAGAGCCCCCTCTGGCACCCAAGCGTCCTCTTGCTCCAAGTAGCGCCCAACAAAGAGACCTCTCGCGGCGGGTTCGGTCCACGTTCGTGGCGCGGCTTACAACCCTCTTGGTTAGGGTCAGGCCGACAGTCAGGGTAACTAATGCTGCCTCTCCCTCTAGGCCTTCAACCTGAAGCATTATTAAATTTTCCATCTTTAGTTTTTTGAGCAAAGCAATACAAATAGTGCTCCTAAACTGTACAAACACAATCAATCCAGTGGTCGTTTTATTTGGCCAACTGCTAAAATGTGAATCCTTTTCTCCGAATGCATCCAGCATTCAATCCGAGATCAATTGCGACTTGGCAAGATCCCCAAGGGTTTATTTGTTTACCCTTTTATCCTTGGGTTAGGGCTTATACCCTATCAACCCAATTAACAAACACCTTAGGTTCCTTGAATTAAGACGGTAATTCCTAAGCAAGCTTGTCGCCCAACTTGAATGGTCAATTTCTTGCTAGGAAATACATAACTTTCCCTAACTTGGCAAATCAGCCCAAGAAGGGTGATGTAACAGGGTGACTACTCATCCTCTTGCAAGTTAGACTTGTGCTAGAATCTCGCCAACCTTGTTCCAAGGAGTGGCAAATCTATCTTGTGATTTCAACACGAAGCCATGCGACGTTGCAACTTGTTGCATAGGAGTCGCATCTAACTTGTGTGGTCAATCTCCCTTCAACGATGTTCCTTGGTCAAGAAATATGTTTAGCCAAGATGTAGGGTTTGGGGTGTCTTCTTACCCAACCCGATCCCTAACCTTACTAGGCCAATAACGTTTGGTCCTAGGGATTCTAAACTTAATCGGGAGTTTAGTATTAGGTCGATCGATCCTTAGGGTAAAACCCTAGATTGTTATTGTATAGGAGTCCAATTTAACCTAACATTCCGTGAATGTGGGTAGGACCTTTGGGTTCAAAAGTCTCGACTTGGCGTCTCAAGTGCAATACTAGGCATAATTTTCTTAACGTGCTAAACCCTACCTAGCACTTTGAGGTGTTCATCGTACCATCTAGTCATGCTTTTATGAATCCCTTAAGGGTTATAACATTACAAGTGATTTAGCTAAATTGGTCTACTTGTCTTGCGACAAGGAACGATCTTTTCTTAGAGATGCTAAACTTGTTCTAAAGGTGTAAATAGTCGCAAGACATCACATTACGTGTAAATATGCGATTCATTACTTCTACACAACTATAAGGTTTGCAAAGACCATTTCATTTCCTTGCTAAAATCATGATGATTGACAATTTGGGGAATAACTTACATAAATCCTACATATATTTACATCAAGAACTTATGCCTACAACCTTTCGCTTAATGCAATTGAATTTCAGGCTTTCATATGACATGCAACCTTTTCTAGATACAACTTTGATAGATGAAGTTCATGCATGACGAATGTCATAAGATTATTGTTGACTTAATACATTCTACGGCACGGCACTTAACCCGTCTTAAAATACAAGCATATTTGCATGCAACATGCAAGTCCATGGTTTCATTTCCATGCAATGCAACTGCTTGGACAACATCGACAATGATTATGTCATTCAAATCTACAAGTAGAAATACCTCTACCACTAACATTAGCAAATATAGTGAACTCCTTGGAAAATTCTGGACACACTAAAATAGGTGCTGAAATGAGTAGAATTTTCAGCTCATGGAAACTCTTAGTGGTTGTAGCATCCCAAAAGAGAGCTTGCTTTTTAATCTATCAGTAAGAGGAGATGCTACATGGGCATAATTCTTGATGAATCTTCTATAGAAAGAAGATAGTCCAAGAAATCCTCATAGTGAAGTAGAATTTTGTGGTATGGGCCAATCCTTGATGCACTGAACCTTCTTTGGAGCAACCATAATTCCTTTCTCACCAACTATATGACCCAAGTATTCTACTTCATTAGCCATAAAAGGACACTTGATTTCCTTTGCAAAAAGCTTGTATCTTCTCAAGGTAACAATGACTTCTTTGACATGCTTCAGTTGTTCATCTCTACTCTTGCTATAGATGAGAATGTTATCAAAGAATACTAAGATTGATTTATACAAGAATGGCTGCAAAATCATGTTCATAAGAGCCTGGAAAGTTGTAGGTGCATTTCAAAGTCCAAGTAGCATAACTAAAAAGTGGTAGAGACCTCTTTTTGTTCTTTAAGCTGTCTTGTACTCGTCCCCTGCTTTCATCCTGATTTGATGATATCCTAACCTTAAGTCAATCTTTGTGAAAATTCTTGCATCTTTGAGTTCATCCAACCAATCATCAATGCATGGAATTGGGTACCTGTTCTTTATTGTGCTCTTGTTTAAGTCTCTATAGTCAATACATATCCTGAATGACCCGTCTTTCTTTTTGACAAATAATATGAGAGAAGCAAAAGGTGACTGACTAGGCTGAATAAACCCCATTTCCAGCAAGTCTTTAACCTATTTCTCTACTTCTTCTCTCTCATACTTGGATAATATGTAAGGAGGTTTGTTGATGGGTTTAGTGTCAGGCATTAAATCAATAGGGTGATCCACTTCACGCTAAGGAGGTAATGATGTAGGTGGCTGAAATATATCCTTAAACTCTTCCAAGAGTTTACATAGACATGGATCTTGCTCCTTAGGTGAAGTAGATTGCTGATTTTCATCTGCCTTTGGTAGAAGAAGTGTAAAAATGCAAGACATAGCATTAATTTCCTTCTTCATCTTCTTCTTACTAATTATTTCCACTTGCTTTCTCTCCATGCCATTCAGTTTTACTTGCTACCCATTCCAAGTAAACTCTATGAACATCTGATTTAGATCCAAAGAAAATTTTCCAAGCTGTTTAAGCAAATCAAAGCCAATGATGATGTCAATGGGTCCCATTTCTAGGGCAATCAAGTCTGTCATAATACTGCAAGTCTGTGATAATTCAATAGGAGTCTGCCGGCATATCTCTTTACTCAACTCTTGCCAACCATTAGCTACTTGTACCTTGAGTGGAACTTCTATCTCTTGAGGTAATAACTTCAGCGCATATAATGATTTGGCATTGACAAAACTATGTGTGCTACCTGTATCAATGAGAATATGGGCAACCTTTGAATTTATAATGCCCTTAAGCCGAAGTGTACTTTCACCTTTACAACCCAACCATGCATCCTGAGATATGGAACATAACATGGGCTAACAAGTACCCATAGAAGGATCATCAATCTTTGATCCACCAGGATCAAAAGGACCACCTGGATCATAAGGAAAATTACTAATCGGCTCTAATTCCTCTTGTGTGTCCTGATCATCATGCTCATATATCTCATCACAAGTAGGAACTGTCTCTACTTGCAAAAGATGTCTTTCTTGTGTCTCCTCTTCATCAGATTCTTCAATATTCAACATATTAGACTTTGCTATATATCCCTTGCACTTCTGCTTGTGCTCAAGAGACAATTTCTCCCCACATTTGTAGCATAAACCCTTGGATTTATCATTAGGAAGTACCTTGTTATTGTTATTATTGGGATATTGCCTATTTGCACCTTCAGTCCTTTTAAAATCTTCTTTTGGATCAACATCATATTTGAAAATATTGCATTGTTTTGAAGCATATGCTATAGGATAGGTTGGCACCTTGCTGGAATTATTTTGAAACCCGTTTTTAGCTCTAAATCCTTCTCATTGTTGGTTGAACTGCTGTCCAAATCTCATAGGCTGATTGGATTGATAATTCATTTCTGTTTTGGGCTAAAATTAAGTCAAATCTCTTCTATACTTTTGGATGTACCTCTCAGCATATTGAATGGCTACATGAACATTTGTAGGCTTGGCTGCCCCTACTTCAGCTGATAGGTTTGGATCAAGACCAAAAATGTATTTGCTCAATTTGGCTATATCAGAAATGCCTTCCACATACATGGAGAGGTTTATCAATTGACTGGAATACTCCCTCATGGTAGAACCCCTTTGCCTAAGATCATACCATTTCCTTTCAAGCCTTTCCTTCTCCATTGGTGACACAAATACTTGAGTCATGGCTGATTTGAAGTCCTCCCAAGACTGAAAATTCTCTCCAATCTTGCTCATGTATCTCCACCACGTATGCGCATAACCCTCTAGGTGTAGGACTGCATAACAAATCTTTGCTTGATCATTGCATGGGTAGAGAGTGAAATACATTTCCAATTTGTTGAGACATTCTTCAAGTTCGGCCGGTGAAGGGTTATCTCCTTTAAAATTGGATATATTGACCTCGTCCTTGTATTCCTTGTCATAATGATAGTGCTTCCCATTATGGTTGGTATATCCAAAAGAGTGTTGTCTATTAGAATGATCACTCATTGCTTGTTGTCCACGATTATGTGTTGGTGAATGCTGTCCATTTCCATTATTTCCAAAAGATTGATGACCAAACAATGAGTTTCCATGCGAATGTTGAATGAGTGGATATCCCATGTGACAATCTATCTTGTTGATCTTCAACATGCTGGAAACTGTCTCCTTTCCTTGCTTTATCATGTGCACATTACCCTTGATAATCTCTTGCATGAGGAACTTGGGTATGTTGAAAACCAAACTCTTTGTAAAAGGGATAACATCCATATACAAACTCATTTCTGTCATCATGCAGGGAATGTTCTTGCTGTCCTTTATCTCTTGAACTAGTAAAGTTGGGCCTGTTCCTATTCCATGAATTGGTATGAGGCTGAACCATTTCATTCACCTTAGAAGGGCCTCCATGTTCAAAAGTAGATGGTATATTCTGTTGGGTTATTGTGAACCTCACATTGCCATGAACAATAGGTACATCTTCAGCATGGGAGGGTGAATTGCTTTGCAATTTGTTACCCAAGTTGCTAAATATTGTGACTAACTGTTCAAATTTGGCATCCATTCTATGGTATTGCTGCTCCATATGAGTGATCATGTTACCCAGTTTGTCATCCATTGAATGTGTGAGTTGGATTAGACCTTCATTCAAGTTACCAATTTTCTTTGATAACTGTTGGAAGTCATTCGAATCATGGGTAACATTTGCTTCAGTTCTGGGCTCATTGTCAAAGGGAATCCTTGGCCAATGGGCCTCTTCATTTGTTGTACTACTACCCATAAATTCTTGTCCTTGATATGTGGCTCCAATGGTAGGATTAGCTTCATCATGATAATCTTCTAATCCTTCATTAATGCGCTCCAATACTTGATCTTTCTTCTTCCTTGCCATCATGCAAACTGTGACAATTTCAGGACTTCCTGATAAAGAATGGTCAATATCCAAGGCCACTATTATCCTCCAATATAAGTGCTTGTTAGCTCCACACAAAGCTAATAACACATAGATATACTAGATTTACTGAAATAACAACTTTGGAAGAGGTATGTTGTTACTTTGGATCAAAACAGTGTACCTTGTCAACCAGTCCCAGTGCTGTCTACAGTGACCACCTATCACTAAAATGACCAAAACTTTTGATCCGTTGGTCCAAATGAAGTGTTCTATAGCTAGGGTCAAAGCTAAATTTTTCCTCTACGCATTGAGTATAAGAATCAATATTTCATAGTGAAATATACTATTTCTATAATTGATTTTATATGACTGTCTAGGATTAGACAGTAACCTGTAATAGCATGTAAATTCACTGTTTGGACCCTGTTTCAAACCCTTTTGTCATAGATCATCAATAACCACCTATGGGCACTGAAGTATGACCTAGAATCTCATTCATTCACCTAGAGTCAACTTCAAAGTACCTATAGACCTGTATTTCTGATCAAAATGACACTAACTGCCCTGTTTTGCTCTGTTTGGTACCATGAGTCTTCCAATCTTCATCCACTCTTTCCCAAGTGGTCTTCCATGGTCCACCACCTATGGTGAGGGATAAAATGGTAGGAAGGGCACCTACATGGGCTCTGAAACTCCGGAAGGTGTGCAAAGTTCCTTCCAGGCTAGGTTGTGCACCCCTACAGAGCCTTAAATAGCAAGGGAGGGTCACCTCTCTTTTGTCTTGCTATCTCGTCCAGCTTCGACCTTTTTCCTTGGTCGGAATATACATGGCAGAGCTAGTCTTCTAACAATCAAGGAATGCAATGCATGGCTAAATCATGATTTTTTCATTTCATGGTATGCAAGAATTGAATTGAAGGGTAAAATGTATGAAAACTGAGGATGAGAAAGGCTTACCAATAGTAATCAGTGACTCACTGATTTACTATGCTCACCTTTTACAATTTATTGGATATTCTTAATGGATTGAATCACAAAAATCGAAAAGTTAGAGATTAAGCAATTCTTTAGCAATAATGAAAGGAAATTTCATGAGTTTGTATTATGGGTTGATCATGCAACAAAGCAAGGAGTAATGAATCAATCTATACAATCATTTGGGCATCAATTTATGAATGGACTAAGCTGGGAATCAGTAAACAACATCAATCAATCCCTAGGTAAGGTACTATATGATCATGAAATCAATGATTTACTCTTAATTTCTTCCCTTTCAGCAATTGGAAAGCTTGAACAAGTGGATAAATAGGGAAATTAAGAGTAGGAAATAAGAATTACCTCTTGATTGATGTTGAAGAATGGCAGATGAATCACAATCGGTCAATACTCTATAAAATCCACCATCAAATTGATCCAAGTTGAAGGGTATAAGCTTAGCTTCAAGAGAAGATTAACCCCATAATGCTTGCTCCAACTCCAAGCAATCAAGAAGCTCAAATTGATTATGGGAATGCCATCATTGATTGAATGTCTTCAAGAAAGGGCTGTAGATAATCCAAGAATCTTGAAGAAGCCTCAATTCTTGATTAGAATCAAGAATTTATGAGAATTCAGGAACTTCTTGCCTTCATGAAGAGAAAATGCCTTCAATTCTTGATAGATTGCTCCAATGTTGGCCCTCCTTCGATGTAGTAAATTTAATGAAACCTTCTTGAAGCTAAAGAATACAAAAGCCCCATGATTTGAGCCTTGTAAGACCAAAAATTTTGAAGAATTGAGTGGCTGCCCTGTTTTTCCCCAAATTTGAGAAGAAGAGTTGCTCCAATCTTGACAAAAGCCTTTAATATCGGGTCCTTGATGTGTAGGGAAGCTTCAAGAAGCAAGAAATATCAAAAGCCCCATGAATCAAGCTTCATTTGACCAAAAATTTCATGAACCCTTCATAAAGAGAAGAAGAATGTTTCAAATCTCTTCAAAATGCTTCAATATTGGTTCTATTTCAAGCATAGAAGCTTGCCTTCATCTCCAGGAAGCCATAGATCATGAAAGCCCTCTCCATACTTCAAGAAATTGCAAGAATCTTCATGTTGACCAAAACAGTGAGCTCTAGGGTTTCAAGAGAGAAGAGGAGTCCACAAATGCTTTGAAATCTTGCCAAACTGATGAAGGAGGATCATTGCCAAGCATTGTAGAGACCATAGCTTGCTTACTATGAGCTTCTATGGATCATTTTTGAACACGTGAGGCAGGAGTATGTTGCTGAGAAAATGGCGCAAACAAGATGAAGACACACTCCTCTATCTCGTGAAGAAATGATATGCAAACTATGCCATAGGAGTACTCAATAGAGAGCTCATGATCCATAGAAAAGTCCTATGTAAGCCTTTTGTCCATTGGAGTTCATGCGAAGAAGATTTGAGAAGAAATCTCCATGGCAGTTTGTAAGGAAGCTTGAGAGAAAGAGAAAAGAGAAGAAGAAACCCTTGCTTAACAAAAAGTATCCCTGTTTAGTCTTCCATAATTCTTGTTTAACTCTAGTTAGTCCAATCTCCCTCCAAAATGACCTATGGATTGGCCATGAGCTGCTATTTTCACCATAGAACCTCCAAAATAGTGAAAACTTGATGCAGATAGCCATGGCTAGTCATGGTTTGAACTATAACTAGTCATGTGACCAAATTTTGTCCTACCAGTTACCCTGTACCAAGCCTGTGACTAGATCCACCATGAAAATGACCCTTCCCATGGATAAAGTCCATGCTCTGATACCAATGAAATGAAGGTTGCCACTTAAATGGAAATTAACACAGAACTAATAGTAAATGTTGAATTAACAAGAAATTCTGGAAAAAATAGCTTGCCATTTCTTAATTCAAGATGTCTCACAACCAAGAACTACAAGAAATGTTGAAGCCATGGAAGCTTGAGTATCAATTGATGAAAGCTACTGCAAGGAACTCACCCCTTACAATGGTGGGGAAGGAAATACCTTCAAGCTCCAAGAAGTGGAGATATGTAAAATAATTCAAAGATGATTTACATTGGCACCCTCTTGCCTTTTATACTCCAATCCAAAATAGACTAATTTCCTAATTAAAGCAACATGAAAATTGCTTTATTGCATTGAGCCTCTTCTCCCTCTCTCTTTTACTCTCTCCCTCTCTCTCTCTTACTCTTCTTCACCACCTCTCCCTGTTTTCTCTTTCTCACAAGATGGCAATAAGGGAAGGGGAAGAGTAGCGTGTCTGTGGTAGGGAAGGGGGAGATTCACAAGGGAAGAAGGGTAATAGGTAGGGAGGAAAGGAAGAGAGCAAATTGTCTGCCCTCTCACGGAGGGGGGGTTTATAAGGGTGAGGTGGGTAAAGATGGGGGGGTTCTTGTTAACATCGTCGAATATGATGATTGTTAGCCTCCTCTGCTGCCACATCACTTATTGTGATCTCCTCCTCTACCTCCAGTCATCTCTACTCTCACCTTTGTTATTTTCGAGTTCGTCCCCTCCCTTTTGTTATCATCAGCATGGCCTTATGCCTCATTAACCTCAGATCAACTCCCCCCTTCATCTTGTAGTTTAACTCCCCCTCCCGCCACCCACTGAGGGTGGTGACAGGGGGTAGTAAAAATGATTTTTTTAATTCCACTCACTTTTTTATTCCACCCACTAACGACAGTGACAGGGGAGCTGATTGGTTATGTGTATGTGGGGATTTTTATTTTGTTGGAAACTAGCATTTAAGGCATGAAGTTCCAAAGTTTAGGTTATGTATGTCTTGGGGAGGTCTAAGCAGTTGTTTGCCCCCTATGAAGACATTGTTGAGCATTCTAAGAACTATGTTAGAAGGTATTCCTAGTGACCTTGTTCTACTAGCCTACTAGATAGCTATTTCTAGGAGTTTGTGTTAGTTGTGAGGTAGCTAGAGAAGCTTGCCAAATAAAAGAAAGAGAAGAAACAATGCATATATTTGAGGACTATAGTATAGAAGGTGTGTAAAAAGGGGTTCCCCTAAACAAAAGAAAATGAAATGAAACAAAAGCAAAAGCAAAGAGCAGATAATTGGCTTGTGAAGACTTGGTAGGTTTATGGGGACGAGTCACAGGCCTAGGGTCGATGCCTTATCTTCCTAGGGGTGATGTCTAGTCGTATAAAATAAATAAGGATGGTTGGAGTGAAAATAAAAGTGAGTGGAATTTAAAAAAAGGATTTAGTGTCATCTTGCAAGGGCTTGGTAGGTTCTTGGATATCGAGTCGACTTGAGACCAATGCATGTTCTCCTTGGGTCACTACGCTCAGCTCCCTCCTTTTTACATACTGAGTATTTAGTCTTGATGTATATAAAACATGATGAATTAAGAGTATCTGGAAATGAAAGATTAGGCTATAGGAGTCCTCGCCTAGTAAGAGTTCATGGTCCAATTATCCTAGGGTAGGTAGGTAGTTTAGACCACCACTTAGGATGACTTCTTTGATAGTTCTTTTCAGCCTGTCTATGCTGGAGCAGTTGGTTAGTGACTAGCTCTGGATCTCTGTTAGGTTATACTTGGCCTATCCCTTGTGGATCTTCATGCCTCGATTTGGTTAGAGGGTAGGGTGAGAGCTGTGTTTATGCTTGTTGTGTATTCTTCTTTGAAGAAGCTTGATGCTCTTTATTATTTCTTTATGTGTAGATCAGTTGTGGTTTCAATGGGCTAAGTCACCCTATCTTGTGGTTACCAATGAGAGTGTAATATAAATTATGGGGAAATGCACAAGTGTCAAATGACAAGAATGTAAGGTTGAATTCAAAGATCAATGAAAGCAAAAGATGTGGATACAACAATTTTAAGTGGCCGTGAAATATGGGAATTCATATTACTTCAAAAGTTGGACTTTGCAGTGGTTATGAATTTTTCATAAATTTTTTAGTTGCTAGATCAAATAAAGACGAGTTTCAAGCAGTTTAGAACTTCAAGATGGACATAGAGAGATTTTCAAAATCAGAATCTGGCACTGGACATGGAAGAAGCGGAAGATCGGGCACTCATAATGTAAAGGAACTTGGGAGACTTGAAAGGGCATGGCCCTTGGGAGCTTTAGTGGCCCAAATGTTTTTTGAATATGAGGTGGGGGGGGCATTTTTTCTCGTGGCCAAGGAAAAAAGGCGCCCTCCTCATGCCAACGAATTGAGAGGAGGGGCCTTGGTTGCTAAAGAAGACCCCACTACTCCAATCATACCAGGTCAATGCACAAATTTCACACTCCAATTTGCCAATCTGAGAGCGGAATTTTGGTGCCAGGAATTGCTTAAAAATAGCTAAAAATTATGAATATCGAGGGAAAAATATCCAATGTCAAAGGCGGCGGCCCGATGTAGGACGATTTTAAGCACCAAAGTGCTTTAAAGGTGCCTGAGCGACAGTTAGTGATTTTTCATAATTTTTCAGACAGTCGTGCGGGTTGACACGAGTTACCGGCCAATGCGGGATGTAAAGTCGGACGCCCAGGATTTTTCAGAGCTCAATTCGGAGTCCGGACGAGGAAATGGCCAAGAAGTTGGGCAAGATTTGAAGAGGTGGACATTGGAGTGGCCAAATGCTCATGACCTTTGGGGAAGGTTGGGGCCCAAATTTTATGCAACATCAAATGTGGCAATCGTGGAGAGAGAAGATAAACAAAAGCGTGAGGATGAGGGCGCCTGTCAACGGCCGAAATTTGCGCCATCATCATGGGAGATCAAGCATGCTGCCTGTGAACAACCATACCAATCGATTATGGGGCTTCAATCCCCTCTGCCTGCTGGTCTTATCGCCTGTCTTCACTCCTCCATTGGTGGCTTGAATGCTGAGATAGAAATCTAGTCTTTCTCTCTCCTCCCTCTCTCTCCTCTAAGGGGGAGTTCATGTGGGAAGAGAAAGGAAGAAGAAAGAATGGTGGAGGCTTGTCCGGCATCGATCGGATTGCTTCACGGGCTGGAGATGGTGACTTGTGATCGTCATGAGCATGAAGTGCTGCTGATTTTCAGATTTGCAGCCATGGACATAAAACCCGAGACACGCAAATAAGCGGTAATTCAATTTTTTTCAAAGGAAATTTGAGATTTCATGGCTTTTGATTGATAAAATGTTGTTTATGTGGGCTAAAAATTGTTTATGTTGCTGGTTTCCATGAGTATTTGTTGATCATAATCAGAAAAACAGAAAAACATGCATCTTGTGTCTCAAAATAATACACTAAAACACGTAAAATATGGAAAATCAAGGGAAAATGATGTTTTTGAGCATAAAAATGGAAGAATAAATAGGAACACCAACTAAATTTTCATTTTTGCTGCAACAAGGAACTAAGGGCCACAGTCTATAACCTATTTTGAATTTTCAGTAATTAAATAATGCAAAAAACAAGGAAAAATACAAGGAAAATAGAGGAAAACCACTAAAAATAGGGGAGAAATGCATTTTGGGTGCAAAAAATTAATGAAAATTAAGAACAATGTTTGTGAATGTTTGTGGGGACTGAAGCATGAGGATTTGCCTCAGTTCAGCCCCACCTTCTTGTTCTAGTGCATCTTTTTCCGCTTTTTACACATAAAATGATGGCAAAATGCCTTATAAATCTATACAACGATGCAACATTTCGTCGATGGGAGGGTAGAGTGGTTAAAATGTGTCTAAATGCGGAGTAAAATGATGAAAAGATTGCTGGTTTTTGTTTGCATGCCATATAGGTCGGTGAATAATTATAAAATAAGGGCCTAGTAGCACGAGGGTTTCCTCGGTGCTAGGTACGTGCAACGCCGCATAAGAACGGTAGTTGAAAATCATTGAAAGGATGTTTTCCACATGTGCACAATATTGATTTTATAATTGTTTGAGCACTTAGCATCCACACTATGCATAAATCACGGAAATATTTAAAGGTATCAGAAATCCTGGATGCACAGTAATTGCTTTCATTAGGACCTTGACCCACGTTGAGTGAGAGACAGGACACCCTAAGCCATAGGCTAGTCGTGGGGTCTAGGGGAAAGAGAAGTAAGGACAATGGTACATTCCTGTATACGATTAAATGGTACCTTGAGTGGATTTTGTACGAAATGTTTATATGTTGAGCGACGCATCGAGGGGCCAATCCCCAAAGTGTAGGAGAGTCGCAGAGGGGTGGCGGCACTCAGCCGTTGGAGGACCCCCTATGTTTGTGCTTCGTGCCATTAGGCAATGTGTAAGGGACTCCCTCTGAGGAGTAGTGGGTGAGAGAAGAGTGGACTGCAAACGACGTAATACAAATGCAAGATATTCAGGAAGGCAATGTATGTGTCATCAACGCTCCTGGCCGCGAGGCCGTGGGGTTGTTGAGCGCGTGAGATAGAGGTCCGGCTAGTGCACGAGCCAGTGCCGGCCTGTTCTAGGTTCCATCAGTGGTGCGTTTGCCGGGAGCCGCTTAAAAGTGGCGGTCCTCGAATCCTGGTTGTCTAAGGACCAACTTGCAGTTTATGCCAAAGGATACTGTGATTGATCCGTTATTTATCGATAAGCATCGTCTAGCAGAAATCCAAAAGCAAGAGAGAGACGAAAGAGCTAGGCGACGTGCTGAAATTTTTAGTGCTGAACCCTTACGAGGGAGTGGATCTAGTGGTCTTGGGGCCACAAGCAGTAAGTTAGGAGAAGGTGGAAGCTCTAGTGCTCCCCTTTCTTCCATAAGCCAGTCTACATCAAATGCGGGAGGTGTAACCCCACCGCCTCCTATTCCTAGTGAAAATCCAATCCTCGTCATGGCGCAGCCTATTGCAATCCCAGCAGGAACGACGGATTTTCCGGCTCTAGGTTACCCGCTACCCATTTTTAATGGGTTAGTTGAGGAAGATGCGGAACTCCACATTAGGGAGTTTCAAAAGCTGATGTTTAACTGTCGCATTCAAGAAGAAGGACATTTAATGATGTTCTTCAACATGACTCTCAAAGGAAGAGCCGCTATATGGTATCATGGTTTAGAAGCCGAAACCATATTGAATATTGATTCATTTTATGGAGCTTTTTGAAGGGAGTTTGCCCCTGAAAGGGGTGGGCAATATTGGTTGCGTGTACTCAACGTGACTCGCCAAGAACCACACGAGGATATTCGTGCTTATGCGAAGAAAATAAAAGAGGTTTTCCGTAAGTTGGACACCTCTATTCCTATCCCCGCAGCTGCCCAATTGCAATATTTCCTACATGGTTTGGACTTTAATATCCAATTGCAGTTGAGTAGTGTCCCCTTGGGGGATATAGATACTGCCATTACACGAGCACAAGAGGTGGAATCCCGACTACAAGCAGCCTATGCTTCTCGAGGTAATTCGAATATGGGTTTAGTATTGGGAAACAATATGGCGATGGCCAATGGCAGTAGTGGCCAAGGGATAGCGATGGCTAACCCTAATGGGAGAGGGAACATGATGCAGAATGTCCCTTTATTACCAGCTCCCCCTAGCATATCGATGCCTATGGGCAGTCAAATGGCTCCAAATGGTGAAGGCTAGGTGGTCAATTCTAATACCATGCCTGTGGCTCAACAACCAGTGCCTAATCGAAATGTTAGGCCGATGGAACGACATGGTAATGACCAAGGCTATGAGTCGAGCGCTTCTAATGTTCTTGGTGAGGTTAAGGACATGATGAAGCATTATACCGACATGATTACGGAGCAGTATCGGCAAATAGCCATTGATGTCAACTTCCTTAAAAAACAACAAAATTTGATAGGAAGTAGATGCCCAGATGAGGGTGCACCTTCGAGGTTTAGTTGCAAATGGTGTGGTGGGCAACACTATCCAAGAAATTACCCAAATGTTAAGTGCAACATCTGTGGAAAATCCGACCATCTAGCAGCTACTTGCTGGAGTAAGATCAGTTCCCTCCAGCGAGGTAGTCGACAACCAGGGCCTGTTAATCATCGTGTGCAAGGAAATGATTCCCAGCGAGAAGACGGGCCTAAACAAATACTTCAACGACCAAAGACTACAGTGGAGGAGCTACCCAGTGGTAGTGGGGTTAGTTTGATTGAGGCTGTGCGCGTTAATGATGCTGAAACCTCTAATCTGCGAGCTGTTCTTACAAGAGGTCAAAAGGGTAGAGAGGCCGACAAGGATAAGCCTGTCGACGGAAACCCTAAACAAGGCGACAAAGGAACGCAAGTTTTGGACCCTGCCATGGAAGGGGGACCTTTGAAGCCCGTGGAAAGTAAAGCCAATAAGGAACCACCAAAGAAGAAGGTGAAAGTTAAGAAAGAGGCAATAAAGCCGGTTCAGCGACCTAAAGAGCAGATGGTTTGGCGTGAAAAGCGAGCTCTATCGAACTATCATGAATTCGATTTGGCGAGCTCTCTCTGCGAAGTCAAACCGGATGTGAATCTCTTACAGCTTATTAAGCTTTCCCCAGGAGTACGCAAGGAATTTAGAAAGATCCTACGTACCGGGTATATCGTAGAACCTTTGGGTATTGCGCAAGCTGGTGATGACTGGTTCGAGCATGCTGAGAAGCATTGCCCAAGGGTTGTAGCTTATGTCGATGGGATATTAGTAGATTATGCCATTGTCGACACGGGATCATCTTTTAACATTATGAGTTCTGAACTGATGGAAAGGTTGGGTCTTGCGATCCAGAAAGATACCTCCACAATCCTCAGAATGGCAGATGATAGTTTGAGGCAGCCGGAAGGCTGCATTACTAAGGTCCATGTCACTGTTGCAAATGTAGAATGCATGTTGGACTTTAGGGTGATTCGTTTTGCAGGCCGTCCAAGTTACCAAGTATTAATCGGACGACCTTGGATCTTGCAAGCGGACTGCCAAGTAGATATACCCGCCGGTCGACTAATATTCGGCAGAGGTGCCCAGCGTGTGGTGGTTGATGCTTATCCTGAGTCCCTGCAGAGTGAGAGAGCTTCTCTATCTTCTACAGAATTGGAGACATTAGAAGATTTATCTGCCAGTGAGACATCATCGAGTGATGAGTCCAAAGAGGGATCCACCACGGAAGACATTTATCAGATCACTTTGAACGAACCGATAGAGGGCCAAGATCGTATAAGAGATGCAGATGTTATCGAGCTAGACCTTGGTACGCCTGATGATTCACGGCCAATCAAATTAGGTTCTATGCTCAGCACAGTAGAAAGGGAGGCCTATGTGGCCTTGATTCAGGAATTCCGTGATATCTTTGCCTGGAGTTATGATGAGCTGAGAGGCATTCCTCCTAGTCTTGCTGTTCATACAATCCCGTTGAAAGAGGGCAGTCGTCCTGTACGACAGAAAGTAAGGCGTATGCCTTTCGAACTGAGGGACGGGCTGTTTGAAGAGTTACAGAAGCTTCGGAAAGCGGGTTTGATTTTTCCTATGCAACACACAGAATGGTGTTCACCGGTTGTGATCAGAAAGAAGAAAAATAATCAAATTCGATTATGTGTAGACTTTAGGGAGCTGAATAAGCAGACAGTTAAGGACTACTACCCGTTGCCATTTATTGACCAGATTTTGGATCAATTAGCGAATAGGGAGATATATTCGTTTATGGATTGCTTTGCAGGATATAACCAGATGGCAATTGCAGAAGAGGACAAGTTGAAAACAACTTTTATTACTATATTTGGTACTTTTGTGTACCATGTGATGGCCTTTGGTTTATGCAATGCGCCTGGTTCGTGGCAACGAACAGCAGATAAGACATTCAGTGACATATCCCCTGAAGAGTTGAAGGTGTTTATTGATGACTTAGGGGCCGCCACCGTGAGAGAAAGGCAGTTGATCATTTTAAGAAAATGCTTTGAGTGCTGTAGACAATTTTGCATCGTTCTAAACCCACGGAAGTGTGTTTTTGGAGTACCTTATGGGCTATTGTTGGGTCATGTGGTCAGTTCGGTAGGAATTACGACAGACCCTGAGAAGATCAAAGTTATAGTTGCCATGGGTCCACCACGCACTCCGAAAGAAGTTCATAGCTTTCTGTCTTCGGTTGGTTATTACCGCAGATTCATAAACACCTTGGCAGAAAGAACGTTGCCGCTTACAAATTTATTGTCCTTTAGCTGTTTGTTTGTATGGAGCGACCCTTGTAAGGTAGCTTTCGAGGATGTGAAACAGGAGCTAGCAAGAGCTCCCGTTTTAAAAGCACCTAAAAGAGGTGAGGTGTTCTATATATTCTCAGCAGCCACCATGTATAGTATCAGCTACTGTTTAGCCCAAATTTGGGAAGAGAAGTGGTACCACCCGATTGCTTTTGCTAGCCGAAAGCTGGGGTTATCCGAAATCAATTATACCTACATGGAGAAGTTGTGTCTAGCGATGGTCTTTGGGACCAAGAAATTCAGGCATTATATTCTCTATGAGAAAGTCGTGCTTTATACGAAGGCGGAGGGACTTCGACTATTGATGAATAAGCTACAGCCGCCTGATCGTCTAGCAAAGTGGTTGATCACTTTGCACGAGTTTGATTATGAAATCCGTAGTAAGCCACCAAGGTTGCAAGGCATCGTGGAATGTCTTGTGGACTTTGGGGAGCCGAAAGAATCTGTGGCTGAAGGTAGTGACATGGAGTTGTTATTTAAAATAGATACGGCCCTTAACAAGATTAAACCTTATTATTTCTGATTGCACTAATACTATGACTACCTTGCAGGTCTAGGCGAGATCGATCAAATATCTGCAAGAAAATCGTGATAAAGGTTGATGGGTCGTCTGATCCCTTATTTAGAACACTCATATTTAGAACAGAGGTATCATCAGGGAAAGCTCATTTGGTGGAGCAAAGGATATAAGGTGACTGAGCAAGAAGGCGGGACATTTATTTGGGAGATCAAGGTCTTCTGCCATCACTGCTTACAAATTTTGACGAGCATCCCTGTTGAATTCAATGATGATGGAGGGATGGAGCCTACAGTCCACCCGTTGAATATGCTGAATTTCGATTACCATAATTACGAGTAGAGTTCCGGATGGCGGGATATGTAAAACCTTTATGGACGTACACCTTGTACTTTGATGGGGCGTCCAGGGGTGCATGCAAAAAAGGAAGTGTAGGAGTTGTCATCCGAGACCCCCGACGACACATTGTCATGAAGTTAGCTACTTATCTCGGGGTGAATTTTACCAATAATATGGCAGAATACAAAGCCCTGATTATGGGTTTGAACATTGCAAAGAAGGGTGGTATCCGCCAGTTATTGGTGAAAGGGGACTCTCAGTTGGTTTTAAATCAACTCAATGGGACGTACATGGCACGAAACCCCATCCTTTGCATGTACCATCATACTGCCATAGCCCTGCTAGAAGAATTCGATAGAGTGTCTTTTCAGCTGATTCCACGAGATTGGAATCAGTTTGCCAATTCATTAGCTAATCTTGCGTATGAAGAGGACCTCTTCTTTAATTGTGGCCCTTGTCCCGATATATCAATTGATGATGAGACGGGACCTGGTCGTTTGTGGGGTATGCTTTCTGAACATGCCCTCTTTGGCAGACGATGGTTGATCTGGGTGATGCAGAGGGTAGGCGAGACTCATCTGCCTTTATTATCCTGGACTCACAGACTGATTAGACGACATATGATGCGAACACCTCTTGCGATATATGCAGGAGGGATGGGTCATAATTTAATGCACCTAGTTAGGGCTACGAGCCTCTGTTCCCCTGGGAATGGTATGCTTTGATGTCTATCATAGTTGTTTCCAGGAGGATGTTATGCGAAGTCATGTTTGATTTCATTAGGCCAAGAGGGCCATTTCCCTGTCTAGTGCGGGTGCGTTTAATTGGGTTTTTGTTTTAAGTGTTGTGCTGGACAGGTTTCGTGGTTCGTGGAATTTGGTGGAGCTTGGAGGAGCCTTTGCTGCGATGGAAGCTTCTTGTGGCTAATCCAAGTGATATCTCTCCTTTACGAGTACCTTTCTTTCCTGTTATATGTGTATTTGTACTTGTCGAGGGGATATATTTTTGTTGGGGACCGGCAACCAAGGCATGAAGTCCCAGGTTTAGGCTAAGTATGTTTGAGGGAGGTCGGAGTAGTCATTGCCTCCTGTAAAGACATTGTCAAGCATCGAAAGGCCTGTTTTAGAAGGAAGTCCTAGTGGCCTTGTTCTGCTAGCCTGCTAGGCAGCCGTTCTAGGAGTTCTTGTTAGTAGTGAGGCAGTAAGAGAAGCCTGCCAGAAGGTAATAATGATGATGTCAAGAAACCCTGAACATCCTACAAGATGAATATAAATACGAAGGTGTGTAAAAAGGGGTTCTAACCCCTATCAAAGAAAAGAAAAGAAACGAAAATGTATAAGCAGTTGATCATTGCCTTGCGAAGGCCTGGTAGGTTCCTGGGGACGAGTCAGACCCGAGGCCGATACCTTGCCTTCCTAGGGGTGGCTTCTTGCTGGAAAAAAAAATGACCAAACAAGGAAGGTTGGAGCGAAAATAAAAGTGAGCGTTAGAAAAGGATTAAGTGTCGCCTTGCGAGGGCTTGGTAGGTTCTTGGGTGCCGAGACAGGTCCTGAGGCCGATGCCCTGTTCTCCTTGGGTCACTACGCTCAGCTCCCTCCTTTTTACATGCCCAAGTATGTTGATAAAATAAAAACCCTAAAAGAAGCACTGCACTGACAGAAAATACTCATTGATCAGGCTATAGGAGTCGTGGCCTTGTAGGAGCTCCTAGTAGTGTTGTCTTTCGTTGGTAGGTAGTTCAGACCACCACTTAGGGCGACCTCTTTGATAGGTTTTTTAGTTTGGCTGTGTTGGAGCAGGTGGTCAGTCACTCGCTTCGAATCTTCTATTAGATGATGCTAGCCCTACTCCTTGTGGATGTCATGCCTTGGTTTGTCAGGGGGTAGGGTGAGCATTGTGCTCAGTTTTATTATATATTTGTTTTGTATCAGCTTGATGCTTCTTTGGTTGTTTATGTGCAGATATGTTCGTGGATTCGACGGGCTGAGTCACCCTATCTCGTGGTCGCCAATGAGAGCAGAATTTTAGTGCCGGGAATTGCTTAAAAATAGCTAAAAATTATGAATATCGAGGAAAAAATATCCAATGTCAAAGGCGGCAGCCCGATCTAGGACGATTTTAAGCACCAAAGTGCTTTAAAGGTGCCTGAGCGACAGTTAGTGATTTTTCATAATTTTTCAGACAGTCGTGCGGGTTGACACGAGTTATCGGCCAATGCGGGATGTAAAGCCGGATGCCCAGGATTTTTCAGAGCTCAATTCGGAGTCCGGACAGGGAAATAGCCAAGAAGTTGGGCAAGATTTGAAGAGGTGGACATTGGAGTGGCCAAATGGTCATGACCTTTGGGGAAGTTTGGGGCCCAAATTTTATGCAACATCAAATGTGGCAATCGTGGAGAGAGAAGATAAACGAAAGCGTGAGGATGAGGGCGCCTGTCAACGGCCGAAATTTGCACCATCATCATGGGAGATCAAGCATGCTGCCTGTGAACAACCATACCAATCAATTATGGGGCTTCAATCCCCTCTGCCTGCTGGTCTTATCGCCTGTCTTCGCTCCTCCATTGGTGGCCTGAATGCTGAGATAGAAATCTAGTCTTTCTCTCTCCTCCCTCTCTCTCCTCTAAGGGGGAGTTCATGTGGGAAGAGAAAGGAAGAAGAAAGAATGGTGGAGGCTTGTCCGACATCGATCGGATTGCTTCACGGGCTGGAAATGGTGACTTGTGATCGTCATGAGCATGAAGTGCTGCTGATTTTCAGATTTGCAGCCATGGACATAAAACCCGAGACACGCAAATAAGCGGTAATTCAATTTTTTTCAAAGGAAATTTGAAATTTCATGGCTTTTGATTGATAAAATGTTGTTCATGTGGGCTAAAAATTGTTTATGTTGCTGTTTTCCATGAGTATTTGTTGATCATAATCAGAAAATCAGAAAGACATGCATCTTGTGTCTCAAAATAATACACTAAAACACGTAAAATATGGAAAATAAAGGGAAAATGATATTTTTGAGCATAAAAATGGAAGAATAAATAGGAACACCAACTAAATTTTCATTTTTGCTGCAAGAAGGAACTAAGGGCCACAGCCCATAACCTATTTTGAATTTTTAGTAATTAAATAATGCAAAAAACGAGGAAAAATACAAGGAAAATAGAGAAAAACCACTAAAAATAGGGGAAAATGCATTTTGGGTGCGGAAAATTAATGAGAATTAAGAACAATGTTTGTGAATATTTGTGGGGACTGAAGCATGAGGATTTGCCTCAGTTCAGCCCCACCTTCTTGTTCTAGTGCGTCTTTTTCCGCTTTTTACACATAAAATGATGGCAAAATGCCTTATAAATCTATACAACGATGCAACATTTGATCGATGGGAGGGTAGAGTGGTTAAAATGTGTCTAAATGCGGAGTAAAATGATGAAAAGATTACTGGTTTTTGTTTGCATGCCATATAGGTCAGTGAATAATTATAAAATAAGGGCCTAGTAGCACGAGGGTTTCCTCGGTGCTAGGTTCGTGCAACACCGCATAAGAACGGTAGTTGAAAATCATTGAAAGGATGTTTTCCACATGTGCACAATATTGATTTTATAATTGTTTGAGCACTTAGCATCCACACTATGCATAAATCACGGAAATATTTAAAGGTATCAGAAATCCTGGATGCACAGTAATTGCTTTCATTAGGACCTTGACCCACGTTGAGTGAGAGACAGGACACCCTAAGCCATAGACTAGTCGTGGGGTCTAGGGGAAAGAGAAGTAAGGACAATGGTACATTCCTGTATACAATTAAATGGTACCTTGAGTGGATTTTGTACGAAATGTTTATATGTTGAGCGACGCATCGAGGGGCCAATCCCCAAAGTGTAGGAGAGTCGCAGAGGGGTGGCGGCACTCAGCCGTTGGAGGACCCCCTATGTTTGTGCTTCGTGCCATTAGGCAATGTGTAAGGGACTCCCTCTGAGGAGTAGTGGGTGAGAGAAGAGTGGACTGCAAACGACGTAATACAAACGCAAGATATTCAGGAAGGCAATGTATGTGTCATCAACGCTCCTGGCCGCGAGGCCGTGGGGTTGTTGAGCGCGTGAGATAGAGGTCCGGCTAGTGCACGAGCCAGTGCCGGCCCGTTCTAGGTTCCTTCACAATCTCCATGCAGAGAATGATGGACTAAAGAGGAAGAACCTCGGGGAAGTTACTATATGTATATCCTCTACATCACGTGTGTTCATGGCCTATTTATAAATATCCTTATTTGTGAACTTTTCTTGAATAAAGCATAACCCTTTTCTATTCAATCTGTAAATAACCCCTTTATATTACATATTTCTGTATGTAAAAAATACATCAAAATGGTATTTTAAAAATACCTTATTTTGAACCCACATGATGCATGCATGTATCTTATTTTGAACCTTATTTTAAAAATAAGCTATTTTAAAAATACCTTATTTTGAACCCATGTGATGCATACATATGTCTATGAGTAACTTACCCAAGGGAAGAACATAAATCTCTCTCTCTCTCTCTCTCTCTCTCTCTCTCTCTCTCTCTCTCTCTCTCTCTCTCTCTCTCTCTCTCTTCTTCAAGAGGCAATTCATGGGGAAATCACAAAGAGAAGGATGGTTGGTCGTCTGGAATGAACCGGAGTGATGTAAGTTCAAGAGGACACTGAGAAGTGATATCTAGCACTACTCGAAGATCAATCGTGGGTCCAATGGCTATTCATATATTCAAGTATAATAGGCCACAACATGGAATTAGCAATATATCTATTTTATGAGGAATTTTTGCTAGTTTTTTTACCATTTGTGGTTCAAATGAAGTGCATATGGTATGAAATTTTGTATGAACCTTTTTTGGCATGTCTTTGAGGGCTGTGAGTGATAACATGTAGAAGCAATAGTTAAATATGGTCATTATTAATAGTTTAAAGCTCGAAATGCAGAATTTCAATTGAAAAAATAAGTTTTTTCTCCGTTTTGGGTGAAAAAATGGTATTTTTATGGGATGAAATGAGAAATAATGGTGGATTTCAATAATTCTAATTAGGTTACATTAAAAAAACTAAAAACAAAAGTATTTATCAATAAAAATAAAAAAATCAAGAAAATTGAGTTTTATATGAAAAATAGTTTTTATGCACCAAAAATTTACAAAAATTTATAAATGTGGTTGTGGATGTATGATGGGCCCAAGGAATGAGGTCTAGCATTAGCTTAGCTCCATTTTCATGTTATAGTGCATGATTTATTGCTTTTTAGACAAGAAAATGACATAAAAACATTCTCTACACCTACCATCGCAAGCATATTATAAAGCAGTAGGGAGGGGAGGGGTCATGAGTACTAAATATAGGTCTAACATTAGCTTAGCTCCATTTTCATGTTATAGTGCATGATTTATTGCTTTTTAGATAAGAAAATGACATAAAAACATTCTCTACACCTACCATCACAAGCATATTATAAAGTAGTAGGGAGGGGAGGGGTCATGAGTACTAAATATAGGTTGATATCTAATTTTTATAATATAATTTACATATAAGACACATTTATTTTAAAAGTTAAAGGATTCAGTAGCACGAGTATGCTCATTGCTATCCCCTATGCAATAAAGCAAATATGCTAGCAGTATGAAAATCGTGAAAAGAATTGGTTGTGCATATTCACATTGTTGATTTGATTAAATAAATTGTTTGTGCACTCGTGGGCATTCACCTTTGCATTGCACTCCATATACATGGTATCAAATGAGTATCATCTCCTTGGATTGTATAGCACTTGGTTTCATAAATGTTGACCCATGTTGAGAGCGTGAGAGTTCCTAAGCTGTAGGTTTAGTATGTTCGTTTCTTCGGGAATTGATACAGTGAGGAATATACTTCATCTCTTCGAATGATTTTTATAAGGAGAGGACTATGTGGCGTATGTGTTATATGTTTGAACGGCACTTCTTGGGGCCAATCTCCAAGGTATAAGAGAGCCGTAGTGGGGCCACAACAATCAACCAAGGGGTGCTCCATGTGTATGTGTTACGAGGTGCTAGGCATGTTTATGTTAGGGTACTCTATATGAGGAGTAGGGAAGGGATCCATTGGACTATAAATGGTACAAAGGCATGTATAAATTCGATTAGAGAGTGTGTCCTCCATACGTTCTTGGCCGCGAGGTCATGGGGTGTTTTGGTTGGGCATAGAGATCGGTTAGAGTCTTAGGGTCAGTGTCAGGCCCATTTTTTGGTCCTAATAATGACTTTCTTCAAGATCATTTGGATATGCTAAAAGTAGCATGCTGGAATGTTAAGCAAGTTGAAGGCCATTATAAGAAATATGAGAATGAAGATAGATATATAGTCATTTTTGAAAAAGGTGATAAGGTCTGCTCTAGGACATTCAAGAATTTTAAAGTTTGGAAGGTATATCCACGGTGTTGTGGCCCATTTACAATCCTTAAATATATTGATGATATTGCTTACAAATTAGATCTACCATCCTTTAGCAGAGTCCATCCAGTCTTTCATATCTTAGGGGGGTCACTCATGAATATATGTGTGCATCCTGTGAGTTCAAAATGAGGAGTTTTAAATATACCATTTTTTACATACAAAAAGGTGTCATATAAATTGGTTATCTATAGGCTAAATAAAAAAGGGTTGTGTTTTATTCAAGAAAAATTCACAAATAAGGATATTTATAAATAGTTATTAAACCCATATGATATATAGAATATATATGTAGTGAACCTGTGAAGTTTCATATTAACCAATTGCAAAGGTAGCTTAGTAGTAATGATAATTTGGCAGTGCTCGAATCCTATGGTGAGGGAACTTGCTTGAGCTGTTGTGCCAAACACACACCATACACACAAGAGGAATCTCACTCAAAAACATAAGAAGAGAGATGGAGACCAACACATTTTCTTGCTAGTTTTTTCTTCTTCTTTCACACACAATACAACACACAAAGTATAGATAAGATAGAACACACAGGAAAGTAGCCTACTAAGTTAAATAGTGTATAACTTGCTATACTAATTAATTAATGCTACAATTATGCGAGTTGTAGGTAGGTACAATAAAATAAATATAATAAGTGATAAGTTGGTGGCCATGTGAGAATCATAATGATTATGGACATGCTAAATGTAGATATGCAAACCCATCTAGCTACACAATCCATCATCAATATCCACACATGTTAAGCTTGCAATCTCAACACTTCCCCTGTAGCTCAACTGTATCTCTATAACTCCAAGTAGGTTTCAAAATGTTTGAAGCTTCTTTGCATCCAATGCATCGTGTATGCTAACATATACCAAGACAATCTCTCTTGCAATTACCTTCTCTCTCAGAAACTGGTAATATATCTCAATGTGTTTTATCCTAGCATGCAACATTGGGTTCCTAGCTAATTGTATGTTGCTTATATTGTCATAGTGAATGATAACTAGAACATCTCCTTGCACATCCAAATCACCCAATAAATTTTTTAGTCATATGATCTCACATGTTAGCAATACCTCTATACTCAACCTCTTTACTCGATATAACAATTGTAGCTTGCCTTTTTTTGCTCCATGTAACTACTGCACTATTAAGGGAAAACATGAATTTACTCATAGATCTTCTGTTAGACATGTGAGGGCTGAAAAGATGAGTGGGTTGCCTCTTACCCACCCAGCCTCCAATCCTCACTAAGAGAGCTAAAGAAGGGCACCACCTAGCCAAAGGGAGGATGGGCTAGGACATCACTAAGAGAGCTAAAGCAGGGCACCACCTAGCCAAAGGGAGGATGGGCTAGGACATCCCTTTCCTAAGTGAATGGAAAGAATCAAAACACAACTTCACAAGAGAGAATTTGTAGCCCATTTTAAGGGAAACGAAGATGATAGAAGGTTAAGAGAGGTGATGGCTCCTAATTTCTCCCATGAACATATATATATCGTTAAGGAAATAAGGATTCCCCACCAATAGAGCATATGGAGAGTCTTACTTAATAAGTTTAAGTATGAATGTAGAGAGAGAATTAGAAGAGAGTACATATGATCTAGACACAATATGATCTAGATGTCATATTAGAATATGAGAGAGAGGGAGAGAGATGAGAAGAGAGGGAGATAAGAGGAGAAGAGGTAGAGAAAGCTTGCCATTATGTATTCATAGAATGCTATATAAAAAAAGAGACTCACTCATAGCTTAACTCAAAGAGATGGACTAGCATGAGGGTATTGCATAATGTGCTCTTAGTGGCTCCCCTTTGGGCTTGATGATCTAGAGTGCTCTCATGTGCTTGTGCTTATGTCTCTCTTTATATCTCCATAGGCACCTTATATAGCCTCCATGAGGGATTATATTAAACTAATCTTCTTGATTAACATAATCCTAAATTATGTATGGCATCTTTGATAATATAGAGAATAGTGGATGGGGCAAGTCCTCACCTTGGTCATCATGCAAGAAGCCAAGGGTGGTGGTAGACAAGCTAGATAAAGGGAGCTAGATTACAAGAGGTGGGTGCCCAAAGAAAATTGCTTGCAGCTAGCACTCTGTGCCTTTGTAACTTCAAATTGGTGAAGAATCTAAAAAATTTTCTTCTGCAACTTTGTAGACCAGGTCGAAATCGGTCGAGCAACACGAGAATTATCTTGAAATTTGATTTTCCTTAGGATTTATTGAAATTATAAAAAACAGCTTCCAAAAGCTTCTTTGACTTTAGTTCCTTATATATAAATATATATAGATATAAGCATGTGATAGAGGGGGTCATGCTTGTAAGCTTTTGTGTAAGATCCAAATGACACCATGATGTAGACATTGACTTGTGTACAAGGCTGAGGTGTCCTCTAATGATGGTGATAGATTCCATATCTTGGTGATACAAGTGGAACCCAAGTGTAGTTGGAGGCTAGTCCTTTGAAAAAATCTATGTACTAACTCAACCCTTAGGTGTAATCCATTTTCATCTTTACTAAGATAACCCATCCCTTTTACCCTTTACATTGACATCCCTCCTAAGATCTTGTTCCCCCACTTGCTAGAGTTATCATAACTGAGAAGCAATAATGTAGCATACCTAGTGCTTGAAGAGTAAACCCAAAGTGATAAGATGTAGGGTTTAAGCTATGGGTAAGGCTCTTGATAGGGGTTTTGGCAAAATTTTGTGGTAGAAATCCAGTTTGTAAAAAACCCAGATCATTAGCTCTCCCCTTAGGCTAGAGGTATTCATATCTCTAGCTTTCTAATGATGGTCCAATAGAGCAGGGAGGACTGCACCCCCTCATTGGTGGCTGTTTTTGAATGAATGCTCTAAATTGTCCCTAATATTTTGAAAATAAGGCTTGAGTCACCATCCATTTACCCTTGTCTTGTGAACCCTCCCATCCATGTCACCTAGCTTATAACTAACATTTGGATATCTCCTTATGACCATGAATTTCTCTTCCCACTTGAACACAATTTTAGCATCCTTTTTTTAATCAAAGCAATTATCATAGGGTAGCATAAGCGATCCTTCCCTTATGTGCTTGCTAGCCACCTTCTTATTAAATGCATTTCTCCTCTCTTCAACTTTTATAGAATAGTATTGGACTGCTGCTTCTTTGTCAAACTCCATCCTCTCTATATCCAAGATCCTTTCCTCTAACTTCTTATATTGATTCTTCTCTCGACTGGCTACTAAAATGCGTAAGCTAGCCAGTTTTGTAACGTACCTATTGTCTTCAGGACATGTCTTAGCAGTCCATCGAAAAGAATGTCTAGAAAGCTCTGCCATGGAATGTTACGGGTTTTGCGATCTAGGACTTTCTGCATCTGCCACGTAGCAAAAGTATTCTGGCCGTTCCCACTTAAGACCGACCTGAATCAGGGTTTTTCCTCTTGGTCATTTCCTAAACCACAATTAGCGTTGAACCCGAGCAAACTACTTTACGCAGAAATGCCAGGTTCGAAGCGGATTCACGCTGCATTTGGTTCAAGGAGAATGGGAAACGAGAGGTATGCAAGGCTCGACCTCTCTGCTATAAGGCATAGTCCCATTCCGTTCCCCTAAAACAGCGTAAATCGGGATTATTATAACTTAGATTCTAGGTCAGTGCCCTTGTTGTTCGTGTCCTTTGAACGATCTTCTTGCTGTCCATCGTGATTAAGAAAAGTTCTCGGCCAACCGGGACCACCCATCCGTAGGACGGACCCATGGCCACATCCACCGCACTTTCCTCAGGTTGTTTTAGTTATCTAATTACCTACCACATTTAGTTGGACATGCATCAAACAGCTTCCTTAATTAGTCCGTTAGGCACTGGTTCCTTCATGTAATCATAGCAATTGACATAGAAAAGCAATGTCAAGCAAGTTCCTTTTCAACAGGTTATCATATTTATATTTGAAATACATAAAGTCCAGCTCGTAGGCTTATCCATAGTCCCCCCAAAGGCTATCCAGCAATCCACAGGGGTTACTAATCCAAGATTCCACCCGTAGACTAGTATGCGGTCCTCAAGATCCAATCTTGAGTCACATTGGCCTCTTGTGCAAGGCCTGGAAGGCGAGGGATTTAGAGCCAGAGCCCCCTCTGGCACCCAAGTGTCCTCCTACTAAAAGTAGCACTCAACAGAGAGTCCTCTCGCGGCGGATTCGGTCCACCTTCCCTGTGCGATTAACAATCCCCTTGGTTAGGATCAGGCAGGCAATTGGGGTAACTGAAACTGCCTCTCCCTTCAGACCTTCAATCTGAAGCATTAGATATCCATTTATCCTTTAATTCTTTGAGCAAACAAAGCAAAATAGTGCTCTTAAAACTGTTACAAGCACAATCATTTCCATTGGTCGTTATTTGGCCAACTGCTAAGGAGTGAATCCTTCTTTCCGAATGCATCTAACACTCGATCCGATATCAATTGCAACTTGGCAAGATCCCCAAGGGTTTATTTGTTAACCCTATATCCTTGGGTTAGGGTCGTATTAACCCGACCTAATCAAAATCTTAAGTTTTATTAGTAGTGAATATGTTATTCCAATTCACTGATTGGGCTTTTGCTTCCAAGCAAATATCTAATCCCCGTATCTTGGTCACTTTACCCCAGAAAGGTACTATATCAGGACAATTATTTATCCTCTCGCAAGATAACTTGCGTAAGAATCTGCCAATCTCATTCCGAGGAATTGGCCATTCCCTTGTGATCAAATCACAAGATCGTGCGACTCTACAACTTGTTGCACAAGTGTCGCATCAAACTATGAGACTATTTACCCATCAAATGGAGTCACTAAATCATGATTAGATATAGCAATCCATTCCTGATTGCATTAGGTCGACATTGTCGATCCTAGGATTCTGAGTTCAAACCAAGTTTCATCTTTTTAGCGAGTGATCCTTAGGGTAGAAACCCTAGATCGTCTCTCGCAAGTACGTCCTATTGTCCCTACATTCCATGAATGAGGCCAAATCTTTAGGTTTAAGAGTTTCAACTTTAGCAATAAGAGCGATTAGGTAATGTCCTCAACGTACTAACCCTAGTTAGCTCTTTGGAATATGTTGCATTGAATTAACCCTTCCTAAACGAGTACCTCGCGGTTTTAGGTGTTTAGGTTTAAACCAATTTAACTTGTCTATTCTTGAAGATAGTTACGCTACCATTTCCGTAGCCACATGATCCATTGCCTACGTATAAGTTGATTTACAAACCCTAACTTATCGGGTTAGGATCAAAGCATATGTTAAGTTATAGCATAATTCCAATTGATCATCCTATAACATGCAACAAGATTCATGCTAATAGGCTTTAGGATTTTATGTTTAAACATGCAGCCTTTTTCTACTTTCATTTTCGAATGAATTTGTCGTATGCAAAACTTATACAACCTTTCGTTGATTTGAGTTTTTAGGCCACTTGCCTAGAGTTAAATCTTCTTCATGCAACCCTACCAAATTCCTACGGTTGCTAGTAACTTTCTTTAAGAACCATTTCGAAAAATATGTTCAATAATGCGATAGGCGGTTTATTTCTTCCATGCTTAATCGAAGTGTACTATCATCATCCCGTTTTGTAAAAATGGACATTAATTAATCTAATTTCATTTCCTTGCAATGCATAAAAACAACTTGCTAGAAATGCATAGGAATCTTATGCTCACTTTATTTTGTTTGTTTTATTGGGAAAAAAATAATACTAATGACCGAATCCCTCAATCGTGATCTACTAGCCAAAGTATCTTCAATCACAAAAACATGTATCCTTATTCCTCAAATGATCCATGCATAATTGATTTATTACGATGTAAATCAAAATTAGGAAGAAAAACTTGGACTTGTGGTGAAATGTCCACATGGATGTTAGGAGACAATCCTCCTGCGGTTGCGCCTTGTGCTTTCTTAGGAGCCATCGTGAATTCAGCCTTTCCGCCTTGGACGAAAGTTTATGATGTTGGCCGTCTCCTTTGCATGCGAAACTCCCTTTGTGATTCCACCGTCCTTCAGAATCGAACCTTATAAATAGAACTTATGAATTTTCCCTTCCTTTCGGAAAGGGGGAAAAGAGGATAGCTTTGTGGTATGAAAAAGGGGGGGGAAAAGAGGGTGTTTTGCATAGGCCAATAGAAAGGGGGTTCTAAGGGACCCCTAGGTTAAGATGAACCCTTGTGTAAAAACACGGGGGTGGAGGGGGGGATCTTTAATGGGCTTATAAAAGCTTGGATGGGACAACACAGAAAAGGGTTGGGGGGGGAAAACCCACCGGGAGGGTTTTAAATCCTAGGGAGGGGGTTTTTAAATCTTTCGAGGGTAAGGCTTATTAAAGCCACGGGAAGGGGCTTAATGGCCTTTTACAAACTCGGATGAGACCCCATGGGAAAAAGGGGGGAAAAAAGGGATGTAAAAGACCTTCTAAAGGAAGGCTTTAAGGAGGCCACATGAAGGGGGGCTTAGCTTCTCCCCTTAGAAGCTTCCAAGAAGCTTCTTGGAAGCTTCTGCAAGAGGCTTGCAACATGTGGAGGAAGGGTGGATGATAGACTAATGGCAGCAGCTGGCAGGTAGTGCCAAATCGACGGAGGCTGATGGCGATCTTCAGGCGGCTCCACTCCCTTCCTCTCACACGGCGTTTTTAAGCCCTCATGCGGTGGCTTGCTTCTTCTCGACTCCCCTCAACTGGCGACGTGCAGCCTTCTCCTCCTCTATGGCAGCATCAGCAATCTGACGGCCTCCTCTATCCTGCTTCTACCCTCACTTCCCCCCACTAGGTTTGTATAGGTGAGGGGAGGGGATCATCCCTCCCCCACATGGCATCCTGCATGGGTTCATCCCCCTTGCAAGCTCCAGCAAGGAGCTTATTCATGCTTGCTATTCCCCTTTCCTCCAGCCCGACAGTTGGCTGGGGGAAAAAGGGGAATAATTAAAAAAAAAATTCCATAATTTTCAATTAATTATCCTCATGACCTCCTATTAAGAGGAGATTCATGCGAGGAACACGTGCTTAGAGATTAGGAATGTTACAAATTCCACCTCTATAGGAAGCAAAGCCTCTTGGCCATAAACGAGGTGAAATGGAAAATGGCCAAATGAGGTTCTAAATGAAGTCCTGTAGGCCCAAAGAGCTGCACTCAATTTTTTATCCCAGTGCTTGGGGTGCATGTGTACTTGCTTGGTAATTATCTTACAAATCAGTCCATTCACCTTTTCAACCAAACCATTAACTGGGGATAGTAGGGAGTAGAATGTCTGTGCTTGATTTTTAGCTTTTCCATTAGCTTCCCCACTAGATTAGCCCTAAAATTAGGACCCCAGTTAGAGATAATTTCTAAAGTTGTGCCAAACATGCAACAAATGTTTTCAAACACAAATTTTCCCACTTCTTGGGCCGTGATCCTACTAGTTGTTGAAGCCTTAGTCCACCTCGTCATGTAATCCACACGCATTATGATGTATTCCTTGCTAGACTAAGTTCATGGGAGTGGCCCTATTGCATCAATCCCCCATTTCTCAAATGGGCCATATGTAGTTATGGGATTTTTTTCCTAATGCACTAGCTTCCTTGGTCCATCCTTTTGGCAAGCATCACAAGTGTGGCACCAATGTTGTATATCTCGATGTAGACTAGGCCACACAAAACCGGCTTGGAGAATCTTTCTACTGGTTATTTCTTTAGCAAAATATCCGCTACAAACCCCCTTCATGGCAGCTCTTAATCACATCCATAATCTCCTTTGCTGTTGGCATCCTTCTGAGCACTGCGTCCTTTCCTTTGCAATACAACACATTATTTATCAAGCGGTATTTGGTGGCCTTAGTAGCCAACCACCTTTCTCACTCTTATTCATATGTGTAGGTGCCTCACCATGCTCAAGAAAATAAAGCATATCTTGTAGTTGAAACTTACAAATAAGGGGAGCTTTACTGTAATGATGCCCACCATTACCTTTTCAAATTTTCAGTTGTCTGCTAGACCATCTACATCACCGTTTGTGCGCCCTGGCACAAAATAGATTTGGGATTTCTGTAGCTTCCTCATGAGAGTTTTAGCTTCTCTCATTTTCACAGCTAAGTTATCATTTTTTACAAGCCCAAATTCCTTTCATTTTCTTAACAATTAGCATTGAATCCCCAAAAACATTAAGTCAAGTGACACCATGTGAGAGGCACCTCAAACCTAAAAGCAAGGCTTGATATTTTGCCTCATTGTTAGAATAGATATCCTCTAGGCTGATACCTTCTCCATAAAGTTTGTCACCTTTGCAACTGAACACCACTATTCCTGCTGCCGCTCTATCTTTAATACGCTTGTAGGCCTCATCAAAGTAGAGGGCATGGGCATTCTCCACCCATGGCGGGTCCTCAAGAGGAGGTGTGTCCTCTTTTACCTTTCCCTTCTCTTTTTCCTTCTTTTGATGGCATCTATGAGTCAACAAATCAGCTAGGCAGGCCCGAGTAGAGTCCTCGACCTTGAAGGTGTAGTCAAACTCTTGGAGTTGTATCATCCACTTAGCGATTCTGGTTGAAACATCCATGTGCTGTAAGGCATAGGGAAAGTGCTCTTCTGTCATGATAACTGTGAACGGCCTAGGAAGAAGATAAGGACGAAACTTTTTTATAGCAAACATTAGATACAAAGCCATCACCTCCACCATCTTATACCTCGTTCTAATGCTATCATCATTACTCTGCTAGAAAAGTAAACCAACCTCATCATGCCAGTTTTAGCATCCTTTTGTATTAGTGCTGCCCCTAGAGCATCTTTCCCAAAACTCAGGTTGACAAAAAACTCTTGATCCCAACAAGACTATACAATTATAGGAAGGGTGCTAAGAGCCTTCTTCACCTCATGAAAGCACCGTTTGCTTTCGTCACTCCATAAGAGCTCCTCAGAGTGGGTCAACTATTGCAGTGAAACACTAGTTGGGAGAGGAGATGAATGAACCACCCCATATATCACACCTTCTGAATGAAAGAGGTTAGTTGCTTCATAGAAGATGGTGACGGCACTGCTAATAGGGCCTTAACATTGTTTGGATCTGCTTCAATGCCCCTCTCACTTACGACATGCCCTAACAAAGTTATACTACTTTCTCCAATACGACCATTCCCATCTTTTAGCTGCCCCACCATTTGTGCGAGATGGTTGAAACCTTCATCCACCTTCCTTAGATGTAGAGCCTTAGAACTATAAATACAAAAATCATAAATAAAGACCCTAATGGACTCATCACAAACATTGTATCTCTCATGACCGACCACCTTATTGAGTATTTCATCCTCAAAAGAGGAAAGTGATCTCTCTTTGTTGCAGCATTTGGCGGCTCGTAGTCTACAAAAATCCACCATTTGCCATTCTTTTGTTGAGATGACAAGCTCAACACATGCGAACATTGATGATGGACCGTGTGGTTAGATGGGTCCACACATCTACACTTAGCACATCGGTGGTCATTATGACTCTCACATGGCCACTGACTCATTACTTATTATATTCATGTTATTACACCTATTTACACAACTGGCATAGTTATAGTGCCAATCGACTAGTGTAGTCGGTTATGCACTGTTTGACTTAGTAGACCACTTTCCTTTATATTGTATCTTATCTATACTTTGTGTACATTGAAAAGTGTGTGGAAGAAGAAGAATAAATCAGAAAGAAAACGTTTTGGCCTCCATCTCTCTTCTTGTCTCTTGAGTAAGCTTCTCCTTGTGCATTTTGTGTGTGTTCGGCGCAGCATCTTGAGCAAGTCTCCTCATCATGCAATTCTTGACATGGTATCAAAGCCGCGCCACTGAGAGAGGCTGATTTCGAAGGCTGAAGTGAAGGAGAAGAAGCAAGGTTCGAGCAAGCAAGCCACGGGTAAGATCTCCCATTCTTTCACTCTCTCTTTTGGATAGTGCCTGTGGAGGCACCGGAAGTAGGGTCGAGCAAAAATCTCAGATTGTAGTGAGATTTGGTGTGTGCGAAGAACATTGTGTATTTTGCAGATAAGCCCTTTAGGCCTTTCCCGCAGTTATTTTGGGTATCTGAGGCTGTTTCATGCCCCGTTTTAGAGCCGCAAGGTTGTGGACAACAGTTTCAGGGTACATTGTGACTTCGACTGTATTAACCGAAAGTGGATGCACAGGTTACAGATTTCAGATCTGTAAGTTCAAATGTGTTTACCAGCGAGTAAACACAAGGTTTATCTGCAAACTGGTTGCAGATTCCATGTATTGTTGAGTAGACAGTGAAAAAGGCTGTCTGGTGTATTGTTGTGCACTACAGGTCGAGGATTGCAGAAGATTTGCTTGCTGTTTGGTATTGGTTTTGTGATAATGGCAGAGAACAGTGGAAGCCCCATCATTGAGAAGCTTGACAAGAACAACTACCCTTCATGGAAGTTTCGTGTCACAAACTTCCTTATTGGAAAAGGCCTCTACGAGTTTGTTTCAGGCGAAGAAAAGGAGCCGGAGATGAGTGATCCTCCAACTGCAGAAGAGACAAAGGGAGAAGGAAGGAGAGCACAAGTATAGAGAAGTAGAGAATGAAAGTGAAAATGAGTTTGGAGATCTAACTTTTATGTATGTATTGGTTTTCTACAGTAATTGACAATAATATGCTGGGACACATTAGAAATGTAGAGAATTCATATGCAACTTGGACCATACTTGAAAGTATGTTTTCTGTAAATACAAAGGCACGAAAGATTCAACTCAAGCAAGAGTTGAATACATTGAAGAAAGGGAAGATGTCTATCAATGAGAATGCACTGAAGGTAAGGAGCATTGCAGATGCCTTGGCAGCGATTGATCCAATGCCCGATGATGATGATTTAATGTCGTTTACCTTGGGTGGACTTAACAATGAAAAGGCTTGGAAGTCTTTTGTAACTTCCGTATATGTTAGAAAGCCATTTCCAGATTTCGATGAGTTGGTCTCCCTTATGATCACTGAAGAGATCAACATGCAGAGTGAGACATCTGAAAAAAGTGGTGAACAGGTCCAAGCTTTCTACTCCAGTTCAGGAAGGGGACGTGGCAGGTTCTCTTCAAGAGGCCATGGTACAGGATGTGGTAGTGACAACCAGCAAAACAGATTGAATCAGTAATTTGGCGATATGCAAGTTTCAGGAGGTCATGGTAACTTTAGAGGCAGGGGAGCTTTAGAGGAAGAGGTGGATTGCAAAACAGAGATTCTAACAACTCTGGTATTGTGTGCCACTACTGTGGCAAAACAGGTCGTATTGCAGCCCAACGTTATGCTAAGAAAGATAATATCCGCAGTGGTAAGTTGCAGCAAGGAAACTTTGCATCGTCTTCACGAAAGAATGAAGACAAAAATGAATGTCTGTTTGTTATGTAGCATATGCTGAATGCTGTTACAGGAAAGGGAACACATGATGATGTTTGGTATGTTGATTCAGGTACATCCAATCATATGACCAGCCATGCAGAATGGTTTGGAGAGATATAGGATTTGCAAAATGTAGGTTATGTGCAGACGGGTGATGATTCATGCCACCCAATTTCACACATTGGAAAAATTTCCTTGTCCTTGCATGATGGTAACACAAAGAGTCTTTCAGATGTATTACATGTGCCATCTATTGCAAAGAACTTGGTGTTAGTCAGTCAAATGGTAGAGCAAGAAAGATAGCTTACTTCATGGGCTATCAAAGCCCCATAGCAATCGACCAGATTGCGGGCAATACGACACGCGCAAAGCAGGAAGATGTAGGTAGGCGCAATTTCGGACAGGAGGCGATGATTTCTGCAATGCCAACGTTAGGGCATAGTAAATGTTGGGCTTTAATGTGATGGAGAGTTGTGCCTAATGTTGGGGAACATCTTCCAAGAAGAAGTCATAAGCTAATTTGACCTGTAGAGGGAGATCTCAGCCCTATATCAGAGGTATGCCCAGGCAAAGAAGAATGACAATGCTGGAACTATAATTGATCAACATTGGTGTTTGAAGTGGCAAGAGGCAGCGCCCTGAGCCAAGGAATGTATCTCCAGAAGAAAGCGGGTTAAGATATTGACTGTGGAGGGAGATCAAGAAGCTCCAAGGAAGGCAGGGTGCAGGTTTGGCTATGGCTGCCAAATAGGGCAATGACAAAAAAAGAGTAGAAGATGAAGTCTTGAGCTGGACTGAGCTCAAGCTGAGCTAGATGAAAGTGAAATGGAGCTGAAGGAGTAGTGCCATGCCCGTCTGGGCTTTGATACCATGTGAAAGATGCGGGATCTAGAGCATGGCAGAGGCGGAAGCTATGGAGGATGGAAGATGAAGATACTACTCATGTTGACATTGACAATGTAGAGAACTGTTACACAAGTGAATTAGGTTTCAAGATTGAGACTTGAACTCATAAACACAATCTTGTGTAGGACTGACAATGACACAAACACTTGACAGAAAGAGACAAGTACTATTGCATTATCATCATATGAAAGTGATAGTCAAGTACATCATTATATAGGATTGCTTGGTAGCACACTACATCAACTGTGCCTATGGGATCTGTCTCTCTTCCTAGAATGAACTGCATCTCCCTAGCCTAGCTGTTCCATACAAAGGGGCATACATAGGGTGTGATTGGCAGATTCTCAATAGGTATGATGAACACCTCAAAGTTCTAGGTAGGGTTTAGCATGTTAAGAAAATTCTACCTACTATCGTGTAATATTTCTACTGAAAATATTACGAGGCCGTGTGAAGCCTCGGGCAAAAGACAATGCCGGCATTGTGGTCACAGACTGTGCGAACTTTAACACAATGTATCATAATCTCCATTGGCAGAACCGAGACTAAGGTTTAATGAAACCACATATTTTCGTGTGAACCTCCTCTTGGGAGGAGGTCAAGAGGAAATTGAGAAGATTTATGGAAAATTTTTCTTTTTAATCCTTCTTTTCTCCCCAGCTGAAGGCTATGTTGGAGGAGGGGGAGTAAGGCACAGGCACGTAAGCCTTGCTAGAGGTCATGGGGCGTGAAGGGCCATGCAGTTGGCCACGTGGCAGAGAGGAGGTACCTCTCCCTACCATATAAATACCCCTGTATGGGGAGGAGTCAGGGACGGACGCCGTCAGGCCGAGAGAAGGAGAGGGGGAGCTGAGATCGCAGATGTCGCTAGGCTGAGGGGAGAAGAATTCCGCAGAGGGACGTCAGCTTGCTGCCGTGCTGCCATCATCGACTGCTGTCCGCCATCAAACATCATTGCATGTCGTCTCCTCTTCCTCCACGTGGGCCACAGAAGCTTCCAAAAAGCTTCTTTAGAAGCTTCTAAGGGCCTTAGGAAGCCCCCCTTCTTGTGGGCTTTCCTAAGCCCTTCTCTAAGTGGGTTTTATACACCCCCCCTCCCCCCGGGATTTAAGTACCCATTCCCTTGTAATTTCCACCTAACCCCCTTTCCTATTGCCATTTAATCCCCGGGATTTTTTTTAAATCCCCTTTTATTTGCCTTCCCAAAGCAATCTTTTACATGCCTTTTCCCTTGGAGTTTAAGCCCTTTTTCTTCCCTTATATCCCCTAGAAATTAAACCCTTTCACCCCTTGGTTTCCCTAACAGACACCATAGTCGGGTTCTCTTTTCCCCTTCTTGTGGATTCGCAATAGCCAAGATTAAAACCCCTTTTTAATTGGCCCTACAAAGTGGTCTTTACACCCTCGGAATTAGGGCCTTTCCCTTGCATCCTTGGGAATTAACCTTTTTCCCCTTGCATCCCCCATAAGTCCACTAGCCGGGTTTTAAAGGCCTTTCCCTAGCAATTCCACAAAGCCTTTTTACAACCCCGGTTTCCTTTTAAAAGCCTTCCATTTCAAGTCTTTTAAATCCATTCCCTACTTCGAGGAGGCATCCTACAATGCCTTCTAAAGCCCGGCTCCAAAAGACGATGAAATTACAAAGGGAGTTTCGCATGCGAAGGAGACGGCCAAGATCATAAATCTATGTCCAAGGCGAAAAGGCCAAATTCGCGATGGCCCCTAAGAAGGCACAAGGCGCAAGCGTAGGAGGATGATGTCCTAACATCCATGTGGACATTTCACCACAAGTCCAAGTTTTTCTTCCTAATTTTGATTAACATCGTAATATTTCGATTGTGCATGGATCATTTATGGAATTAGGATGCACTTTTTTGATTGAAATGCTTTGGCTAAATTTAAGGAAATAGCTTACGATCAAAGAAACGGGACATTTGTATTTTTCAAATAAACGAATAAGATCTCTATGCATTCCTAGCAAGTGGTTTTTATGCATTACAAAGTAACGAATTTAGATCAACTAAAGATCATCTTTATAAAGTCTAAATTATTATTGTACACTTCGATTATGCATGGAAAAAATAAATCGTATGTTGCATTATTAGGCATCTTTCCTTCGAAATGATTCATTAAAAGAAGGTTGCTAATAATCCGTAGGAATTTGCAAGACATGAAAATGGTTCTTGAGCTGCATGAAGTAGATTAAACTCTAGTCAATTAGCTTAAACCTCGAGGGACTCGTTTAGGAATGGTTTAATCGATGCAAAATATCCCAAGTGCTAACTAGGATTTAGCACGTTGAGAACGTGACCTAATCACTCTTATTGCCAAAGCTGAAACCCTTATACCCTAAAGACTTGCCCACATTCACGGAATGTAGGGACACTAGGACGTACTTGCGAGAGACAATCTAGAGTTTTTATCCTAAGGATCGCTCGCTAAAAGAATGAAACTCGATTTGGATTTGGACCTTTAGGACCGACAATGTCGGCCTTGTGCAATCAGAAACGGATTGTTATGAAGACACCCTAACCCTGGTCCCTATCTAATTATGAACCGTGATTAGAAGACGTCGTTTGATGGGTAAAAGTAGTCCAATGGATTAGATGCGACACTCGTACAACAAGTTGCAGAGTCGCATGATCTTGTGATTTGATCACAAGGGAATGGCCAAATTCCTTGGAATGAGATTGGCAGATTCTTATGCAAGTTTATGTTGCAAGAGTATGAATAATCGTCCTGATATAGTACCTTTCTTGGGTAAAGTGACCAAGATACGGGGATTAGATATTTGCTTGGAAGCAAAAGACCAATCAGTAAATTGGAATAACATATTAGAACTTAAGGTATTGGTTAAGTTGGGTTAATAGGGTACAGCCCTAACCCAAGGATATAAGGGTAAACAAACAAACCTCTGGGAATCTTGCCAAGTTGCAATTGATCCCGGATTGAATGCTGAATGCATTCAGAAAGAAGGATTCACTCCTTAGCAGTTGGCCAAAAATAATGACCACTAGAAATGATTGTGCTTGTAACAGTTTAGAGAGCACTATTTGCTTTGTTTGCTTAAAGAATTAAAGGATGAAAAAGATATCTAATGCTTCAGGTTGAAAACCTGAAGGGAGAGGCAGCCTCAGTTACCCCCGACTGTCTGCCTGACCCTAACCAAGGGGGGGTAGGTGGACCGAACCCACCGCGAGAGGTCTTTTCGTTGAGCACTACTTGCAGCAGGAGGACACTTGGGTGCCAGGGGGCTCTGGCCATAAATCCCTCGCATTCCGGGCCCTGCACAAGAGGCCAACGTGACTCGGGATTGGATCTCGAGGCCCGGATACTAGTCTATGGGTGGAATCTTGGATTAGTAATCCCTGTGGATTGCTGGATAGCCTTCGGGCCGATTATGGATAAGCCTACGGGCTAGACTTTATAAATCTATTCCAAAGATAAATATGATAAGCTGTTGAAAAGGAACTTGTTTGACTTTGGTTTTCTATGTCAAGTGCTATGATTACGTGAAGAAACTGGTGCCTAACGGACTAATTAAGGAAGCTATTTGATGCATGTCCAACTAAATGTGGTAGGTAAATAGATAACTAAAACAACCTGAGGAAGTGCGGTGGACGTGGCCATGGGTCCGTCCTATGGATGGGTGGTCCCGGTTGGCCGGGAACTTTTCTCAATCATGATGGACAGTAGGAAGATCGTTCAAAGGAAATGAATAGCAAAGGCGCAGACCTTGAGTCTAGGTTACAATAATCCCGGTTTACGTTGTTTTAGGGGAACGGAATGGGACTATGCCTTATGGCAGAGAGGTCGAGCTTTGCATCCCTCTCGTTTCCCATTCTCCTTGAACCAAGTGCAGCGTGAATCCGCTTCGGACCTGGAGTTTCTACGTAAAGTAGTTCGCTCGGGTTTGATGCTAGTTGCCATTTAGGAAATGACCATTAGGGAAAACCCTGATTCAGGTTGGTCCTAAGTGGGAACGGCCAGAATACTTCCGCTACTTGGCAGACGCAGAAAGTCCTAGATCACAATCCCTGTGTCATTCCATGGGAGTGCCGGCCAGAGCTTTCTAGACCTCCTTTCCGATGGACTGCTAAGACGTATCGTGTTGGGAACAGGTGGACACGTTACAGTTGGTATGAGAGCCAGGTTACAAAGGATTTGTTTTTATGAAATCTTAATATGTACAAGTAAAGAAAATGTTGTTGTTTCAAACATTTCCTTACTTTCAATGCTGTCTTGTAGAATTATGAAGCATGGAACAAGTTCTTAGTGTTCCGAGTCATGTTTATGACCGTGATGCATTCCCCAGATTATCAACAAAGGCTTGAGATGATGAATATCTTAGATCATATCTATAATCCATCGCCTTTGTATGTGGAACGAAGATGGACGGGTGCCTCAGGAATCTACTATATAGCTGCCCATTGGTTTGCATATCTTCAAACCAACCTAAAGAGGATCAAGTGGTTGGAAGACCTGAAGATCGTGAAGCTGTTCATTTTTGTGGAGGCTCACGTAAACTCAACTTTACATATTCGAGGTCGGAGGGTTGAGTTGAACTCATATGTATATGAGGAAGTGACCCGTGTAATCCTCGCCGACAGGATCAAGGTGTTTGGGCGCTAAGAGAAGAATGGGTTCCAAAGGAAAGGATACCCTAATCTTCCGATGACTTACCGATTCCTGAAGTTCACGTAGATAAATGTAATACAACACTATTCTCCCCGAACTAAATGTAACAGCTGCTTTGCCATACCAAGAGATGTTGTACTCCGAAAGGGCTAGACCCATATAAATGGAATGAGACTTCTTTTTATCAATGTCAGTTTGTCTATGAGAATTGATAAAAAGTTAAGTGGCTAGATTGCTTGGTTGATAGCTAAAATGGAGATGAAATATAAATTATAACAATTAACGAGTAATAACGTTAAGAAACCTTTATCTAGGCACAACCCCAAGTACAGATTCCCAGTTTGCCTCCTACATTAAGCACTGCCGTAATCCAGGAGAAGAAGTTTCTTATCAAATAGATTAAGCCACCCGAATTTGACGGGAATGGTAGGACTGTCCAAGAGAATGCTAAAATTTGGATAGAGTCTATGGAGGATTACTTTGAAGCAGCCGATAATACTGCACCTGCCAACCAGGCTATGCTCACCAAGCTGAAGCTCACCGGCAAAGCCAGGCTTTGGTGGAAACAATGGTGCAGAGATCAAGGGATCGCGGAAGGATCTGTTACCTGGGAGAAGCTGAAGAAAGCCGTGCAGGGAAGATACTTACCACCTGCATATCGCACGCAAAAAATTAATGAGTTCTACGAGCTAAAACAGTTGGGACTCACTCTTGACGCATACTACTCTAAATTTGTCTCACTTCTTAAGTATGCACCATAGATGGACATGACACAGCAGGTGTCAAAATTTTGTGCTGGTTTAAATCCAGTAGTGAATATCCGTCTCAAATCTATGCACCCATCAGATCTTCAGGATGCATTCATTCGAGTTGTGCCTATAATTCAGGAGGTGCAGGCTAGACCAAGAGGTAACAAAACTTGATCTTATAATGACCCAAACAGAGGAGCATATAGGCCTCAAATGAAGAGAGTCCAAGGTTAGAATCAGGGACAAAGGAAGAAAGCAAGGACTAATAATGTCAACAACTTTGTCCCTACTCAAAGCAATGGCCGAAACCTCCGTTGTTTCCACTGTAACGAGCCCGGTCATTTCAAGAGGCAATGTCCCAAGCTTGGAGGAGGACATCACCAAGCACCTTTCCATGGAACTGGCCATGACTAGGGAGCCGCTACCCGAGGCAGAGGAAGAACCGCATGTGTTGCCAATAGGGCATTGTTTAAAGAAGAAGATCCAACCATGGAAGCAGAGTTTGAAAGGGCGACAGTCCATGCCGCTCTTCACAAGAAAGGGCCGAATTGCCAGTTCTCGGTGATTCAGACACTGTTGGATTATCAAGGTAAAGGTTTCAAGACCTTGATTAATTGTGGCAGTACACATTCCTTTATCTCACCAGCTTGTGTAAAAAGATTAGGAATAGCCACAGTAAAAGCACCTATCTTGCTTGTCGAATTGGCAAATGGTCATGAGGTCACTTGTACCAGCCAAACTGCTAAGGTGGAATTCTTTCTGGGAGGACAAACGACTTCGGTCAAATTCAGAGTCATGAACTTAGGTATCCATGAGTGTCTACTCGGAATGGATTGGCTTAAACCTAATGACACCCACATTCATTGTGGAAAGGGCCAAATTTCCTTTCGGAACTCTGAAGGGGATTTAGTCACGACTCAAGGTGAGGCTGGAAAGCCAAAAATACAATTGGCCAAAGCATCTCGGATTATAAAGGGAGTCAGAAAGGGACCACCTATTTACTTAATTAAGCTCAATAAGTTAGATCAGAAATAGGAGTCCAGTGAAGAACCTTCATGGCTAAAGGATTACGTGGGCATATTTCCTGAAGAGTTGACTGAACTCCCGCCTCAAAGAGAAGTGGATCATGAGATCAAGCTAGTGCCAGGAGCTACGCCAATCGCAAAGAGACCTTATAGAATGTCCATCCTGGAAGAAATTGAGCTGAAGGAACAACTCAAGCAACTGCTAGATCAGGGCTACATCCGTCCAAGCAGTTCACCATGGGGAGCTCCAGTACTGTTCCAGAAAAAGAAAGATGGAACACTTCGACTGTGTATTGATTACAAAGGGTTGAATCAATCAACTGTCAAGAACAAGTATCCTATTCCTAGAATAGATGAGCTTCTTGATCATCTTCAGGGTGCGAAGATCTTCTCCAAGATTGATCTCAGGTCTGGTTACTATCAGATAAGAATCAAGGAAGAAGATATCCCAAAGACGGCCTTCAACAAAAGATATGGGCACTTTGAGTTTTTAGTTATGTCATTCGGGCTTGCGAATGCGCCTGCCACCTTCAACAGGTTAATGGAAGATATCTTTAGGCCATATCTTGATGACTTCGTACTCGTCTTCTTCGACGACACTTTAGTCTATTCCAAACAGGAGGAAGATCATGAACCCCAACTTCAGATTGTCCTTGAGACAATGAGGTCACACAAGCTGTATGCTAAGATTAAGAAATGTGCATTCTTCAAGAGTCAGATTGAATATTTGGGATTCATCGTATCAGCGGAAGGAATCTCAGTGGACCCAGCCAAAGTCAGAGATGTGCTAGAATGGTCAATACCCACAACTGTCAAAGAAATACCCAGTTTTCTTGGATTGACAAGATGGTATAAGATCTTCATCAAAAACTATGCTTTGATTGCAGCACCTCTGACGGACTTACTGAAGAAGCAAACATCTATTGCATGGTCAACTCCCAAACAAACTAGCTTAGCAAAGTTTAGTATCAGCACCTATCCTAAAACTTCCAGACCTCAGTAAGGAGTTTGAGGTAGTAACTGAAGCTAGCACGCTTGCTTTAGGATGTGTGCTCATGCAGGAAGGTCATCCTGTAGCATACTCTTCAAGGAAACTAAAGAGCCATGAGAAGAATTATGCTACCCACGATCTAGAACTGTTAGCTGTCATCCATGCCCTAAAGCTTTGGAGACACTACCTGTTGGGTAACAAGTTTACACTAGTGACTGATCATAAAAGTCTCAAGTGGATCTTTACCCAGAACGAGCTCAACATGAGGCAACGTTGGTGGATTGAAGTGCTGAAGGAGTATGATTTTGAAATCAAATATCGACCTGGAAAGGAGAATGTAGTTGCTGATGCACTCAGTTGCAAGGCATTCCTTAATTCTCTAATCTTGCAAAACCCATCAACAGCTAGATCTCTAGCCACAAAGGTATCCATGCCGAACAATCCAATACTTGAGCTAGCTAGAGAGGAAGCATGCCATGACCCAGCCTATCAAAAGATGCTAAGGGAGATCTCTATCAAGAATCAGGACCAAAAGCTACATGCTAAGTATAATGAAGTCCCTATCAATAGTGGACTTGTCTAGTATAGAACGAGAGTATGTATACCGGCAAGCCAGTCACTTAAGCAGAAGATATTGTGGGAAGCTCATGATTCCCCTTTCTCAGGACATCCTGGCTATGCCAAGACTCTCAATACAGTTAGGAAGAGCTACTATTGGGAGAGGCTTAAAGGTGACGTGCTCAAATATGTCACTAAGTGTTTGTCTTGTCAACGTATCAAAGTCGAACATGTCAAAATGCGAGGGAAGTTGCAACCACTTGACATTCCCCAAATGAAATGGAAATTCATCAATATGGACTTTGTTGTTGGCCTACCCCAAGTTCAGGGAGGATACAATTCCATCATGGTTGTGGTTGACATGCTTATTAAGGTTGCACACCTTATTCCAGTAAAGACAAACTATAAAACCTCAGACATTGCAAGGTTGTTTATCAAGGAAATATTCAAGCTACATGGGCTACCCATAAGAATCATTAGTGGTCGTGATTCTCTCTTCACATCACACTTCTGGAGATCTATCTTTGAAGCCATTGGGACTCAACTCTATTTTAGTACAGCTTACCATCCCCAAACTGATGGCCAAACAGAGTGAGTCAATCAAGTCATCGAGGATATGCTTAGGGCATACTGCTGTCATGAACCAAAAAGGTGGATTCAATATTGCCTTTGGTTGAATTTTCCTACAATGCTTCTTATCAACAAAGCATTCAGATGACCCCTTTTCAAGCATTGTTTTGTCATGACTGTCAAAGTCCCCTAAACTTCTCAGATCCAACCTTGAGGGTTGAAGCTTCAAAGCAGATGTTAGAAGAGATGGATGACCAAGTAAAGTCAATAAGACAGGACATCCAAGCTGCTAAGTATAGACAAAAGGCACACGTGGATTTGAAGCATCAAGATAGAATCTTCAAAGAAGGAGACATGGTCTTCATTTGCGTATGCCCAAAGAAGAGTTCTCTATCCTTAGGAGATTTCAAGAAGCTAAGTCCAAGGTATTGTGGACCATACAAGATCCTCAAGTGCCTGGGACCTAATGCTTATAGACTGCAACTTCCTGAGAACCTAAAGGTTCATAATGTATTCCATATCAGCCTATTGAAGAAGTATGTACCTAATCCCAACCACGTACTTGATGTCCAACAAGTTGTAATGCCTAGCCAAGGAGTCCTTGAGCTATGGCCTGACAGGATCTTAGATGTTAGGGAGAGACAACTAAGATCCAGAACCTTGAGAGAATGCCTCATCTGGTGGAAAGATTATCCCAAGGAGGATGCCACTTGGATAGATGAAAGCACTCTCAACCATCAATATCCCTAGTTTATCTCGAGATGAGGACATCTCGATTCCTCCAAGGGGGAGAGAATGTAATATTTCTGCTGAAAATATTACAAGGCCGTGTGAAGTCTCGGGCAAAAGACAATGCCGGCATTGTGGTCATGGACAGTGGAACTTTAACACAATGTATCATAATCTCCATTGGCAGAACCGAAACTAAGGTTTAATGAAACCACATATTTTCGTGTGAACCTCCTCTTGGGAGGAGGTTAAGAGGAAATTGAGAAGATTTATGGAAAAATTTTCTTTTTAATCCTTCTTTTCTCCCTAGCCGAAGGCTGTGCTGGAGGAGGGGGAGTAAGGCGCGGGCACGTAAGCCTTGCTAGAGGTCATGGGGGGTGAAGGGCCATGCAATTTGCCGCGTGTGAGAGAGGAGGTACCTCTCCCTACCATATAAATACCCCTCTATGGGATGAGAAAGAAGGAGGAGTGAGGGACAGACACCGCCAAGCCTAGAGAAGGAGAGGGGGAGTTGAGATCGAATGCTGCCAGGCTGAGGGGAGAAGAATTCCGCAGAGGGACGCCAGCTGCTGCCGTGCTGCCATCATCGACTGCTGTCCGCCATCAAATGTCATTACATATCGTCTCCTCTTCCTCCACGTGGGCCATAGAAGCTTCCAAAAAGCTTCTTTGGAAGCTTCTAAGGGCCTTAGGAAGCCCCCCTTCCTGTGGGCCTTCCTAAGCCTTCTCTAAGTGGGTTTTATACCCCCCCCCCGGATTTAACTACCCATTCCCTTGCAATTTCCACCTAACCCCCTTTCCTATTGCCATTTAACCCCTGGGATTTTTTTAAAATCCCCTTTTATTTGCCTTCCCAAAGCGATCTTTTACACCCCTTTTCCCTTGGAGTTTAAGCCCTTTTTCTCCCCTTATATCCCCCGGAAATTAAACCGTTTCGGCCCTTGGTTTCCCCAAAAGACACCATAGCCAAGTTCTCTTTTCCCCTTCTTGTGGATCCGCAATAGCCAAGATTAAAACCCCTTTTTCATTGTCCCTACAAAGCGGTCTTTACACCCTCGGAATTAAGGCCTTTCCCTTGCATCCTTGGGAATTAACCTTTTTCCCCTTGCATCCTCGGGAATTAACCTTTTTTCCCTTGCATCCCCCATAAGCCCACTAGCCGGGTTTTAAAGGCCTTTCCCTAGCAATTCCACAAAGCCTTTTTACAACCCCGGTTTTCTTTTAAAAGCCTTCCATTTCAAGTCTTCTAAATCCATTCCCTACTTCAAGGAGGCAGCCTACAAGGCCTTTCTAAAGCCTGGTTCCAAAAGACGGTGAAATTGATCAAGGAAGCCGAATCACAAAGGGAGTTTCACGTGCGATGGAGACGACCAAGATCATAAATCTGCGTCCAAGGCGAAAAGGCCGAATTCGCGATGGCCCCTAAGAAGGCACAAGGCGCAACCGCAGGAGGATGATGTCCTAACATCCATGTGGACATTTCACCAAAAGTCTAGGTTTTTCTTCCTAAATTTGATTAACATCGTAATATTTTGATTGTGCATGGATCATTTATGGAATTAGGATGCACTTTTTTGATTGAAATGCTTTGGCTAAATTTAAGGAAATAGCTTACGATCAAAGAAACGGGACATTTGTATTTTTCAAATAAACGAATAAGATCTCTATGCATTCCTAGCAAGTGGTTTTTATGCATTACAAAGTAACGAATTTAGATCAACTAAAGATCATCTTTATAAAGTCTAAATTATTATTGTACACTTTGATTATGCATGGAAAGAATAAATCGCATGTTGCATTATAAAGCATCTTTCCTTCGAAATGATTCATTAAAAGAAGGTTGCTAATAATCCGTAGAAATTTGCAAGTCATGAAAATGGTTCTTGAGCTGCATGAAGTAGATTAAACTCTAGTCAATTGGCTTAAATCTCAATCAACTACGTAAATAGTTACAAAAGGTTGTGTAATGCTCATTCAGCGTACGAATATCTCATTTAGAAACGAAGATAGAAAAAGGATGCATGGTTCAAACATAAAACCCTAAAGCTTAGTAGTATGAATCTTGATTGCATGTTATAGAAGGATCAATAGAAATTATGCCATAACTTACTTTTTGATCTTAACCAAAAAAGTTAGGGTTTGTAAATCAAATCATATGTAGGTAATGAATCATGTGATTATGAGAATGGTATCGTAAATATCTTAAAGAATAGACAAGTAAATTGGTTTACCCTAAAACACCTAAACCCCGAGGGACTCGTTTAGGAATGGTTTAATCAATGCAACATATCCCAAGTGCTAACTAGGATTTAGCACATTGAGGACGTGATCTAATCGCTCTTATTGCCAAAGCTGAAACCCTTATACCCTAAAGACTTTCCCACATTCACGGAATGTAGGGACACTATGACGTACTTGCGAGAGACGATCTAGGGTTTTTATCCTAAGGATCACTTGCTAAAAGAATGAAACTTGATTTGGATTTGGACCTTTAGGACAGACAATGTCGGCCTAGTGCAATCAGGAACGGATTGTTATAAAGACACCCTAACCCTGTTCCCTATCTAATCATGGCCCGTGATTAGAAGACGTCGTTTGATGGGTAAAGTAGTCCCATGGATTAGATGCGACACTCGTGCAACAAGTTGGAGAGTCGCATGATCTTGTGATTTGATCACAAGGGAATGGCCAAATTCCTCGGAATGAGATTGGCAGATTCTTACGCAAGTTTATGTTGCAAGAGGATGAATAATCATCCTGATATAGTACCTTTCTTGGGTAAAGTGACCAAGATACGGGGATTAGATATTTGCTTGGAAGCAAAAGACCAATCAATAATTTGGAATAACATATTGGAACTTAAGGTATTGGTTAAGTTGGGTTAATAGGGTACGTCCCTAGCCCAAGGATATAAGGGTTAAAAAACAAACCCTTGGGAATCTTGCCAAGTTGCAATTGATCCCGAATTGAATGTTGAATGCATTTGGAAAGAAGGATTCACTCCTTAGCAGTTGGCCAAAAATAACGACCACTGGAAATGATTGTGCTTGTAATAATTTTGAGAGCACTGTTTTCTTTGTTTGCTCAAAGAATTAAAGGATGAAAAAGATATCTAATGCTTCAGGTTGAAGACCTAAAGGGAGAGGCAGTCTCAATTACCCCCGACTGTCTGCCTGACCCTAACCAAGGGGGTTGTTAACCGCGCCAGGTAGGTGGACCGAAGACGCCACGAGAGGTCTTTCCGTTGAGCACTACTTGGAGCAGGAGGACGCTTGGGTGCCAGGGGGGCTCTGGCCGTAAATCCCTTGCCTTTCGGGCCCTGCACAAGAGGCCAACATGACTCGGGATTGGATCTCGAGGCCCGCATACTAGTCTATGGGCAGAATCTTGGATTAGTAATCCCTGTGGATTGCTGGATAGCCTTCAGGCCCGATTATGGATAAGCCTACGGAATGGACTTTATAAATGTATTCCAAAGATAAATATGATAAGCTGTTGAAAAGGAACTTGTTTAACTTTGATTTTCTATGTCAAGTGCTATGATTACGTGAAGAAACTGCTGCCTAACGGACTAATTAAGGAAGCTGTTTGATGGATGTCCAACTAAATGTGGTAGATAAATAGATAACTAAAACAACTTTTGGAAAGTGCGGTGGACGTGGCAATGGGTCCGTCCTACAGGTGGGTAGTCCCGGTTGGCCAAGAACTTTTCTCAATCACGATGGACAGTAGGAAGATCGTTCAAAGGAAATGAATAGCAAGGGCGCTGACCTTGAGTCTAGGTTACAATAATCCCAGTTTACGTTGTTTTAGGGGAACGGAATGGGACTATGCCTTATGGCAGAGAGGTCGAGCTTTGCATCCCTCCCATTTCGCATTCTCCTTGAACCAAGTGCAGCGTGAATCTGCTTCGGACCTGGCATTTCTGCCTAAAGTAGTTCGCTCGGGTTTGACACTAGTTGCCATCTAGGAAATGACCATTAGGAAAAACACTGATTCAGGTCAGTCCTAAGTGGGAACAGCCAGAATACTTCCGCTACGTGGCAGACGCGGAAAGTCCTAGATCGCAAACCCCATGTCATTCCATGGGAGTGCTGGGCAGAGCTTTCTAGACCTCCTTTTCGATGGACTGCTAAGACGTGTCCTATTATTAATAGGTGGACACTTTACATATCGCACTTGGAATGCCAAGTTGAGACTTTCAAACCCAAAGGTCCTACCCACATTCATGGAATGTTGGGTTAAAGTGGACGCCCGTACAATAACGATCTAGGGTTTTACCCTAAGGATCGATCGACCTAATACTAAACTCCCAATTAAGTTTAGAATCCCTAGGACCAAACATTATTGGCCTAGTAAGGTTAGGGATTGGGTTGGGTAAGAAGACACCCCAAACCCTACATCTTGGCTAAACATATTTCTTGACCAAGGAACGTCGTTGAAGGAAGATTGATCCCACAAGTTAGATGCGACTCCTATACAACAAGTTGCAACGTCACATGGCTTCATGTTGAAATCACAAGATAGATTTGCCACTCCTTGGAACAAGGTTGGCAGGATTCTAGCGCAAGTCTAACTTGCAAGAGGATGAGTAGTCATCCTATTACATCACCCTTCTTGGGCTGATTTGCCAAGTTAGGGAAAGTTATGTATTGCCTAACAAGAAATTGACCATTCAAGTTGGGCGACGAGCTTGCCCATGAATTACCGTCTTAATTTAAGGAACCTAAGGTGTTTGTTAATTGGGTTGACAAGGTATAAGCCCTAACCCAAGGATAAAAGGGTAAACAAACAAACCCTTGGGGATCTTGCCAAGTCGCAATTGATCCCAAATTGAATGCTGGATGCATTCGGAGAAAAGGATTCACATCTTAGCAGTTGGCCAAATAAAACGACCACTGGATTGATTGTGTTTGTACAGTTTAGGAGCACTGTTTGTATTACTTTGCTCAAAGAACTAAATAGGAAAAATAAATAATGCTTCAAGTTGAAGTCCTAGAGGGAGAGGCAGCATCAGTTACCCCCGACTGTCTGCCTGACTCTAACCAAGGGGATTGTTAGCCATGCTGCAAATGTGGACCGAACCCACCGCGAGAGGTCTCTCCGTTGGGCACTACTTGGAGCAGGAGGATGGTTGGATGCCAGAGGGGGCTATGGCCGTAAATCCCTTACCTTTCGGGCCCTGCACAAGAGGTCGACGTGACTCAGGATTAGATCTCGAGGTCCGCATACTAGTCTACAGGCTGAATCTTGGATTAGTAATCCCTATGGATTGCTGGATTGCCTTCGGTCGGATTATGGATTGCCTCTGGGCGGATTATAGATTAGCCTACGGGCTGGATTATAATATTTATTCCAAAGATAAATAAGATTAATTGTTGTAAAGGAACTTTTTTGACATTTTTTTTCTATGTCAGTGCTAAGATTACGTGAAGGAACCGGTGACTAATTGGCTAATTAAGGAAGCTGTCTTATGCGTGTCCAACTAAATGTGGTAGGTAATTATATAACTAAAGCAACCTCGAGGAAAGTGTGGTGGGTGTGGCCATGGGTCCGTCCTACGGATGGGTGGTCCCGATTGGCCGAAAACTTTTCTTGAAGGAAATTGATAGCAAGGATTGAAGGCTTAAAATCTAGAATATTAGAATCCCAGTTCACGCTGTTTTAGGGGAATGGAACTGAATTGGGCATGAAATATAATGTGATAAACGTTTAATGAGTTGTTAACATTAAGAATCTCAATGCCCAGGCTCAACCTCAGGTGCAGATTCCTAGTCCGCCGACCCCTATACCAAGTATGGCCGTGATTCAGGAGAAGAAGTTTCTTCTCAAGAAAATCAAGCCACCAGAATTTGATGGCAAGGGAAGGATTGTCCAAACTGATGTGGAGATCTGGATCGAGTCCATGGAAGATTACTTTGAAGCGGCTGGTACTGCACTCGCTAACCAAGCAATGCTCGCCAAGCTAAAGCTTACCAGCAAAGCCAGACTTTGGTGGAAGCAATGGTGCAGAGACCAAGGGATCTCGGAAGGGTCCGTTACTTGGGAGAAGCTGAAAAGATCTGTGCAAGGAAGATACTTACCACCTGCATACCGCACGCAGAAGATGAACGAGTTCTATGAGCTGAAACAGCTTGGTTTATCTCTTGACGTATACTACTCAAAGTTCGTCTCTCTTTTGAAGTATGCGCCACAAATGGATATGACAGAACAGGTGTCAAAGTTTTGTGGCGGATCAAACCCACCCGTAAACACTCACCTCGAGTCGATGCGCCCAATAGATTTTCAGGACGCACTCATTCGAGCTGCGCCCATAATTCAGGAGGTGCAGACCATGCCAAGAAATAACAAGACTTGGTCTTATAAGGATCAGAACAAAGGAGTATATAGGTCCCAGGCAAAGAGAGTTCAAGGTCAAAACCAGGGACAAAAGAAGAAAGCTAGGACCAACAATGTCAATAATTTTGTGCTGACACAAGGTAATGGCCGCAACCTCTGTTGCTTCAATTGCAACGAACCCAGTCATTTCAAAAAGCAATGTCCCAAGCTTGGAGGAGGATAGCATCAAGGACCATTCCAAGGAACCGCCCGTGGTGGCCAAGGAGTTGCCACCTGGGGTAGAGGAAGAACCTCCTGTGTTGCCAACAGGAAGATATGCGAAGAAGAAGACCCGACCATGGAAGCAGACTTTGAGAGGAAAACAATCCATGCCGCCCTTCACAAGAAAGGCCCGAATCGCCAGTTTTTGGTGATTCAAATACCATCAGACTATCAAGGTAAAGGCTTCAAAACCTTGATTGATTGTGGCAGTACACATTTCTTTATCTCACCAATTTGTGCAAGAAGACTAGGAATAGCCACAATAGATGCACCTACCTTGCTTGTCCAATTAGCAAATGGTCATGAGGTCACTTGTACTAGGCAAACTGCTAAGGTGAAATTCCTGCTGGGAGGAAAGTCGACTTCGGTAAGATTTAGGGTCATGAACCTAGGTATCCATGAGTATTTGCTCAGAATGGATTGGCTTAAACCTAATGATGCCCACATTCATTGTTGAAAGGGCCAAGTTTCCTTTCAAAACTCTGAAGGGGAATTGGTCACAACTCAAGGAGAGGCTGGGAAGCCGAAAAATCAATTGGCCAAAGCATCTCGGATAATAAAGGGAGTTAGGAACGGACTACCTATCTACTTGATTAAGCTAAATAAGCTAGATCAGAATCAGGAGTCTAGTGAAGAGCCTTCATGGCTAAAGGAGTACGCAGACATATTTCCCAAAGAGCTAATACAACTTCCTCCTCAAAGGGAAGTTGATCATCAAATCAAGCTAGTGCCAGGAGCTGCACCAATTGCAAAGAGGCCATATAGAATGTCCATCCCAGAAGCAATTGAATTGAAGGAGCAACTCAAGATCAGGGCTACATCTGTCCCAGCACTTCGCCATGGGGATCTCTAGTGCTATTCTAGAAGAAGAAAGATGGAATGCTTCGGCTATGTATTGATTACAGAGGGTTGAATCAATCAACCATTAAGAACAAATATCATATTCCAAGAATAGATGAACTTCTTGACCGTGCGAAGATCTTCTCCAAGATTGATCTCAGGTTTGGATACTATCGGATAAGGATCAAGGAAGAAGATATCCCAAAGACGGCATTCAGCACAAGATATGGACATTTTGAGATCATGGTCATGTCATTCGGGCTGACGAATGCACCGGCCACCTTCAATAGGTTAATGCAGGATATCTTTAGACCATATCTTGATGACTTTGTACTCGTCTTCTTCGACAATACCTTAGTCTACTCCAAACATGAAGAAGATCATAAACCCCAACTTCGCATTGTCCTTGAGACAATGAGGGCACACAAGCTTTATGCCAAAAAGAAGACTTCTGTGTTCTTCAAACGACAGATTGAATATCTGGGATTCATTGTTTCAGCTAAAGGAATTTCAGTAGACCTGGCCAAAGTTAGAGATGTTCTGGAATGGCCAACACCAACAACTATCAAAGAAATACTTCTTGGATTGACAGGATGGTACATGGTCTTTATCAAAAACTATGCTTTGATTGCAGCACCACTGACCGATCTACTGAAGAAGCAAACATCGATTGTATGGTCAATTGCTGAATAATCCAGCTTCGACAAACTAAAGCAAAGCTTGGTATCAGCACCTATCCTGAAACTTCTGGACCTTAGTAAGGAGTTTGAAGTAATAATTGATGCTAGCACACTTTCCTTAGGATGTTTGCTTATGCAAGAGAGTCATCCTGTAGCATACTCTTCAAGGAAACTGAAGAGCCATGAGAGGAATTATGCTACCTACGATCTGGAGCTATTAGCTATCATCCATGCTCTCAAGCTTTGGAGACACTACTTGCTGGGTAACAAGTTTACCTTGTTGACGGATCATAAAAGCCTAAAGTGGATCTTTACCCAGAACGAGCTCAACATGAGGCAACATTGATGGATTGAAGTGCTGGAGGAATATGACTTTGAGATCAAATACTGGCCTGGAAAGAAGAATGTAGTTGCCGATGCACTTAGTTGCAAGGCATTTCTAAATTCTATAATCTTGCAAGATCCATCAACACTAGATCTCTAGCCACAAAGATATCTATGCCAAATAACCCAATACTTGAGCTAGCTAGAGAAGAGGCATGCCATGATCCAACCTATCAAAAGTTGCTAAGGGATATCCCTATCAAGGATCAAGACCCGAAGCTACAGGCAAAGTATCTAGAATTCTCTATCAACAGTGGACTTGTCTACTATAGAACAAGATTATGTATACCAACAAGCCAGTCACTCAAGCAAAAGATACTTTGGGAAGCTCATGACTCCCCTTTCTCAAGACATCCTGGCTATGCCAAGTCCCTCAATGCAGTTAGAAAGAGCTATTACTAGGAAAGGCTTAAAGGTGATGTTCTCAAATATGTCATAGAGTGTTTCTCTTGTCAACGCATTAAGACCGAACATGTCAAAGTGCCACGGAAGTTGCAACCACTTGACATTCCCCAAATGAAATGGGAATTCATTAGTATGGATTTTGTTGTTAGCCTACCCCAAGTTCAGGGAGGATACAAATCCACTATGGTTGTGGTGGATATGCTAACCAAGGTTGCACATCTTATTCCTATTAAGAAAAACTATAAAGCCTCAGACATTGCAAGGTTATTTATCAAGGAGATATTCAAACTACATGGGTTACCCAAAATAATCATTAGTGATCGTGACTCTATCTTCACATCACACTTCTGGAGAGCTATCTTCGAAGCCATTGGGACTCAACTATGCTTTAGTACAGCTTACCATCCCCAAACTGATGGTCAAACAGAGCGAGTCAACCAAGTCATTGAAGACATGCTAAGGACACACTGTTGTCATGAACCCAAAAAGTGGATTCAATATTTTCCATTGGTTGAGTTTGCCTACAATGCTTCCTACCAACAAAGCATTCAGATGACCCCTTTTCAAGCATTGTATGGGCACGACTGTCGAAGTCCTTTAAACTTCTCAGATCCAATCCTAAGAGTTGAAGCTTCAAAGCAAATGATGGAAGATATGGATGACCAGATGAAGTCAATAAGACAGGACATCCAAGCTACCAAGGATAGACAGAAGGCTTACGCGGACTTGAAACGTCAAGATAGATCCTTCGCTAAAGGGGATATGGCCTTCATTCGTGTATGTCCAAAGAAGAGTTCCTTATCCTTGGGTGAATGCAAGAAGCTAAGTCCAAGGTATGTGGACGCTACAAGATCCTCAAGTGCTTAGGACCTAATGTTTATAGACTTTAACTCCCTGAGAACCTAAAGGTTCATAATGTATTCCACATCAATCTACTGAAGAAGTATGTACCTAACCCTAGTCACGTACTTGATGATCAACAAGTTGTAATGCCTAGCCAAGGAGTCCTTGAGCTACGACCTGACAGGATCTTAGATATTAGGGAGACACATTTGAGATCTAGAACCTTGAGAGAATACCTCGTCCAGTGGTGGAAGGATTATCCCGAAGAGGATGCCACTTGGATGGATGAAAGTACTCTCAACCAACAATACCCCCAGTTCTTCTCAAGATGAGGACATCTAGATTCCTCTAAGGGGGAGATAATGTAATATTTTCGCTCAAAATATTAATTCAACCTTAAAACCTACACATCCCGCACAATTAAGCACCCCAAAGTGATCTCCCACATCGTAAAATGTTGGCAGTTAAACGCCTACCCTGCACACACGATAATAATCCCCATTCACGTTGTGCAAATAAGGCCGAGGTTAAAACCCGCAAGGCTGTGCAAGAACACCCCTCTCATGGAAAGGTAAATGGATAAATGGTTAAAGTAGTGCAATGTTTTTTATTAATTACCCTCTCCCCTCAGCCGATGCATGGCAGGGGAGAGGGAGTGGAGCTAAGTGGAGAGAGGGAGGAGTGCGGTGTGGGGATGCATGAGGGAGAGGAGACATGAAAGCTCTCCACGTGTGTGGAGCTTTCCCCGCCCTCCCTCCCAAAGGCTATATAACCTCCCCCTTAAAGCTTGGGGGGAGGCACGAGAAGAGAGAAGGAGAAGACAGTCGTGCTGCCGCCGTCCGCCATGCCATGGAGCCGCTACCAAGAACTGTCGCCTTCAGCACCACGCCGTGCTATTGGCCGCCTTGACACCTCCATCATCATCAATCATCATTCTCATCTCCTTCTCTATCATCCTCACTTCCAATCATTACCCCCCCTCCACATCATTCTGCTGGGAGCAAAAGATTCTTGGAAGCTTCTTTAGAAGCTTCTATAGTTAGGCTTCTATAAGCCTCGTTTCCAGGAGCCTCCCAGATTTTAGAAACTAGGCTCATAAGCCCAATTCCTGTGCAAGGGGAAAAGTAGTCAGATCTTGAAGTTGTTTGCCAAGGGCTGGAGAAAGTTCGTAGTTCGGTTAAGGCAAAAAAATGAGTTTGCGGAGTCAAGAGTCTTCGACATCGATGGCCCCCAAACAAAGACACAAGGCACTCACGCGGGAGTTTCCCCAAGCATACGCGCGAACATCCGTACGAGCCCTCAAGCCCAGGTTCTTAAAAGAATGATTATGCATTAAAGTAATGAATTAGGCACGATTAATCTTCATGAGAAGAATGCATTTACGTAAGTCTCTAAATCTTGTAGTTAAGTTAAAATACATTTGGGAATTTATCCCCTTGGACTATTTATGAAAATTAGTGCATGTTATGCATTTGGGTTTGCTTGCATTTCCAAGTTGAAATTCCAAAGCACATATTGCTTAGGTTTAAAAGATGAAATTGTTTAAATGCATCTTTGATTGACCGTGGAAAAGAAAAGCGCATAAGGCATTTAGGTAGGGGATGTTTAATGCCAAGACCATGGTGTTATTGCTTATGAAAGTAGGAAATTGGATGATAAAGAAAGAGAGCTCCATGTTTATGAACAGGAAATGTTAGCCATTCTTCATGTGATCAAGAAGTGGCATCATTACATTTATGGCAGCCATTTTAAGGTGAAGAGCGACCATCGTGTGCTAAAATATTTTCTCTCTCAGCCAAATCTTTCTCCCAAACAAAGACGATGGTTAGCTACACTTTAGGGATATGATTTTGAGATTTCTTATATGGCGGGCAAGGATAATGTAGTGGCTAATGCTTTATCCAGGATGTGGGCATGTTCTGTTTCTAGCATTTCTACCCTACATAAGGATTGGATCCAGGACATTCAAGAAGAATATCTTTTAGACGAGCACATTGCCAATATTATAAAGAAATTACAACAAGATGATGGATCTAAATTTCCCAATTTCAAATGGCAAAATGGACTTCTTTGGTTTAAAGGGAGAGTATATTTGACCCCTCAGTCATCATTTAGATCCCGAATATTACAGGAGATGCATTCTTCTCCTTTGGTAGGAAATGGACTTCTTTGGTTTAAAGGGAGAGTATATTTGACCCCTCAGTCATTTAGATCCCGAATATTACAGGAGATGCATTCTTCTCCTTTGGTAGGACATATTGGATTGTTTAAAACCTTTGACAAGATCCATAAATGTTTCTATTGGAAGGGACTTTGGAAAGATGTCAAGGAATATGTGATGCAGTGCTTACCATGCCAACAAAATAAAGATTTGAATCTGTTGCCTAGTGGTTTACTTCAGCCTTTGCCTATTCCACATGGTAAATGGACTATATTAGCATGGATTTTATTACAGGATTTCCTACCACTAAGCAGGGCTAGAATAGCATTTTTGTTGTGGTTGATCGTCTTACAAAATCAGCCCGCTTCATACCTACCAAAGTCCAATATTCAGCCAAATAGGTGGCGGATCAATTCATGGAAGGGATTTTCAGACTTCATGGATTACCTATGAAGATTGTTTCTGATAGGGATTTCAATTTTATGGGAAATTTTCAGGTAAGTCCTTTTACTTCCATGGGTACAAAACTAACTCCAAGTACTATCTATCATCCACAAATAGATGGCCAAACTGAAAGGGTCAATAAATGGTTAGAAATCTACCTCAGACACTTTTGTCATGATACACAGAATGCATGGGATCATTGGATTCATCTAGCGGAGTTCTATTATAATAATACTCATCACATGAGTATTGGTATGTCACCATTTGAGGCATTATATGGATATAAAGTCCAAGTAACTTCAGCATTGTTTCATGATGAAGTGAATCCTGTTGCTCGAGAAGAGTTAGAAAAGATGGAAGCCTTAATTAAGTAGTGCAAAGAAAATATTAGCAAGGCACAAGAGACAATGAAATCATATGTGGACGATAAAAGAAGGCATGTGGATTTTGAAGAAGGAGAATGGGTATTTTTGAAATTATCTAAGTCTCGTTATGCTTCTCTCAAGGGTGGACATAATAAGATTGCTCATCGCTATTATGGTCCATATCAAATCATAAAGAAAGTTGGGGATCTTTCTTACCAACTTGATCTACCTCCTACTACATGCATTCACAATGTTTTTCATGTGTCTCAACTCAAGAAATACATTGGGCCTAACATACAAGTTCTTGAAGAATTACCTCCTCTTGATGAAGATGGTTTAATCATCTATGAGCCCAAAAGAATTGTTGGCAAGAGAGACAAGGTTCTAAGGAACTGTATTGTTATGGAATACCTTGTCAAGTGGAAGGGATTGCCTATGGAAGAATCATCTTGGCAACATGCTACTTATTTGGATTAGTTTCCATGACTTCTTCAAGAAGATGGTTAGTTCATTGTACAATGGGGATAGCTTGATGTATTCATTTTTTGTCATGAAAATAATTGTCCTATCAACGTCAAAATTGGATTTTGATGATATTGATGGATACTTTATGAAGCATACTTCATTTATATATCTCATATGCGACAATATGACATTTCTATCCAAAGTTATGGGTCATTTACTATCACTACCCTGTTCAGGACAGCATTCCAGATTTCCACTGTTTTGAGCTTACTTTGGAGATTCTTCTCAATGGAAGATTATCTTCTTCAATGAACAATTTCAACAAGGATATTCAGGCCTCTCATTTCTTCATACTTATCATTCATATATCCTTTCACTCTTCAAAGTTTTGAGGACAAAACTTTTGGGCAGGGATGGATTGTAATAAAGCAATTTTCATGTTTCTTTAATTTGGAAATTAGTCTATTTTGGACTGGAGTATAAAAGGCAAGAGGGTGCCAATGTAAATCATCTTTGAATAATTTTAGATATCTTCACTTCTTGGATCTTGAAGGTATTTCCTTCCCCACCATTGTAAGGGGTGAGTTCCTTGCAGCAGCCTTCATCAATTGATTCTCAAGATTCCATGGCTTCAACATTTCTTGTAGTTCTTGGTTGTGAGACATCTTGAATTAAGAAATGGCAAAGCTATGGTTTCTAGCATTTCTTGTTAATTCAACATTTCCTGTTAGTTATGTGTTAATTTCCATTTAAGTGGCAACCTTCATTTCACTCAAGAACAAACCTCTTCCTTGGAAAACGGCTCGAGTACCATCTTCCCCACCATCACGAGCCTCGTAACCTCTCCATCGATTGCCTCAAATTGACCAGGAGACCGCAAAAGGAAAGACAAGGCATGGGTAACTCTGGCACCAAGGAGTCCATGGAAGGAAGTGAAGGCTGTCTCCAACTCCACAATGGCCCCAAAGCGTAAGCTCTCCCAGGAAATTGGAAAAGCCGTGACTATGGAGGCAGGGTCAGGAAAAGACACCATTATCAACACGAACGGTTTATTAGGTGCAAACGCTAACTCAACTCTCCAAAACCAGTTACCGCTACCATGTTAGAAAATTGAAATCAATTATTGAAGCATAGGCATTATTAGAAATAAAGTCATAACTCGCATCAGGTAGTTTGCATATTTTGAAAGGTAGCCAAAAAGGGTTTTAATAATCATGAGATGTTGAAAATAGATTGAATATCTATGGGTATAGTGAAAACAAGTCAAGAAATAAGATCTAACTTCCGCAAATGCATCATAGATTGTCAGGGTACATAAATATTCCATCTAGGTCAATTGTACTCCATAGACCATCGTAGAGAATTAACTTGCATTTTCAATGAATGTATGCACACTTGCATTTGAGTAATTAAGTCATGCCTTTTGAGTTGCATAAATGTAATGGAAGGGATTTCTATGAATAGGGACCTCACATCGCATTGACAACTTAGGGAAGACTTGCATTGGGAATTGCATGGCATCATGAATAGCTTTGATTGCACCACATAATGGGGTATGCATCTAAAAAGGTAGATTAGGATGCACACGTGAAATGTTGAGCTTGTTTGAAAGGAATAGTTTGGTAAATAAGGTATTGGCTGATAAGCGAAGCCAAGGTTTAGCTCGACCCACATAGGACCTTAGTTGCAAAATAAATTGGCTAGTCCTTACGACCATATTTTGACTTGAAGTCAACACGCTCATTGGTCTGTACCCCAATAGCCAACCGTGATGAGCCCAAAACACATTTAGGTATATCATTTCCAGAATAGAAAACATCCCGAAACTAACACAAGGAAGCTCGAATGTAGTACCCACAAGGAGAATGACTACTCGCCAAGCTACATTCGATGCTCGTAGCTATTTCGGAATGGTAAGTAGACTTGGTTTACGTTGTCTTGCAAAAAGAGTAAATATAAGTTTTGGTTATCTTGAAGACGAGGAGACCCTAGGGTGAATCTATAACCTGATAGAGTTCTAAGATAGGAAAAGATGATTACCACATTACCCAACAAAACCCTAGACTAAGATCTTAAGATAGGGGGATCAAAGGATAGTAACCTAGGGAAGCCATCATTTGAAAACTATAGTGAAATTTCTCTACCCTAATACATAGTAGTGAGGTCGAGCAGAGGGTATTCCCCATCCCCCGAGAAATAATGGAAAATGATGCCAAGGAAAGAATGATCAAGAAAGGCGATGTTAGTGTCAAACATGAGGACTCCACCTTACCAGATGTCTTGAGATCACTTGTCTTCATTGTTTGTTTGTGCTTGTAAATCTAGGTTCAATGTCTGTGAAAGGAATGAATGACCCAAGCTCACAACGGGAAATTAAATAATGAATCAGGTGGAAATCAAGGAGGGCACACCAAGCTACCCCTAGCTAGCCACTAACCCTAGCCAAGGGGGTTCCAAATAACCGTGATGGGAACCTAGATCAATCCCGCCACGAGAGATCTCTCCGTAGGTTAGCTTGAATGTAGGAGGACACTGGGATGCCGGGGGGCTTTGGCTATAAATTGCCTGCCTCTGGGTCCTATTCAAACAATCTACATGACTCGGGATAGAATCTCGAGGCCTTGTTACTATTGCAAGGGCGGATACTTGGAGGAAATAAGACGCATCCTCACGGATTGCGAAATCCGTCCCTTTTGGACAAGACTTGTATTTCAGTTAAGATGATAATATAAATTTTACTTCCAAAGAACTTGTCTGAACTATTTTTGTGTTAGTGCCATAAGTTACGCAAATGAACCGTGTTTCTTAAAAGGCTTAATTAAGGAAGCTGTTTTTAAATGTCCCACATAAATGTGATAGGACCTAATTAGGTAACTAAAGAGCACCCATTGAGGGAAGCGGGTGCGCAGAATCCTTGACGAGTCCGTCCTACACAAGGGTGGTCCCAGAGAGGTGGGAGGCTTCTCACAAGGTTCTATAGATAAAAAACCTATAGGTAATATTATATTAGAACCCGATTCATGCCATTTTAGGAGACCGGAATGGGACTATGCCTTATGGGCAAAGAGGTTGAGCAGTGCATCCCTCTTGTTTCCCATTCTCTTTGAACTAAGTGTGGTATGGATCTGCTTCGGCTTGGGTATCCATGCATAAAGTAGGATGTGCAGGACCCGCGACACTAGAATGCAATCAGGAGACCTTAACCCCTAGGAACCCAGATTTCAGGTCGATCCTAGTGGGTTTGGCCGCAAACATTCCGTTGCAAGGTAGACTCGGGAGACCCTAAGTGAAAAACCCCGTAACATTCCATGGGAGTGCCAGCGGACCACGCTTATATTTGTTTCTCGACGGACTGCTAAAGTGTGCTTAGGTAGTCGAAGATGGGCATGTTACAAATGGTATTAGAGTGAACCAATGAATAGAACAATCCATATATGATTAAACCAGGCAGAGTGAAGCAATGTTTTTAGTATGGAATAATTCTTTTCTTTTTTCTTTTCACTCACTTGTGGGCTATTGCTGCTTCCAAACTTACGAGACATGGAGCAGGTTCCTAGTTTTTCACATGATGTTCAAGAGGGCTATGAACTCTTCAAGTTATCGCTGATGATCCGACATGATGAAGATCCTGGATCGACTTTACAACCCTTCACCATTGTATGTGGAAATGCGTTGGACTTGGAGCGGGGGATATTGCTATATAGATGCCAAGCGAATCAGCTATCTTCAGAACAACCTAAAGAGGCTAAAATGATTGGAGGACTTGAAGGTCATCAAGTTATTCATCTTCCATGAGGCTCGTGTAAATTCTATCCTACACATTGAAACTTGACAAGTAGAACAGAATCGCTAAATCTATGACAAGGTGGTCAAAGTTTTGCCAGCTGACAGAATTAAAGTAATGGGGCAAAACGAACATCATGGCTATAAAAAACGGGGACTTTCCAAACTTCCCATGACTTATCGCTTCTTGAGAATCCATTCTCCCAATCCATATTACTATTTTGTCTCTGTAGTTGAATCCAATAGGGAATTATTAACTTGATGATGATGTATCTATTGAAAAAAATCATCCCAACCAATGTGTATCTATTCCCAAATACTTGTACTCGAGGCTTATGCTTCTTTATGGATAAATAAGAATTTTATGCTCATTTGGAATTGTTGTATAGTATCAATGAAAAATAGTTTTGCGCACTGATTTACGATGTGTAGAGAAATGTAAATGTCATCTTAACACGAAGGTTTTAATGCAAAACCAAATACAACCCCAAGCGCAGAACCAGAGTCTTGTATCCGTGCTAAGACCAACAAAGGCACAAGAGAAGAAGTTTATCCTCAAACAGATTAAACCACTAGAATTTTATGGAAAGGGGAAGACTATTGAAGCTGATGTCGTAGTATGGATTGAATCCATGGAAGATTACTTTAGTGTAGCAGGAATAGAACTTGTGAACCACGCCATGATTGCCAAGCTCAAACTTACCGGAGAAGCTAGGCTCTGGTGGAAGCAATGGCGTAAGGACCAAGCAGTCTCTCCGAAAGCACAATAACTTGGGACAAGCTAAAGGAATCCATGTAGGGAAGATACATGCCACATGCATATAAAACTCAAAAGATGAATGAGTTCTTCAAATTGAAATAATTGGGCCTATCATTGGAGGTGTACTACTCGAGATTTGTCTTCTTGCTGAAATACGCTCCGACTATGAGCATTTTCCAACAAGTTTCAAAGTTCTGTGATAGGCTGAACCCACCATTGAACACTCAGTTGGAATCAATGCGTCCTTTGTATTTGCAAGACGCATTGATAAGAGCGGGACCTATTGCCCAAGAAGTCCAAAGCCCAGGAATAATAGACCATGGTTACAAGGACCAGAAACCAAGGATGTTGAAAGCTCAATTCATGAGGGCTCAAGGACAAAGTCAAGGCCAATGGAAGAAGCCAAGGGAAAATGCAATCAGTGACTTTGTCTCCACTCAAAGAAGCAATCAAAGCATGCAATGTTTCCACAGTAATGAACCTGGACATTTCAAAAGGGAATGCCCCAAACTTGGCGGAGAGCTTCCCCAAGGAATATTTGGTGGCCAAGCCAGAGCTACTCGTGGCCACAGTCATGCAGCAATGGGAAGGGAAAAAACTTCTAATATCTCCACTAAGGGAATCAATGAAGAAGAAGACTCGTCCATGGAAGCTGAGATTGAGAGGGCATCCATTCATGCTGCTCTCCACAAAAAGGGGCCAAATCGCCAGTTCTCAGTAATCCAAACACCATCAGATTACCAAGGTAAGAAATTCAAAACCTTGATTGATTGTGGCAACTGTTGAGAATCAGCAATCACACTCAAACAGCCTCTTTGTATGGAGTCTCAGGGTCAAGGACATGCAGGCTAACTTATCCCATATGCACAATGGTGCTTACTGCAGTTTCCTACTTTCCTATAAAGCATTGTACTTGCTTCCTTTCTTAATGAAATGATAGTACTCTTTTCATTTCAGTAAAGTGTCAATGTCATTGTCCACATACACAAGATTGTGTTTATGAGTCCAAGTCTCAATCTTGGAACCTAATTCACTTGTGTAACAAACAGTGTCCATTCCATCATGAGTCTACACTTATTTCTTCATCCTCCATAGCTTTCGGATATGCCATGCTCTAGATCCCGCATTTCTCACAGCAACACTCATTCCTTCATTTCACCAGCTTGTGTAAGAAGGTTAGGAATACCACTATAGCTGCACCTACCTTGCTTGTTGAACTAGCAAATGGATGAGAAATCACTTGCACTAGACAAACTGCTAAGGTGGAAATCCTACTCGAAAATGAGTCCACATATGCTAAATTCAGGGTAATGAGTCTAGGAGTCCACGAGTGCCTAATTAGGATGGATTGGCCAATCCCCAACGATGCTCACATTCATTGTGGAAAAGGACAAGTCTCCTTTTGCAATCCTAAAGGTGGGAAGGTGACAACATAGGGAGAATTAGGTAAACCAAAAATCCAACTAGCTAAGGCAACGCAAATAGTTCAGGGGATAAGGGAAGGATTACTCGTCTACTTGATCAAGCTAAACAAACCAAAACAGGTAGAGGACACCAATGAAGAACCATCTTGGCTAAAAGAGTATGTGGATGTGTTTCCAAAAGAATTGATTGAATTATTACCACCAAGGGAAGTGGATCATGACTTTAAGCTAACACTAGGAGTTGCACAAGTCACAAAAAGGCCCTACAAGATGTCCATTCCTGAAGCTATTGAATTAAATGAACAACTCAAACAGCTATTGGACCAAGGGTACATACGGCCTTGGGGAGCTCCAGTCCTATTCCAAAAGAAGAAGGATGGTACACTTCGCCTTTGCATCGGTTATAGAGGCTTGAACCAAGTAACCATTAAAAAAAATATCCTATCCCAAGGACAAATGAGTTACTTGATCGATTGCAGGGAGCAAAAATCTTCTCCAAGATCGATTTAAGGTCAGGATACTACTAGATCCGCGTCAAAGAAGAAGATATTCCTAAGACGGCATTCAACACAAGATATGGTCATTTTGAATTCACAATAATGTCTTTCGGATTGATAATTCCCCTACCACCTTTAACAGGATAATGCATGACATTTTTAAACCATATCTTGATGATTTTGTGCTTGTCTTCTTTGATGATACCTTGGTTTATTCCAAGGAAGAGGGGGACCACAAATCCCAAGTTCGCATCATCCTTGAAACCATGAGAACTCATAAGCTTTATGCTAAGAAGAAAAAGTGTGCCTTCCTCAAGAGGCAGATGGAATACCTTGAATTTATTGTGTCAAATGAGGGAATCTCTGTAGATCCTACAAAGGTCAAGGATGTCCAAGAGTGGCCTCCACCAAAACTACTATTAAAGAAGTGCGTAGCTTTCTTGGATTAAGAGGTTGGTACAGGATCTTCATTAAGGACTATGCCTTAATTGCAACTCCCTTTACAAATTAGCTGAAGAAGCAGGTTGCCATAGCATGGACCCCCACTAAACAATCAAGTTTTGATCAACTCAAGCATAGCTTAGTGACATCACTGATTCTAAAGCTCCTTGACTTGAGCAAGGAATTTGAAGTTGTCACGGATGCTAGTTCACTTGCAGTAGGCTGTGTACTAATGCAAGGAGGTCACCCTATAGCATATTCTTCAAGGAAGCTAAAAACCCATGAACAGACCATAAGAGCCTTAAATGGATATTCACCCAGACTGACCTCAATATGAGGCAACGATGTTGGATTGAAGTTCTGCAAGAATATGATTTTGAGATTAGATATCAACCTGGCAAGGAGAATGTAGTTGCTGATGCCTTAAGTCGCAAAGCGTTTCTCAACTCTCTTATTATGGAGGAACGCTCGATCGCAGAATCATTGGCAACTATGGTATCAATGCCTAGCAACCCTATCCTTAAACTAGCAAAGGAGGAATCTAGCCATGACCCAGAATATCTGAAGACAATGAAGGAGATCTTGGGGAAGGACCAAAACCCCAAACTTAAGGCCAAATATCAAGAACTTTCTGTCAATGAGGGACTTGTCTACTTTAGGACAATATTATGCATACCCTCAAGCAAAAAACTCAAATAGAGAATACTTTGGGAAGCACATGTTTCCCCATTTTCATGCCATCCCCGATATATCAAGACCCTCAACACAGTCAGGAAGAGCTACCATTGGGAAAGGCTTAAGGGAGATGTGCTCAAATATGTCATGGAATGTTTGTCCTACTAGCGCATTAATGTAGAGCATGTCAAGATGCTTGGGAAGTTGCAACCTCTTGACATTCCCCAGATGAAGTGGGGATTTATCAACATGGACTTTTTTGTTGGATTACCTTCAGTCCAAGGAGGATACAACTCAATTATGGTTATAGTAGACATGCTCACTAAGGTTGCACATCTCATTCCAGTCAAGACAAACTATAAAGCTTCAGACATTGCCAGGTTATTCATCAAGGGAATATTCAGACTCCATGGGTTACCTAGAAGAATCGTTGGTGACCGCGATTCCCTCTTTACATCTCACTTTTTGAGAGGGATATTTGAGGCCATTGGGACCCAACTCTATTTCAGTATAGCCTTTCACCCTCAAATTGATGGCCAAATAGAGATGGTCAACCAGGTCATTGAAGATATCCTTAGGGCATATTGCTGTCGAGAACCCAAGAAATGGATCCAATATCTACCATTGGTAGAGTTTACCTATAATCCTTCTTACCAACAAAGCATTCAAATGACACCTTTTCAAGCATTGTATGGGCATGATTGCCATACTCCATTGAACTTTTTAGATCCTACCTTGAGGGTAGAAGCTTCCAAAAAAATGCTTGAGGAGATGGAGGAGCAGGTCAAGGCCATCAGACAAGACATTAGAGCTGCCAAGGATAGGCAGAAAGCCTATGCAGATCTAAATAGACAGGAGTGACTCTTCAAAGAAGGTGATATGGTCTTTATTCGGGTACGCCCCAAGAAGAGCTCCTTATCACTATGAGAATTTAAGAAACTAAGTCTAAGGTATTGCGGACCCTACATGATCCTCAAGTGTCTAGGGCCCAATGCCTACAAAATCCAACTCTGTGAGAACGTAAAGGTTCACAATGTATTCCATGTTAGCCTACTAAATAAATATGTATCTAATCCTATCCATGTACTCAATGATCAACAAGTTGTAATGCCAAGCCAAGGAGTCCTTGAGCTTTGGCCAGATAGAATCCTAGACACTCGGGGAAAGAAATTGAGGAGTAGAACCCTCAAAGAGTATACTCTCAACCAAAAATACCCCCAATTCCTTTCGAGATGAGGACATCTTGATTTCTTAAGGGGGGAAGGATGTAACGGACCGTTTCCACCATAATGACATTGCCCCCTTTTTTATTCCGCTATCATCACTGTCATTTCCCTCCCCATTTATTTACTAAATAAAAACGAATATTTTTTACTAACTTTTCTCCCCCCCTCACCACCATCAATGGGTGGCGGGAGGGGGAGTTAAACTACAAGATGAAGGGGGGAGTCAATCTGAGGTTGATGAGGCAGGAGACCGTGTTGATGATAACGAAAGGGAGGGGAGAAACTTGGAAATAACAAAGATGAGAGTAGTTTTGACGGGGTAGAGGAGGAGATCATAATAAGTGATGTGGCAGTAGAGGAGGTCGATGATCACCACACCGGTCGATGTTAACAAGAATCACCCCCCCATCTTTACCCACCTCACCCTTATAAAACCACCCCTCCCTGAGAGGGCGAGCAATTTCCTCTCTTCCTTTCCTCCCTACCTATTACCCTTCTTCCCTTGTAAATCTCCCCCTTCCCTACCACGGGCACGCTACTCTTCCCATTCCCTTGCTACCATCTTGTGAGAAAGAGAAAACAGGAACAGGTAGTGAAGGAGAGTAAGAGAGAGAGAGAGAGGGAGAGAGTAAGAGAGAGAGGGATAAGAGGCTCAAGAACAAACCTCTTCCTTGGGCAAAGGCTTGGGTACCATCTTCCCCACCATTACGAGCCTCGTAACCTCTCCATTGATTGTCTCAAATTGACAAGGAGACCACGAAAGGCAAGACAAGGCGTAGGTGTAACTCTGCCACTAAGGATTCCATCGAAGGAAGTGAAGGCCGCCTCCAACTCCACAATGGCCCCAAAGTGTAAGCTTACTCTCCTAGGAAACTCGAAAGCTGTGACTATGGAAGAAGGGTCGGGAAAAGACACCACCATCAACTTGAATGGTTTATCAAGAAGAAATGCTAACTCGACTCTCCAAAACCAAGTACCGCTACCATGTTAGAAAACTGAAATCAATTATTTAAGCATAGGCATTATTAGAAATAAAGTCGTCTCACATTCGATAGTTTGCATATTTTGAAAGGTAGCCAAAAAGGGGTTTAATAATCATGAGATGTTGAAAATAGATTGAGTATTTATGGGTATAGCGAAAACAAGTCAAGAAATAAGATCTAACTTCCGTAGATGCATCATAGATTGTTGGGGTACATAAATATTTCGTCTAGGTCAATTGTACTCCATAGACCATCGTAGAGAATTAACTTGCATTTTCAATGAATGTATGTACACTCGCATTTGAGTAATTAAGTCATGCCTTTTGAGTTTCATAAATGTACTGGAAGGGATTTCAATGAATAGGGACCTCACATTGCATTGAAAACTTAGGGGAGACTTGCATTGGGAATTGCATGGCATCATGAATAGCTTCAATTGCACCACATAATGGGGTATGCATCTAAAAAGGTAGATTAGGATACGCACATGAAATGTTGAGCTTGTTTGAAAGGAATAATTTGGTAAATAAGGTCTTGGCCGATAAGAAAATCCAAGGTTTAGCTTGACCCACCTAGGACCTTATTCGCAAAATAAATTGACTACTCCTTACGACCATATTTTGACTTAAAGTCAACACGCTCATTGGTCTCTACCCCAATAGCAAACGGTGATGAGCCCAAAATACATTTAGGTATATCATTTCCAAAATAGGAAACTTCTTAAAACTAACACAAGGAAGCTCGAATGTAGTACCCAGAAGGAGAATGACTACTCGCCAAGCTACATTCGATGCTCGTAGCTATTTCGGAATGGTAAGTAGACTTGGTTTACGTTGTCTTGCAAAAAGAGTAAATATAAGTTTTGGTTATCTTAAAGACGAGGAGACCCTAGGGTGAACCTAGAACCTGATAGAGTTATAAGATAGAAAAATATGATTACCACATGACCCAACAAAACCCTAGACCAAGATCTTAAGATAGGGGGATAAAAGGATAGTAACCCATGGAAGCCATCATTTGAAAAATATAGTGAAATTTCTCTACCCTAATACATAGTAGTGAGGTTGAGCAGAGGGTATTCCCATCCCCCGAGAAATAATGGAAAATGACGCCAAGGCAAGAATGATCAAGAAAGGCGATGTTAGTGTCAAACATGAGGACTCCACCTTAGTAGATGTCTTGAGAGCACGTGTCTTCATTGTTTGTTTGTGCTTGTAAATCTAGGTTCAATGTCTGTGAAAGGAAGGGATTTCTATGAATAGGGACCTCACATTGCATTGACAACTTAGGGAAGACTTGCATTGGGAATTGCATGGCATCATGAATAGCTTTGATTGCACCACATAATGGGGTATGCATCTAAAAAGGTAGATTAGGATGCGCATGTGAAATGTTGAGCTTGTTTGAAAGGAATAGTTTGGTAAATAAGGTCTTGGCCGATAAGCGAAGCCAAGGTTTAGCTCGACCCACATAGGAACTTAGTCGCAAAATAAATTGACTACTCCTTACGACCATATTTTGACTTGAAGTCAACACGCTCATTGGTCTCTAACCCAATAGCCAACCGTGATGAGCCCAAAACACATTTAAGTATATCATTTCCAGAATAGGAAACATCCCAAAACTAACACAAGGAAGCTCGAATGTAGTACCCACAAGGAGAATGACTACTGGCCAAGCTACATTCGATGCTCGTAGCTATTTCGGAATGGTAAGTAGACTTTGTTTACGTTGTCTTGCAAAAAGAGTAAATATAAGTTTTGGTTATCTTGAAGACGAGGAGACCCTAGGGTGATGATGCCAGGAGGCATATTCCACGGTGGATTCCGTGAGGTTTTACGGTGGATTCCGTAAACTTAGATGACCGGGGCTCATACGCAAAGAGGATTCTTTGTGCGAGAAGTTGATGGGGACGCCTGTCCTTTTCGGGCATTTCATTAATTTAGTGTGTGATAGCCTTCTCATGAAATTGCGGTGGTAGGAAATTTTGCATGAACTTCTTCTTGAAATCTTCCCATGTAGCAGGACATTCTATACTCTTGCGGACTACAGTCCACCAAAGTGATGCTCTCTCTATCAGATGATTAGTAACACACTTGATTTTATCTTTCTCGGGATAAGTTTCCTCATGGAAATAGTCATCAAACTGGCTAATGAATGATAAAACAATCTTTCCTTCTCTTATGCCATTGAAAGTGCGAAACTTGAAACTTCGTTTACTTATCTTGTATTCCTTGCGAATGGTTTGTGCTTCAAGAGTGGCGTCGATGGTACGGCGAATCAAATCTTCAGCTTGAGGTTCTTCTTTATCAGTGGACGCTCCTTGTAGCTTTGTCAATTGCGCTTGCAAGGCTTGCCTAGCTCTTCGCTCTTCTTCCAATTGCAGCATGATAAGATCCAGCTTTTGTTCCATGGTAGGCTCGGGTAGATCGTCTTCAGCCATAGGATCATCCATATGTGGGGTAGTCATCCTGTAAAACTCAACAAACCTTTCTCACTCAAAATCAGTTAGCGGGATGAGCGTAGCTCAAATTTGGGTTTACAAGGCTATGTATTTTTTTTTGGGTATTTTCTTCTTCAATTTTCAGAAATTCTGCAATATTTTTGTCTCCGTTTGCTGAAAGTACTTCAACGAACTTGTAGATAGGTAAAACAGCTTGCTGCGAACAACTTTCCAGTTCAGAGTTTTTGCATACGAACAAGTCTTCTATGAGTTTTAAGCACTAATCAGTTCTGATTTAGTCTGACTTGCAGAGTTGCAGACTTAACAGACTTGCAGAGTTGTTGACTTGCTGGACTTAGCCGACTTGCAGAACTTGCAGGACTTGATTCCAAGTGACTTACTGAACTTGACTTCTGGAGTGCGAGACCCGGAGTTTATCGACTTGTTAGATCTGTGTGACTTGCAGAGAAAGCTTAATGATTTAAGCTTTGTATTAAGGATTAAGCTTAGAGAGCTTAATGATGGAGTACAGAGGCCGCCGTTTTTGATCGTGGGGGGGGGGGGCCGTTTTTCTCCACGCGGATTTTTCGGGGCCTTCTCTTGCCAGTCGATTTGAAGATTTGAAGCTTATAAAGCTTCTTAAGCTTAAGATGAAGCTTTAAGGTAATAATAAACTTGATTATGAAAAGATCTTATCTCTGTTTGCAACGACTTGATGAAGAGAATTGATGAGTGGTCCTCCGCCGACAGAGATTGGTCCTTCGCGATCTGACAGTGGAAACAGGGGTTCTTGATCGCCAGAAGTCTGCTGTATCGATGGTTCGCGACGAGATTGACTGTAGAGGCCGTTTGTTCCTGGAGCTCCGCCTTCGCCCGAGATTGGTAGCGATTGGTAGAGACGACACATAAGCGGAAGTACATGTCTGGACTTCTTGGACATTACTACGCTGAGGTGAATATGTTCAAGCCTGCTACCCTTGAAGACGCCATCTCCTTAGCTCACGACACTGAAGATAAGTTACGCGGAAGAGATCGACGACCACAACCATTCCAAGCAAACGGTAATTATGGATCTAAACAATTCAATTCCAATTTCAGAAGGTTTAATCCAGGTCGTTTTTCATCACCATCTTTCCGCAAGAATTGGCCTAAACCACCTGCATTACCATCCACTGTCAATCCAAATCCTAAGCCTATTCCACAAGCAAATCCAAATATACCCAGACTCCCAGCCATTGCAAATAATGTGACCAAAGCCAAGCCCATCGTATGCTACAAGTGTCACCAGCCAGGGCATCTCGCAGCAAATTGTCATTCAAAGAAGCCATCAGCACATATCAACTACCTTGGAGCTATGGACGAAGACGAGCATGAGGATATGCCGGATTTCACTGAAGAAGAAGATGATCCTATTACTACTTCCGACACTTTACCAGGTATGCCTACTTCACATTCATTGTTGACTATGAAATGTATGGTGCATGGAAAAGAAAGAATTATATTGCATGATGACAGTAGTACCCATGACTTTATTTCAGCAAAATTGGTAAAGGAATTGAAATTGCATACTGTACCTATGCATTATCGCATAAAAGCTGCATTTTTAGGTACTAGGTACAATGGCACACAAGAAGTTCAAGATTTAGAAATTCAAATTGGTCCATATATTGAAAGAAGAAATTTCTTAGTTGTCCCATTACAGTCTAGCGACATTATTCTAGGAATGCCATGGAGACACCAACATAATCCCAATATAGATTATTCCACACACACAATGAATATTAATTTTCAAGGAAAATCTATTACATTATTTGGTATGCATGCATCTCATATGTTTCCACTGCTTTCGCATACTCAAGCAAAACGTGCACTACGCAAGAATACTAAATCATATCTCATTTGGGTGAATGAATTGCACGCAAAGGAAAATCATATGCATCCTAGGCATAAGGAATTTCTTGCATATTTTAAGGACTGTTTTGCAGAAGACTTACCACCAGGTTTACCTCCATCACGTCCAGAAGACCATAAGATTGACCTAATACCTGGCACACAACCACCTTGCAAAGCCCCATATAGGCACAATCAAATAGAGCAAAAAGAAATCCAGAGTCAAGTAGAAGAATTACTAAATAGAGGCTTAATTCGACCTAGCAGTTCTCCATTCGGTGCACCTGTGCTCTTAGTCAAGAAAAAGAATAATACTTATCGGATGTGTATTGACTACCGAGCATTAAACAAGATTACTGTAAAGAATAGGTATCCTATACCTAGAGTTGATGACCTTATGGACAAACTGCAAGGATCTTCTATATTTAGTAAAATTGATCTTAAATCTGGATATCATCAGGTGAGGTTAGATAGATCCGACATATTTAAGACTGCATTCAGGACATAGTTTGGCCATTAGAATTCTTAGTTATGCCATTCGGATTAACTAATGCACCTGCCACTTTCAGTAGAATGATGAACCGTATTTTTCTAAAATATCAGTATTGTGTGATTGTTTTCTTTGATGATATTTTAGTGTTCAGTCAAAGTGAAAAAGAGCATTATGAGCATTTATCATTAGTTTTTCAATTACTGAAAGAAAATCAATTGTTTGCAAATCCTGACAAGAGTGAATTCTTTAAGACAGAAATAGAATATCTAGGTCATATTGTATCAAAAGAAGGAATAAAAGTTGATCCTAAGAAAATTGATGCAATATTGCATTGGCCTGTTCCTAACAATGTACATGAATTACGCTCATTCCTTGGTCTTGCTAGTTTCTATAGGAAGTTTGTACGTAATTTTTCATTACTTGCTTTACCACTGACCAAACTTCTTAAGAAAGGCATTGTTTATCAATGGACTGAAAACCAGCAGAAATCCTTTGATTTACTTAAACGTGCATTGACCAATGCCCCTGTTCTACAATTGCCTGACTTTAACAGACCATTCTTTCTAGTTGTGACCGATGCTAGCGGATCAGGAATAGGAGCCGTGCTAATGCAAGACAACCATCCAATAGCATATTCTAGTTCTAAGCTGAAACCCTCTGAGCTTAAATATTCCACTTATGACAAGGAACTCTTAGCAGTTGTACAAGCATTAAAACAATGGAAGCATTATTTAATGGGTTCAGAATTCATGATAAAGACCGACCAGCAAAGCATTAGACATCTACTTAGCCAACCCCAAATTTCTGACCGTCATATCAAATGGGCTTCATTCATTCAAAGTTTCCATCCTATCATTCAATACCAACCTGGAAAAGAAAATGTAGTTGCTAATGCATTGAGTAGAAGACCTGCAATTCATAACATTTCTATCATATCTTTTGATTCTTTGATTGCTATGAAAGACACATATCACCAGGATATTACTTTTCATTCTGATTGGCAAAAATTAGTTCAAAATAATTTCATTCCTGTTGATTCATTGTCATATAATGATGGATTCATGTTCTTTGAAAAGAGACTGTGTGTTACTATTCCATTCCGATCATTTGTTTTGAATGAAATTCATTGTCCCCCATATCAAGGTCATAGAGGTATCATTTCTACATTACGCATGTTAACTGAAGATTTTTATTGGCCGCATATGGATGCAGATGTATCTAATTTTGTCTCTGAATGTTTGATTTCTCAAAGAATTAAAAGACATCATGGTAAACAGTATGGGTTATTAATGCCTTTATCTATTCCATCTAAACCTTGGGAGCATATATCTATGGATTTCATTACTGGCTTACCAAATACTAAATCTAACCATGACATGATTTGGACAATTGTAGATAGATTTAGTAAGCAAGCATATTTCATTGCATGTAAGAAAACTTTAACAGCATCACAAGCAGCACAGTTATTTTTGAAAACTGTTTTTACTAACCATGGATTGCCGAAAGTGATTATTTCAGATAGAGATTCTAGATTTTGTAATAATTTTTGGATTACACTGTTTGCAAATCTAGGCACAAAGATTGATTTTTCATCTGCATTTCATCCAGAAACAAATGGACAAACTGAAGCCACAAATAGCACTATTCTAGATCTTTTACGTGCATACACTATCTCTAAACCTCAGACATGGGATACTCATTTGCATTTATTACAGTTTGCTTACAATAATACACCGCACACATCTACAAAGAAAGCACCTTTTGAAGTTATTTATGGACATAGATTATCTACACCTGTTGCATCTTTGTCTAATAGAATACAAAGTGCCGATGATATTGCTGTTATGCATAACACTATTTTTGATGAGGTAAAGGATATGATTGCTAAAGCCCAACAATCATATACCAAACAAGCCAACAAGAAAAGACAAGCCATGAATTTCAAAGTTGATGATTATGTTTGGCTTAGAATAGAAAAGCGTAGACTGCAAAGTGTAGATAGACATCCAGTTGTCAAATTAGCTCCTAGATTCTACGGACCATTTAGAATCATTCATAAGATTAATGACAATGCATTCAAGTTAGAACTGCCATCACATTGGAAAATTCATAATACATTTCATATTAGTTTATTGAGACCATTTAGAGGACAATTACCTATCCACCCTGTCTATGAAAACCCACCTTTACTAGAAGAAGAGACTGAAATACTTGAACCAGAAGCCATCATAGACACTGACTACATGACTACTAGAACTGGCCGAAGGTACTCTAGATATCTCGTGAAATTTAAGAACCATCCTGTAGAGGAAGCACAATGGATGCACGCTAGAGACCTAAATGTTTTCCCCACTCTCTTAGCTCCACATTGAGCTAATAGCAATTGAGGTCAATTGCTATCCCACCCCGGGGGTATGATGCCAGGAGGCATATTCCACGGTGGATTCCGTGAGGTTTTACGGTGGATTCCGTAAACTTAGATGACCGGGGCTCATACGCAAAGAGGATTCTTTGTGCGAGAAGTTGATGGGGACGCCTGTCCTTTTCGGGCGTTTCATTAATTTAGTGTGTACATGGGTGATTCCATAGCGGGTGATTCCGCAAAATGCATATTAAATTAATAAGCGTTTATGAGTTTAGAGTGCGCACTCGTAATAAATTAAGGTTAGGATTTATTTCTAACCAGTTGATTTATTTATGTAGCTGAAGACTGCTAGGTATTCACTTTTGTCGGTTTAATTGTGTTATTTTACTAACGATTGTGAATGCTTCAGTTGATGTGTAGAGATAGCAGCAGTGCGGAGGAAAGCATTGGAGTCTAGCGGGTTTTCGACCTTTGGACTATATTTTGATAGGCGCCACGCCTATATTTTGTTATGTCTATAGAGACATCGATTATTTATTATTATTTTGTATGCGCTTATGCGCTTGGATATGTTATTTCTATTTGGACATTGAGATTGGGCGTGCCAAACTCTATGGGCACCGTCCATTAGCTTTATTTTCCTATTTTTGGTAGAAAGCAAACTCAAAAGCTAAAAGCTTGTCATATTTTTGTAATTGGGCTATTTTTGAGCATAAAGATTGGAAATATACATTAAATACATGCTTTGTGAAGCGCTCACACAAGGCATGGGGGAGATTGAACCCAATTTGTCTCTTGCTTCATGTCGTGCTTGCTTTTACATGGGTTTTTGTGCTAAAAAGTAGAGTACTTTGTTCTTGGGGACCTTCCGGGATTCACCACGTGAGCTATCTGCGTCCGATCTGCGCACCATGTTTAGCAATCATGGTTAAAAAAAATACATGAAATGTTAATTTCTGTTCATGAGATACACTTGCATCGTTAGACAAAACCCTAGACTTTCATAGATGCAAGTCACATGTGTTCCGGTGCATTAGAAATAAGTACTTCTTGCCAGGAATAAAGAGAGATAAAAGTCGTTTAGGAGGTACAACTATACTAAATGCACAATGTGCACGATGGTTAAAGTTGATTGGGAAATCCTGCATAGAATCGCACTAAGAGAATTGGAAGGATCGCATGCATCTAGACTGCATCTTGAAAGTCTAAACAAAGAATCATGTGTTGCCATGTGTGTTAACTGAGCTTGGTTGGAATTAGAGATTAAAAGACCCTTGTTTGGGTTGCAAATAGGGCATGTCCGTTGCCTTGACTAACCAGCTAATGCTTGAGTTAGGGACTAAGATACCCTAAGGTAAAACCCAAGGGAAAAGGGCAAGTATAAGCCAACTTACTAGGACCATTTGCTTGCGTATCTTGTTTGAAATTATTGGGATCTCACCAAGTCGCAAAAAGGCCCAAGATCGGATGCTGGGAGCATCCGGGGAAAAAAAGGAGTCACACCTTAGCACTCGATCGTACAAACGGCTTCTGAAATGTTCATGCTTGTACTTAGGTACATTATTTGGTCTCTTTGCTCAAGGAACTAATTCAAGGAAAACACTTAATGCTTCACATTGAAAGCCTAGAGGGAGAGGCAGGAACAGTTACCTCTGACTGTTTGCCTGGCCCTATCCAAGGGGGTTGTTAGTCGCGCCGGGTATATGGACCTAACCCACCATGAGAGGTCTCTCCGTGGGTGCTGCTTGGACGGGAGGACGCTTGGGTGCCAGGGAGGCTCTTGCTATAAATCCCTTGCCTCCGAATCCTGCACAAGGGACCAACGTGACTTGAGATGGGATCTCGAGGCCTGTGTACTAGTCAATGGGTGGAACTTGGAACAACAATCTTGTAGATTGCTAGTATAGCCTTCGTGCGTGATATTGGATGTACTCCAAGATCTTTAAAAATAAAGAGCAGTTATTGGAGAAAAAGAACTTGCTTGGCATTGTTTTTGTGTCATGTCTAAGTTACGTAAAGGAACCTATGATTAATTTGTTTAATTAAGGAAGTTGATTTTGCATGTCAACACGTAATGTGTTAGGTAATTAGATAACTAAAGCAAACTAAGGAAAGTGCAGTGGATGTGACTTAAGTATGTTCTACAGAAGGGTGGTCCCAGTTAGCTGGGAACTTTTATCAAATGATGAGATAATAAGGCAATGAAGACTAGGATCAGTAGATGTAGAATTTTTGGTTTATTCTGTTTTAGGGGAAAGGAATGGGACTATGCCGTATGGCAGAGAGGTTAACCTTCCCATCCCTCTTGTTTCCCATTCTCCATGAACCAAGTGCAGCATGAATCCGCTTCGACTCTGTGTTCCTATGCAGAGTGGTACATTTGGAGCTCGATGCTAGCTCCTTCCTAGAGACTTTTCTGATAGGAAAGGAACCCTGACCTCAGGTCAATCCCAAGTGGGAACGGCTAGACACTTCCGCTCGGGGCAGACTCAGGAAGACCTAGATCGCAAACCCTGTGTCATTCCCTGTGAGTGCCAGGCAGAGCCTTTTAGACACTCCTCCCGATGGGCTGCTAAGACGTGTCCCACAAGCGAATAATCGGGCACATTACATACTCTGTCAACATTATGAGTTCAAAATTGATGGAAAGATTAGGACTTGAAATCCAAAAGGATGCCTCCACAATTCTCCGAATGGGTGATGAGAATTAAAGGAAACCTAAAGGTTGTATTACCAAAGTCCACATGATTGTTGCTAATGTGGAATGCATTGTGGAATTTAGGATTATTACGCTTGTAGGGTGACTAAACTATCAAGTATTGTTAGGAAGGCCATGGATCTTGCAATCTGATTGTCAGGTTGATATACCTGCTAATCATCTAATTTTTGGCAAAGCTATCGGACATGTAATAATGGATGCATATCCTGAATCTCCTCATAGTGATGATTGAGCATCTTTATATTCCTTAGAATTAGATGCATTAGAGGGTCCATGTGGTAGTGAGACTTAGTAGTGACAAATCAAAAGAGGATTCCACTACTACAGAGGGATGTCTACCAGGTGACTCTAAATGAGCCAATAGCAACTCAAGATATAATAAAAGACATGGATGTGATTGAGTTGGACCTCGGTATGTTGGGTGTGATCCACAAATAATTAAATTAGGGTCTATACTCAATTTGGAAGAAAGGATGGACTGCATGTCCCTAATCCAAGAATTCTGTGATAATTTTTCCTAGAGATACGATGAGCTGAGGGGTATTCCACCTAGTTTAGTTGTGCATACCATTTTCTTGAAGGAAGGTAGCCACCCTATGCAACAAAAAATGACGCTATTCCTTTTGAGCTAAGGGATGGACTATTTAAGGAGTTGCTAAAACCGTGGAAGGTTAGCATGATATTTCCTGTACGACACATGGAGTGGTGTTTATCAATAGTTAGCAAAAAAAAAAGTATAATCAAATCCAACTTTGGGTAGATCTTAAGAGCTCAATAAATAGATGGTCAAAGATTACTATGCACTACCATTTATTGGCCAGATTCTAGATCAATTGGCAGGTAGAGATATCTATTCATTCGTGGACTGCTTTGTTAGACATAACCAAATGGCTATTGTCGAGGAAGACAAGTTGAAAATTACATTTATTACTATATTTGGAACCTTTACAAATCATGTTATGGCATTTGGGTTATGCTATGTGCCAGGTTCTTGGCAATGTACAACTCATAAGACTTTTGGTAATATTTCCCCAAAGGAGTTGAAACTTTTTATTAATGATCTGGGGGTATCCATCACAAGGGAGAGATAGCTCGTTATTTTAAGAAAGTGTTTTGAGCATTGCATGGAGTTTTTCATTGCTCTTAATCCAATAAAGTGCATCTTTGAAGTGCCCTATGGATTTCTATTGGGCCATTGGTTAGCTTGATTGGTACGGCAACCAATTGTGAAAAGATAAAGGCTATTGTTGCTATGAGTTTGCCACATACTTCTAAATAAGCACATAGCTTTCTATCATATCAATGGAACACTATCGAAGATTTATCAATGTACTAGCAAAACAAGGGCATTTCCATTGATGAATCTATTGTCCTTTAACTATCAGTTTGTTTGGAGTGACCCATGTCAAGTATCCTTTGAGGATGTAAAGCATGAATTAGTGAAAGTGCTAGTCTTGAAAGCACCCAAAAGAGGTGAGGTCTTCAATATATTTTTAGTAAGCCACAGTGCATAGTACTACTATTTAGCCCAAATTTAGGAGGAAAAGTGGTATCATCCAATTGCATTTGCTAGTCATAAATTAGGGATATTTAAGATTCATTATACCTATATGGAGAAGTTGTGCCTTGGGATGGTATTTGTGACAAAGAAATTTAGGCATTACATTCTCTATGAGAAGGTGGTGTTTTATACGAAAGTAGAGGGGGGATTGAGGTTATTGATGAATAAGCTGCAACTGCTTGATCATCTAGTGAAAGGACTGATCACCTTGCAGGAATTTGACTATGAAATTAGGAGTAAGCTACCAAAGTTGTAGGGCATCATTGAATGTCGTGGGGATTTTGGGGAGTTGAATGAAGGCTTGGTTGAAGGTAGTGACCTTGAGGGTCTATTCAAAATTGATACATCCTCCATCACATATTGGTATGCTATCATAATGCATTATCTATCTACAAGAGCAAGGTGAGCTGCTTATAAAAGTATGAAAGAAAGAAAATTAGGCAACAAGCCTCAAAAATTTCCTTGATTGTAGGAACACTATATTGGCAAGGGATCGATGATATTTATCATCAATATGTCATGCTTGATGAGGTCATGTTTATCTTGGAGGAGTGCCACGACTCTCCTTATGAAGGGAACTTTGTTGAATGGTTGACTGCACAGAAAGCTTTGAGAGCTAGATATTGGTGGCTATCCATTTTCCAAGATGCTTTTGTGTATGTCAAGAGATGTGATACATGTTAGAGACATGATAGTAGGGAGAAAAGGAAATGTTTGCCGACTCCTATCATGGCTATACTACCATTCAAGAAGTAGGGCATCGATTTTTTTAGCCCTATACATCCTTCCTCGACTATGTGGAGATGTTATATCATTGTGGCAATAGACTAATTTACAAAGTGGTTTGAAGCTCAAGCTATGATAAAGGATAATGCCAAGGAGACATCTAGTTTTATCATAGAACAAATTGTCTACCGTTTTGGGCCACCAAAAGAATTAGTGTATGATCATGGGATACACTATCTAAACAAGGTCATAGAAGCCTTGACAGAAGATAATCCCCAAGAAAATGGACTAGAGAGGACCAATAATTTACATCTTGTGGGAATTTTATCCAAGATAGTATTTGAGGATAAGTGCGATTGGGATAAGAAACTGCATGTGGTTGTCTGGGTGTATATCATGACATCCAAGAGAGTAATAGGCCACACTCCATTCAAGTTGGTATATGGTGAGGAATGTGTCTTACCCTTGGAAATCAAGTTACCCATTATGAGGTTGCTCTAAATAATTTATTGGATGAGGTAGAATCATTGCAAGAAAGCTTCGTTTCTCTTGCGCATCTTGATGAGGTAGAATCATTGCAAGAAAGCTTCGTTTCTCTTGTGCATCTTGATGAAATCCGATCGTAGACATTGTTACATCAAGAAGTAGAGAAGAAGAGGATGAAAGCACTCCATGAACTTCAATCTAAAAGATTTAAATTTGTGAAGGTTCAGTTGTTGATGTTATATTATGATGCTCATCGTGACTTATTCCATGGCAAGTTAGAATCTAAATGAGATGGCCCATATAAGATCATTCAGATAGAAAAGAATGGCTCTACAACTCTTTTAGTAGATTTTCAAGGTGTAGAGTTTAAAAATAAAGTGAACTTTAATAAGTTGAAGCCTTACTATGTATAAGGGCTGATGTCACACTTGGTGCCTTTGCAAGTCTTCCAAGATCTAGCTTAAACATGTAGTGGGTATAAGACAATTGGATGGGCAGAATCATTTCTTATCTCAAACATCCATATTTATAGTAGTGTTACTACCAAGGTTGAGTGATCTAGTGGAGTAAAGGTTATCATATCACTAGGTGGCAAGACAGATCTTTTACTTGGGATATTAAGGTCTACTCACACCATTGTCACACAAGGTTCTTGTTAGCATCCCTATTGAGTTTGATGAGGAAGGAGGAATTTGCAATGTGCCCGTCTTCAGCTACCTAAGCACACTTTAGCGGTCCGTCGAGAAACGAATATCAGCGTCATCGGCCAGCGTTCCCATGGAATGTTCCGAGGTTTGTTGCTCGAGGTCTCCTGAGTTTGCCTCACAACAAAATGTTCCCAATCGAACTCACTAGGATCAACCTAAAATCTGGGTTCCCAGGGGTTAAGGTCTCCTGAGACTACATTCTAGTATCAGGTCCTAGACATCCTACTTTACGCAGGGATACCCAAGCCAAAGTAGATCCATACTATACTTGGTGCAAAGAGAATGGGAAACGAGAGGGATGCACCGCTCAACCTCTCTGCCCATAAGACATAGTCCCATTTTGGTCCCCTAAAATAGCATGAATCGGGTTGTAATCTAATATTACCTAAAGGTCATTTGTCTACACAACCTTGTGAGAAGCCTCCCAGCTCTCTGGAACCAACCTTCCATAGAACATACCCGTCAGGGGTTTCGCCCACCCGCTTCTCTCAATGGGTGTTCTTTACTTACCTAATTAGGCCTATCACATTTATGTGGGACATTTAAAAATAGCTTCCTTAATCAAGCCTTTCAAGAAATAGGGTTCGTTTGAATAACTTATGGCATTAACACAAAAATAGTTCAGACAAGTTCTTTGGAAGTAAACTTTACATTATCATCTTAACTAAAATACAAGTCTTGTCCAAATGGGACGGATTCCACAATCCGTGAGGAAGCATCTTATTTCCTCTAAGTATCCACCCTTGCACTAGTAACAGGGCCTTGAGATTCTATCCCGATTCATGTACATTGTTTGATTAGGACTCGGAGGTAGGGAATTTATAGCCAGAGCCCCCCATGGCATCCAAGTGTCCTCCTACATTCAAACTAACCTACAGAGAGACCTCTTGTGGCAGGTTTGGTCCACGTTCTCGTCACAGTTATTTGGAACCCCCTTGGCTAGGGTTAGCGGCTAGCTAGGGGTAGCTTGGTCCACCCTCCTTGATTTCCACCTGATTCATTATTTAATTTCCTGTTGTGAGCTCGGGTCATTCATTCCTTTCACAGACATTGAACCTAGATTTACAAGCACAAACAAACAATGAAGACGAGTGATCTCAAGACATCTGCTAAGGTGGAGTCCTCATGTTTGACACTAACATCGCCTTTCTTGATCATTCTTGCCTTGGCGTCATTTTCCATTATTTCTCGGGGGATGGGGAATACCCTCTGCTCGACCTCACTACTATGTATTAGGGTAGAGAAATTTCACTATAGTTTTCAAATGATGGCTTCCCTGGGTTACTATCCTTTGATCCCCCTATCTTAAGATCTTGGTCTAGGGTTTTGTTGGGTCATGTGGTAATCATCTTTTCCTATCTTAGAACTCTATCAAGTTCTAGGTTCACCTGGTGCGCAGATCGGACGCAGATAGCTCACGTGGTGAATCCCGGAAGGTCCCCAAGAACAAAGTACTCTACTTTTTAGCACAAAAACCCATGTAAAAGCAAGCACGACATGAAGCAAGAGACAAATTGGGTTCAATCTCCCCCATGCCTTGTGTGAGCGCTTCACAAAGCATGTATTTAATGTATATTTCCAATCTTTATGCTCAAAAATAGCCCAATTACAAAAATATGACAAGCTTTTAGCTTTTGAGTTTGCTTTCTACCAAAAATAGGAAAATAAAGCTAATGGACGGTGCCCATAGAGTTTGGCACGCCCAATCTCAATGTCCAAATAGAAATAATATATCCAAGCGCATAAGCGCATACAAAATAATAATAAATAATCGATGTCTCTATAGACATAACAAAATATAGGCGTGGCGCCTATCAAAATATAGTCCAAAGGTCGAAAACCCGCTAGACTCCAATGCTTTCCTCCGCACTGCTGCTATCTCTACACATCAACTGAAGCATTCACAATCGTTAGTAAAATAACACAATTAAACCGACAAAAGTGAATACCTAGCAGTCTTCAGCTACATAAATAAATCAACTGGTTAGAAATAAATCCTAACCTTAATTTATTACGAGTGCGCACTCTAAACTCATAAACGCTTATTAATTTAATATGCATTTTGCGGAATCACCCGCTATGGAATCACCCATGTACACACTAAATTAATGAAACGCCCGAAAAGGACAGGCGTCCCCATCAACTTCTCGCACAAAGAATCCTCTTTGCGTATGAGCCCCGGTCATCTAAGTTTACGGAATCCACCGTAAAACCTCACGGAATCCACCGTGGAATATGCCTCCTGGCATCAAAACATGAATTCTAAATGACTATTCATGCACTGAACTGGTTAAAAAGCTATCATTTTATGTGAAATAAGGCGATAACCTTATCATTTTATGTGAGTAAAAGCTATCATTTCATGCACAAAATCTTATGTAGCAGTTTGCGAGGGGGGGGACTACATTCGAAAGACCCCCAGGGGGTGGTGCAGGGCTGTCATCCCGATGGTGTGGGGTGGCTTTGGCCAAGAGCCCAGGGGGGAGAGAGAACTCCAGTCGGAGGGCTGGGGCCCTGCGCAGCAACTGACGGGGGGAGGGTGGCGACGTATCTAGACTCATCTCTCTGCCTGGGGAGGGGAGAAATATAGGGGAGGGGAGGAGGTATGTAGCATGGCCACCCCTCCCAACTGGAGGTTGCATGCCTCCCCCCCATCATCCACCACTCCCACTCTCTCTCCCCCTCCCCCGACTGTTGTCGGCGGGGAGAGAGGGGGAGTAAAAAAATTTGTACTAAAGGTAATAGTTTTAGTTTTTTTTTTCTCTTTTTTTGAAATTACAGGGGGGGTCCTATGGGATGTTACATCCTCTCCCCCTTAGAGGAATTGAGATGTCCTCATCTCGAGAGGACCTGGGGGTATTATTGGTTGAGAGTATCTTCATCTGTCCAGGTGTCATCCTCTTCGGGATAATCTTTCCATTGGAGGAGGTATTCTCTCAAGGTCCTTGACCTCAACTCCCTCTTCTTGACATCTAGGACTCTATCAGGCTGTAGCTCAAGGACTCCTTGGCTAGGAATTACAATTTGCTGATCATCAAGTACATGATTCGGATTAGGTAGATACTTTTTCAATAGGCTAACGTGAGATACATTATGAACCTTTAGGGTTATGGGCAGCTGTAGTCTCTAAGCATTGTAGGCAAACTCAACCAGTGGCAAATATTGAATCAACTTTTTGGGTTCGCGGCAACAGTATGACCTAAGCATATCTTCAATGACTTGGTTGACTTGTTCCATTTGACCATCAGTTTGGGGGTGGTAAGCTGTACTAAAACAGAGTTGAGTCCCAATGGCCTCGAAGATAGCCCTCCAGAAGTGAGATGTGAAGAGAGAGTCACGATCACTAATGATTCTTCTGGGTAACCCATGTAGTTTGAATATTTCCTTGATGAATAATCTTGTGATGTCTGAGGCTTTATAGTTTGTCTTGACAGGGATGAGATGTGCAACCTTGGTGAGCATATCTACTACAACCATAATAGAGTTGTATTCTCCTTGAACTTGGGGTAGGCCAACAACAAATTCCATACTAATGAATTCCCATTTCATTTGGGGAATGTCAAGTGCTTGCAATTTTCCTGGCATTTTGACTTGTTTTGCCTTAATGCATTGACAAGACAAACATGAACGTCACCTTTCAGCCTATCCCAATAATAGCTCTTCTTGACCGCATTAAGGGTCTTGGCATAGCCAGGATGTCCTGAGAAAGGGGAGTCATGAGCTTTCCAAAGTATCTTCTGCTTAAGAGTTTGGCTTGCAGGGATACATAATCTTGTCCTAAAGTAGACAAGTCTACTACTGACAGAGAATTCTTGATACTTCATTTGTAGCTTCGGGTCTTGATCCTTGACGAGGATCTCCCTTAGCAATTTCTGATAGATTGGGTCATGACATGCCTCTTCTCTAGCTAGCTCAAGAATTGGGTTGTTTGGCATTGATACCTTTGTGGCTAGTGACCTTGCTATTGATGGATCTTGCAAAATAAGAAAGTTTAGAAATGCCTTGGGACTCAGTGCATCGGCAACTACATTCTCTTTTCTAGGCATGTATTTGATTTCAAAGTCATATTCTTCCAGTACTTCGATCCATCAACGTTGCCCTGAGCTCATTCTAGGTGAAGATCCATTTAAGACTCTTGTAGTCCATCACTAAGGAAAATTTATTACCTAGCAGGTAATGTCTCCAAATTTTGAGAGTATGGATGACAGCCAATAGCTCCAGATCGTGGATAGCATAATTCTTTTCATGGCTCTTCAATTTCCTTAAAGAATATGCTACGAGATGGCCTTCTTGCATAAGCACACATCCTAAAGCAAGTGCACTAGCATCAATTACCACTTCAAACTCCTTAGTAAGATCATGAAGTTTTAGGATAGGTGCTGATACTAAGCTTTTCTTTAGCTTGTCAAAGCTGGTCTGTTCCAAAAATGCGAAGTGAATAGAGAATCACAACCACTGATAATTCTTTTTGGCAGTACATGAAGTCTAAAGATTTCTTTGATAAATAATTGGCAATACCTGAGGCTTTGTAATTGGTTTTGACAGGAATAAGGTGGGTAACCTTAGTCAACATGTCCACAATTACCATGATCGAGTTGTACCCTCCTTGAACACTGAGGGTAAAACTGAGGGTAATCCAATTACTACAAAATCCATACTAATGAATTTCCATTTCATTTGAGGAATATCAAGTGTTTTTATGGGACCTAAAATGGGTCGGCATTGGCTATGGCACTACCAAGAACTCATGCACACAACAGACAAACCCGCCACATGGCCTTGCGGTCGAACAGCGTCTATTGTACACTAGATAGACTTAATTATGCATTTGTAGCTGATATGTAGTCCAAAATTTACCTTCCCTTCTCCTTAGAGGGAGATCCCATAACATGTAGGCATAGTGCCTCATCACACAAATATCAGGAAGCTCCCGCCGGCTGATTGCCGTGGCTCCACTGCAACTCTCCTACACCTCGGCGATTGGCCCCAAGATGCGTCGCTCCAACATATAAGACATAATGCACAAACTCCACTCTTTTCTTGTTTTGTACGATCCATGAATATATAAATCCTCACTAAACAGTCCCAAGGAAAGCATACAACTGACCTACAACAAAGGCTCATTTCCACTCAACGTATAAGTCATATCATAGGAAGACAATTGCTATGCAATCCAAGACCAATACATGCCATGTGTCATGCATAGTGTATATGATCCTAGTGCACAAACAATGTTTATCAAATCAGCATTTTGTGATGTGGACAAAATAGCCCTTCCATGATTTTCACTAAACATATGCTTTGATGTATGGAGACTAGCACTGATTTCTCGTGCTACTAGCCCCTTAGATTGAACTATCAAAATTCTGATAGTTCAGTCAAAGGGGCTCGTGCTACTAGCCCCTTAGACTGAACTATCAGAATTTTACATGGAATTCCCAATCAAATGTTTCAAAAAATTCAAACCCTCTCAGCCCTTTTAATCTCTTAACCTCACCCGTTCCCTCTAATGTTTAGATTATGTTGCGTTGCATAGGTGTAGGGTATTATTTTGTATGTATTTTTTGCATAAAATTGAAAAAACATGAACTATAGCACATAAACAAAGTCAAACGGAAGCCAAACTTCATGCCTCATCTTTGTTATACAACCACCACCACGAATCATAATTTTTTAGATTTTTATAACGCGAAAATCTTATTTTCTCCATTTTTATCTATTTTTCTATATTTATTTGTACATAAAAATAGATTATTTTCTAATTTATGATTAGTTACTAATCATGAAAGCTGAAAATGTTTTTTCTCATAATTTTATCCTGACCTGAAACCAATAAAACCTTCATTTTTACACTAAAAATGCATTTTTTGGGTCATAATTTAATTATTACGACTATTTATCATTACAGGTCTATAATTTTTTAATGCATGACCTCAATCATATTTCAAAAAAGATCCAAACAAATTTTTGTTCCATACGAATTTCATTTAGACCATCAAACATAAAAAAGAAGCAAACTTCCTTTGTAAAAATGAGGCATATCGCTTATTTGGATGTTGCGGGTTTTGTAATTAATTTTTTTGGGTTGCCAATGGATTGACCAATAACAAATCTTCAATGCTGAACATCTCCCCTCAGCCTCCTCTTGATCTTGGAGTAATATGGGGCAAGCATCCTTCAATCGGTCTTCATTCTTCTTCATGGGCATGAACTGCCCCTTAAGGGGAGAGAGAGGGAGGAGAGAGAATGATTGAAACATGAGATTTTTAAATCCTCCATTAAAACAAGCAAGCTTACAGCCATCTTTTTCCTCTCCCTGCCCTGATCGAGAATCTCCCTCTCTCTCTCTCCAAACAGGTTTTAATCGAAGAGGCATTGAGCAAAAATGAGAAGGCGCATTGATTCTTCCCTCTGTTCGATAGTTTTTGCATTAGTTTCAAGGCTTTTATTAAGCCTAAGGTTTAAAACATTAAAATAACCGGTTCATCTTTTTGTGTTCACATTATCTTGCAAGTGGATATGTCGGTTTTCAGGGGCCAAACGAACTCCCATTTGCAATCGGACTGGACAGGCGGCTTCGTGGTGTCGAACACCATCAATCTGGCCTCTCCCACGCACTTTATGGCTTCCCAATCCGGTAGCTCCTTTATAATGCCAAAACTTGTGGGAATTAAATAGGGGTCAAACGATGTTTGATCGATGAACCGAGACTTGCATTGGATTCCTGATGTCGAAACGCATCTAGGAAAACTCTAGCTCGTCCATTCGCACCATTTGATTTTTCATGAAAATTGGCTCTTTAACACCTCTCTGGCACTTTCCGGCTACAAAACGGGTTCCAATGCTCCAAGAACGGGTCCAAATCGAGTCCTAAAATCTAGCTCTCATTGGCAACCACGGGATAGGGCGACTCAGCCCTCGAACCCCACGAACAAATCTGCACATAGACAACCACAAAGAGCATCAAGTTGATACAAATTAGATACACAACAAAACACATCACAACTCTCACCCTACCCCTTGACAAAACCAAGGCATGAAATCCACAAGGAGTAGGCCTAGCATAATCCAACAGAAGGCCAAAACTAGTCGCTAACCTACTGCTCCAACACGGCCAAGCTAAAAAGAACTATCAGAGAGCTCATCCTAAGTGGTGGTCTGAACTACCTACCAAACTGAGGAAAACTCAACTAGGAGCTCCTCCTAGGCAATGACTCCTATAGCTTGATCAAGAAATATTATCTTTTAGCACATTTTCCATTTAGCCTTTTATTTTCCATACTTGGGCATGTAAAAAGGAGAGAGCTGAACGTAGTGACCCAAGGAGAACAAGGCATCGGCCTCAGGTCCTGTCTCAGTACCCAAGAACCTACCAAGCCCTCGCGAGGAGACACTTAATCCTTTTCTAATGCTCACTTTTATTTTCGCTCCAAACTTCTCTTATTATTATTCCTATTTTTATAGCTAGCTGCCACCCCTAGGAAAACAAGGCCTGAGCCTCGGGTCTGTTGTCTCGTCCCGAGGAACCTACTTGGCCTTCGCAAGGCGATGAACAATTGCTCAAGGATTTGCCTTTCTTTTCTTTTCTATTTTTATAGGGGTTAGAACCCCTTTTTACACACCTTTGTATATTCATATACGTCCTTTCAGATATTAAGGGTTTTTTCCGTCATGTCATCATTTTGTCTAGTAGGCTTTTCTAACTACCTCACACTAACAAGAACTCCTAGAATAGTCGCCTAGTAGGTTAGCAGAATAGGGTCACTAGAACTTCCTTCTAAAACATGTATTTTAGTGCCTGACAATGCTTGTACAGGAGGCAATGACTACTCAAACCTCCCCTAGACATGACTAACCTAAACCTGGGACTTCATGCCTTGATTGCCGATCCCCAATAAACAAAAAGAAAATACCCCTTATGTACACATATATCATAAATTGCTTAAGGGAAAAGGGAAACTACTTGGAAAGGAGGTGAAACCACCTGGAATGGCCAAAGAAGCTCCTCCATAGCAAAGGCTCCCTCCAACAACTTCGTCAACTTGTATGATGCAATCACTAAAATAGAAAACCATTAAACGTATCTGCACCAAATAGACAGATGGACCTCTTGGCCTAAAGAAATAGCACATTTTACTACAAACTAACTAGCCCTCTTGACCTAACAAAAGTAGCTCATTTGGCATATATACTACATTTTAAGAATAGCATACAATAGGAGGACTAGCCCCATGCTACTCATGTGATCAACTAAAAGCTTGATTCGGGCCCTTTGTAGATCCACTAGCCCAAGCCTTTCTACTAATATATCAGTAATAATGGCCATCTCTTCTTGGGTACTATGAGCTAAATGAATGATATCACTAGGTTGATATAACTCATCTTCTTGGTCGTCATTCAACTGGATCACTTGTCCCAACTTTTCAGCAACTCCTATAGGGAGAATCATGGATTTATGATCATTCAACTCTTCTCTAATTGGACCCTTATATGTGTCAATGATACGATCCAAACTAGACAGAGCTTCAAGCCTAGGCACATCACATGGATGCAGCTTAGGACAGTGCATATTGTTAGATGTAGCATTATGGCCTTTAGTCACATCCTCTTGGTAATCCATCAAAGCATGTCCACATGAAATTCCTGGCCCTTCATCTGACGCACCAACCATACATTTAGAGAAATTGGGTCTCCAAACCTATCTTATATTCCTTTTCATATTCTTAGATTTCCTCATTTTGCCACATTGGTATAATGGACTCAATGTGGACTTATTGCTATAGCCAGATGGCCTCACATCCTTAGTGCTTCTACTCAGCATAGGTGGACCTTAGGCATGGTACACCTTCTTCATATGAGATGTCTTTACTTTCCTTTGTCCACTCTAAAAAACTGCTTATTCATAGGAACCATGCTTTTACTGAAAGGAATAGTATCTACTCGAAAGCATGATTCTGTAATGTGCCCACCCCTCAAATTGTGGGACACGTCTTAACAGCCCATCGAGAGATCAATCTAGAAGATGCCACCCGCAATTTGAGGGGTGGGCACGTTACAGTTGGTATCATAGCAAAACTTCATAATGATACATGATTGATTAATGTTCGGTTCATAGACATATCCTAAATAGAAATAACCTAAGTGGTATGGCTTGATTGTTCAGGCACCTTCTGTACCCACGAATGCTGACATGCAAGAGAAGAAATTTCTTCTCAAGAAAAATAAGGCACCCGAGTTCGATGGCAAGGAAAGGATTGTTCAAGACAACTCTGAGATCTGGATTGAGTCCATGGAGGACTATTTTGAGGCAGCAGGAATTGCACCTGCTAACCAAGCCATGCTTGCCGAACTTAAGCTTACAAGTGAAGCGAGACATTGGTGGAAACAGCGGTGCAAAGACCAAGCAATCTTGGAGGGGACAATCACTTGGGATAAGCTTAAGGAAGCTGTGCATGTTGAGATGACAAGCTCAACACATGCGGACATTAATGATGGACTGCCTAGTTAGATGGGTCCACACGTCTACACTTAGCATATCGGTGGTCATTATGACTCTCACATGGCCACTGACTCATTAGTTAATATATTTAGGTTGTGACACCTATTTACAGCTGGCATAGTTATAGCGCTAGTCGACTAGTATAGTCGATTATGCATTGTTTAACTTAGTAGGCCACTTTCCTTTATATTGTATCTTATCTATACTTTGTGTACATTGAAAAGTGTGTGGAAGAAGAAGAAGAAACCAACAAGAAAACGTTTTGGCCTCCATCTCTCTTCTTGTCTCTTGAGTGAGCTTCTCCTTGTGCATTATGTGTGTGTTCGGCGCAGCATCTTGAGCAAGTCCCCCCACCACGCAATTTTTGACATGGTATCAGAGCTACACCACTGATTGAGGCTGGTTTTGAAGGCTAAAGCAAAGGAGAGGAGCCAAGGATTCGAGCAAGCAAGCAACGGGTAAGAAGCTCTTCCATTCTCTACTTCTTCTCTTGGACAGTGCCTGCGAATAGCAGTTCGAGGTATCCTGTAATTTCAGTTGTGTCTGCTGTATACAGGTGCATAGGTTACAAATTTCAGATCTGTAAGTTCAAAGGTGTTTACCAATGAATAAATACAAGGTTTATTTGCAAACTGGTTGTTGCAGATTGCATGTATTGTTGAGCAGACAATGAAAAAGGCTGTCTGGTGTATTAGTGTGCACTACATGTCAAGCGTTGCTGAAGATTTGCTTGCTGTTGGTATTAGTTTTGTGATAATGGCAGAGAACAGTTGAAACCCCATCATTGAGAAGTTCGACAAGAACAACTACCCTTCATGGAAGTTCCATGTCACGAACTTCCTTATTGGAAAAGGCCTCTACGAGTTTGTTTTAGCTGAAGAAAAGGAGCCAGAGGTGAGTGATTCTCCAACTGCAAAAGAGACAAAGGCAGGGAAGGAATGGAATGCAAAAGACAAAAAGGTAATGTATTGGCTATCTGCAGTAATTGACAATAATATGCTGGGACATATTAGAAATGCAGAGAATTCATATGTAGCTTAGACCATACTTGAAAGTATGTTTTCCGTAAATACAAAGGCACAAAAGATTCAACTCAAGCAAGAGTTGAATACATTGAAGAAAGGGAAGATGTCTATCAATGAGTATGCACTGAAGGTAAGGAGCATTGCAGATGCCTTGGTAGCGATTGATGCAATGCCCGATGATGATGATTTGGTGTCATCTACCTTGGGTGGACTTAACAATGAAAAGGCTTGGAAGTCTTTTGTAATTTCCGTATAAGTCAGAAAGCCATTTCCAGATTTCGATGAGTTGGTCTCTCTTATTATCACTAAAGAGATCAACATGCAAAGTGAGATATCTGAAAAAAGTGGTGAACAGGTCCAAGCTTTCTACTCCAGTTCAAGAAGGGGACATGGCAGGTCCTCTTCAAGAGGCCGTGGTACAGGACGTGGTAGTGATAACCAGCAAAATAGATTGAATCAGAAATTTGGTGATATGCAAGTTTCAGGAGGTTGTGGTAACTTTAGAGGTAGGGAGAGCTTTAGAGGAAGAGGTGGATAGCAGAATAGAGGTTCTAACAACTCTGGTATTGTGTGTCACTACTATGGAAAAACAAGTCATATTGCAGCCCACTAAGAAAGATGATATTCGTAGTGGTAAGTTGCAGCAAGGAAAGTATGCATCGTCTTCACGACAGAATGAAGACAAAAATGAACGTATGTTTGTTATGCAGCATATGCTGAATGCTGTTATAGGAAAGGGAACACATGATGATGTTTGGTATGTTGATTCAAGTGCATCCAATCATATGACCAGCCATGGAAAATGGTTTGGAGAGATGCAGGATTTGCAAAATACAAGTTATGTGCAGATGGGTGATGATTCATGCCACCCAATTTCACACATTGGAAAAGTTCCCTTGTCCTTGCATGATGGTAAGACAAAGAGTCTTTCAAATGTATTACATGTGCCATCTATTACAAAGAACTTGGTGTCAGTCGGTCAGATGGTAGAGCAAGGGCAAGTCAGATTTAATGCAAAGAGCTGCTTTGTAGAAGACTTCAATGACAAGTGCAAGTTGGTTGCAAAGGGAAGTAGAGTTGGACGTATGTTTACTCTGGATGCTCGAATTCCTACTATGAATGCTGCTATGTATGCTAAAGGAAAAGGTGTTGCTGCAGATATTGAAATTTGGCACAAACGCATTGGACATGCAAATGTACAAATGCTGAAATTAATGCAGTCCAAAGGGTTGGTTACAGGTTTTGCCTACATTTAGAATTGTAGAATTTCATAAGGTATGCGAAGCATGTCAGTTTGGTAAGCAGGTAAGACAACCCTTTTCACATGACAAAGATGTAAGAAAAATATCCTTGATGTTATGCATACATATATTTGGGGGCCTACACAAAATGTATCTCTTGGAGTCAATTCATACTTTGTCACATTCATTGATGATTGTTCTAAAAAGTTGTAGGTATATTTATGAAGGAAAAGAGTGAAGCGTTTGAGCACTTTAGAACTTTCAAGGCTGCAATTGAAAGAGAAACAGGCTTGAAAGTAAAGTTCTTGAGGTCAGATTGTAATATCCCGCGTTAATAAAAATGAATTAGTTAATGGAATTTTTTTTATTATTATTCCCCCCTTATCCCTCCAGCCGACTGACGAGCTGGAGGGGGAGGGGAATAGAAGGAGCTACTAAGCTCCTTGGTGGAGCCTTTGGAGGGAGGGAGGACATGCGTGTCGACACGCAAGAAGAGAAGATCCCCCTCCCTCCACTATTTAAACGAGGGGAGGGGGCCGTTGAAGAAAAGGGGACTGAGCCGTGTGAGAAGAGAGGAGACGACGTCAGTTTGTGGTGCCGCTGTGGACCAGGAATTGCCCCCATCAATCGTTGGATGCCGCTGTCTGCGCCAACCCTTCCGCCGCCTGAAGGCCGCACGCCACATTGATACAATCCACCTCCTAGCCATCATCGCCTGGGGGAGTCAATTCTCCCCCCCACGTGGCCCTTCCAGGAAGCTCCTTGGAAGGTTCCAAGGTGGGCTTCCTAAGCCCTTGTTCCCCCCTCCCGGGTTTTAAATCCCCCCCCTAAGCCCCCTTGTTTCCCCTCCCGGGTTTTAAATCCCCCCCCTAAGCCCCCTTGTTTCCCCTCCCGGGTTTTAAATTCCCCCCCTAAGCCCTTGTTCTTTTTCCCCCCCTCTTAGCTCTTTAGACTATTCAAGTCACACCCATAGGCCTACTTTGTCCTTAGGCTACCTTGCGAACTTCCATTCTCTTGCATTAATTCCTTCACTCACTTTTTAGATCTTTTTGTGCAAGTGCTCTCTTAGTTGAGCTTTGTGTTCTTAGTTTTATCAAACAAGCCGGTGTCCACACACTCCCATGTCCTAAAAATCCAATTCATCATCATGGCCTCGTATGGTATCCCGTAAGGAAGAAATAGCCCTGAGATAAAAGATAGGGAGGGAAGTAGAGGGAGTGAAATGAGGGAGTGAAGGAGGAAGAGTGGGAAAAAGAAAAAATAAAAGGAAGGAGAAGACGGTGGAATTCCAAGAAGAAAAAGGAAAAGGCTATCTCACATTCGAATTACGATGCCGCCGAAGAAAGTCCAAGGTGTAGCTGCGGGAGGGTCATCTCCCGGTATCCATGTGGATATCTCACCTCAAAGCCAGGTTTTTTCTTCTTGGTGTTAATTCGGTTTTAAGTCGATCATGCAAAGAAAAATTGTTAAGGATAGGATATATTTGTTCGAGTTATTTTTAAACGAAGGAGTTAGCTTATGAATGACAATGTATACAACTTAGCTTTCTTCAAATTGCATCAAGCATTATAAAATTACAAGCAAGACTAACCATTTACTATAGTAATATATTCCTAAAGTGTTGAAATTATATCTTGCACCATTAGTCTTATTCCCTTTCGCAACGATTCATGGTAAATAGCTAAATTCTAGAAAGGTTTCTTCAATGCTCAAATTACTAGGGAGTTATCTTTGCTAGTTGCACATCTTAGCAAGGAAATTGTTGTTATTTGGCATGAGTTCAACTTTAAAGGAGGCGGAAGTTAAATGTTAGAAATTAACAAGTATAAAAATTAGATATACGAATTCATTTGGAAAGAAAATGTAAAAGGGGACTGCTGGATGACACTCTATTAACACTTTTCCCCTGCTATTTGAGGACTTGGGACTAATAAAGTGTGTATACACCAATTTCTCAGCTAGGCCTTTTTGTCCCAAGGATTATTGTTGCTCTTTGTATCACCTTGGCATTATGCTATATGCCAAATTAAACTGTATTGATTGGGAAAGTAAATTGTCACAAGGATAGTAAAACCGTGACAAGACGATTAATATTACCTTCCAAAAGATAACTGAACCAATCTAAACATAGAAACATTCATACCCTAAACATTTGACTACTTTCCTTACTGTAGGGACAATAAATTCATAAAGATAAGAAACTAGGGTTTGTCCCTAAGCTTCTTAAATGAAGAAACCCTAGGCCTGACATACGTCAGCTTAAAGAATCTAAACAGATTATTCCATCGCAGGACTTGCGCAACATGTATGAAATCATTTTGTGATTGATTCACAAGGAGAAAAGGGAAAAACCCTCATCAAGGACGGCAGATCCTTACGCAAGTTATCTTGCAAAAAAAAAAAAAGGACGTATTTTTGGATATCCTTCTAAAGAAGGAAAGTTGTAAACCAGAAACTAGCATATCTAAGGTACCTTAGGGTTAACCAAGTTGGGTATGCCCTACACCGGAATATAAGAGATCCTGCCAAGTTACAAGACACCTTGGGAACGAGTGCTGATACACTCAAAAAGGAAAGAACACTTCCTTAGCAGTTTGCCATACAACTGGGTTGATTAATGGAAATATTTGTGCTTGCTAGAGATTTTAGGGCTCTCTTTGAATTATGAATTACAAATTAAATGAGTACCTATACTTCAGGTTAAAAAAGCCTGAAGGGAGAGGCAGCATCAGTTACCCCCGACTGCCTGCCTGACCCTAACCAAGGGGGTTGTTGACCGCGCCGGGAACGTGGACCGAACCCGCCGCGAGAGGTTTTCCGTTAAGCTCTACTTGGAGTAGGAGGACACTTGGGTGCCAGGGGGGCTCTGGCCATAAATCCCTTGCCTTCCGGGTCCTGCACAAGAGGCTAACGTGACTCGGGATTGGATCTCAAGGCCCGCATACTAGTTGACGGGCGGAAGCTTGGAATAGTGATCCCTGGAGATTACTGGTTAGCCTTCAAGCAGATTATGGAAAAGCCTACGGGCGGAACTCCTTGTATTTCAAAGATAAAATGATGAAATGTTAAAAGAACTTGCTTGATGTTGTTTTTCTATGTCACGTGATAAGATTACGTGAAGGAACCAGTGCTTAACAAGGTTAATTAAAGAAGTTGATTGTTATATGTCAAATTAATGTGTTAGATAATTACATAACTAAAACAAACCGAGGAAAGTGCGGAGGATGGGCCATGGCTCCGTCCTACGGTTGGGTGGTCCCGATTAGCCGGGAACTTTTCTCAAAAATCTCGAAGTACAGCGGAATGATCATCATCATCCAAAAGAATAACGAGAATGATGACCTAGAGTTACGTCTTACCCGATTTACGCTGTTTTAGGGGAACGGAATGGGACTATGCCTTATGGCAGAGAGATTGAGCTTTTCATCCCTCTCGTTTCCCATTCTCCTTGAACCAAGTGCAGTGTGAATCCACTTCGGACCTGGCGTTTCTACGTAAAGTAGTTCGCTCGGGTCTGACGCTAGTTGCTGTTAGCTAATGACCCATTAGGGAAACCCTAATTTCGATCGATCCTAAGTGGGAACGGCCAGGATACTTCCGCTACGTGGCAGACGCGGGAAGAACTAGATCGCAAAACCCGTAACATTCCATGGGAGTGCCGGGCGGAGCTTTCTAGACATCCTTTCCGATGGACTGCTAAGACATGTCCTAGATGATACTAGGGGACACGTTACAGTTGGTATCAGAGCGACCAACAACGGAATTGTTTTTTTATGAGATCTCAATAAAATGAAGTAAAGAAATTGTTACTGTCCAAACATTTCCTCATCTTCAATGCTGTCTTGCAGAACTATGAAGCGTGGAACAAGTTTTTGGTGTTTCGGGTCATGTTTATGACTGCAATGCATTCTCCGCTTTATAGACAAAGAATTGGGATGATGAACATCCTGGAGCAGATTTATAATCCATCACCTTTATACATAGAACGAAGATGGACGGGGTCTTTAGGAATCTACTATATAGCTGCCCACCGGTTTGCTTATCTACAGACCAACCTAAAGAGGATCAAGTGGTTGGAAGACTTGAAAGTCGTGAAGCTGTTCATTTTTGTGGAAGCTCACATAAATTCCTACTTTACATATTCAAGGTCGGAGGGTTGAAATGAACTCATATGTATATGAGGAAGTAACCCGTGTAATCCCAGCCGACAGGATTAAAGTGTTGGGCTGCCATGAGAAGTATGGATTCCAACGAAAAGGGTATCCTGAACTTCCAATGAATTATCGATTCCTAAAGATCCATGACCCAAAACCCTACTATTACACAGTTCCTGTAGACAAATGCAATACAACGTTGTTCTCCCCAAACTGAATGTAATGATTGGATTATCATCACACGAGACGTTGTATAAGGCTACGCCCATGTAAATATAAATAAAGATTTCTTTTATCAATATCTGGCTGTGCATCAGAGTTGTTAAAAAGTTAAGTAGCTTCATTATTTACGAGATAGCTGAACTAAAGATAAGCTAACGTCAATTATCATATAATAACGTTAAGAAAACTTTTATCCAGGCACAACCCCAGGTACAGGTTCCAAATTCGCCCCCTACATCAAGTACTGCTGTGACCCAGGAGAAGAAGTTCCTCCTCAAGCAGATAAAGCCACCCAAGTTTGACGGGAGAGGCAGATTCGTCCAGTCTGATGCTGAAATTTGGATTGAATCTATGGAGGATTACTTTGAAGCAGCTGGTACTGCACCTACCAATCAGGCCATGCTCACCAAGTTAAAACTCACCGGCGAAGCCAGACTTTGGTGGAAACAATGGTGCAGGGATCAAGAGACTTCAGAGGGGTCCGTTACCTGGGAGAAGTTAAAGAAAGCCATGCAGGGGAGATATTTGCCACCTGCATATCGTACACAGAAAATGAATGAGTTCTACGAGCTAAAACAACTAGGACTCACCCTTGACGCATACTACTCTAAATTTGTCTCACTCTTAAAGTATGCGCCACAGATGGACATGACGCAGCAGGTGTCCAAATTTTGCGCGGGCTTAAATCCACCCGTAAATACCCGTCTCGAATCTATGCGTCCATCAGATCTTCAGGATGCACTCATTCGAGCAGCACCTATAATTCAGGAAGTGCAAGCTAGACCAAGGGGTAATAAAACTTGGTCCTATAGTGACCCGAACAGAGGAGCATTCAGACCTCAAATGAAGAGAGCTCAAGGTCACAATCCGAGACAAAGGAAGAAAGCAAGGACAAATAATGTCAACAACTTTGTTCCTACTCAAAGTAATGGCCGAAACCTCCGATGTTTCCACTGCAATGAACCCGGTCACTTCAAGAGGCAATGTCCCAAGCTCAGCGGAGGACATCGTCAAACGCCTTTCCAAGGTGCAGGCCGCGGTCAAGGAGCCGCCACCCGTGGAACAGGAAGGACCACTTGCATTGCCAATAGGCAAAGATGCGAAGAAGAAGAAGAGGAAGATCCGACTATGGAAGCAGAATTCGAAAGAGCGACCGTCCATGCCACTTTACACAAGAAAGGGCCGAATCGCCAGTTCTCGGTGATTCAGACACCGTCGGACTATCAAGGTAAAGGTTTCAAAACCTTGATTGATTGTGGCAGTACACATTCCTTTATCTCACCAGCATGTGCAAAAAGATTAGGAATAGCCACAGTAGAAGCACCTACCCTGCTTGTGGAATTGGCAAACGGTCGTGAGGTAACTTGTACCAGGCAAACTGCTAAGGTGGAATTCTTTCTGGGAGGAAAGAAAACCTCAGTCAAATTCAGAGTCATGAATTTAGGTATCCATGAGTGTCTACTCGGGATGGATTGGCTTAAGCCTAATGACGCCCACATCCACTGTGGAAAGGGTCAAGTTTCCTTTCGAGACTCTGAAAGGGAATTTGTCACAACTCAAGGTGAGGCAGGAGTGCCAAGAATCCAATTAGCCAAAGTATCTCGGATCATAAAAGGAGTCAGAAAAGGATTACCCGTTTACCTGATCAAACTCAACAAATTAGATCAAAAGCAAGAGTCTCATGAAGGACCTTCTTGGCTAAAGGAATACGCTGACGTATTCCCTAAGGAATGATTGAACTTCCGCCTCCAAGAGAAGTAGATCATGAGATTAGGCTAGTGCCTGGAGCTGCACCAATTGCAAGGAGACCTTATAGAATGTCCATACCGGAAGCAATTGAGTTGAAGGAACAACTCAAGCAACTGTTGGATCAGGGTTACATCCGGCCTAGCAACTCACCGTGGGGAGCTCCAGTACTATTCCAGAAAAAGAAAGATGGGACACTTCGACTATGTATTGATTACCGAGGGTTGAATCAATCAACAGTCAAGAACAAGTATCCTATTCCTAGAATTGATGAGCTTCTCGATCGTCTTCAAGGTGCAAAGATCTTCTCCAAGATTGATCTCAGGTCAGGTTATTATCAGATAAGGATCAAGGAAGAAGATATTCCAAAGATAGCCTTCAATACAAGATATGGGCACTTCGAGTTCTTGGTTATGTCATTCGGGCTTACCAATGCACCTGCCACCTTCAATAGATTAATGCAGGATATTTTTAGACCATATCTTGATGATTTCGTGCTTGTCTTCTTTGATGACACTTTAGTCTATTCTAAACAGGAAGAAGATCATGAACCTCAACTTCGGATTGTCCTTGAGACAATGAGGTCTCATAAGCTCTATGCAAAAATGAAGAAGTGTGCATTCTTCAAGCATCAGATTGAATATCTGGGATTCATAGTATCATCAGAAGGAATATCAGTAGATCCAGCCAAGGTCAGAGATGTGCTTGAATGGCCAATACCAGTATCCGTCAAAGAGATACGTAGCTTTCTTGGATTGACAGGATGGTATAGGGTCTTCATCAAAAACTATGCTTTGATTACAGCACCTCTTACAGACTTATTAAAGAAGCAGACTTCTATTACATGGTCAACTTTCGAACAAAATAGCTTCGACAAATTGAAGCAAAGTTTGGTATCAGCACCTATTCTAAAACTTCCTGACCTCAATAAAGAGTTCGAGGTAGTAATTGATGCTAGCATTCTTGCCTTGGGGTGTGCACTTATGCAGGAAGGTCATCCAGTAGCATACTCTTCAAGGAAATTGAAGAGTCATGAAAAGAATTATGTCACGCATGATCTGGAATTATTAGCTGTCATCCATGCTCTAAAGCTTTGGAGACACTACCTGTTGGGTAACAAGTTTACTCTAGTAACCAATCATACGAGTCTCAAATGGATTTTTACCCAGAACGAGCTCAACATGAGGCAACATCGGTGGATTGAAGTATTGGAGGAATATGATTTTGAAATCAAGTACCGACCATGGAAGGAGAATGTAGTTGCCGATGCACTCAGTCGCAAGGCATTCCTAAATTCCCTAATCTTGCAGAATCCATCAACGGCCAGATCTCTGGCTACAAAGGTATCTATGCCAAATAACCCTATACTTGAACTAGCTAGAGAGGAAGCATGCCATGATTTGGCCTACCAAACATTGATAAAGGAAATATCTACCAAGGAGCAGAATCAGAAGTTGCAAGCTAAGTATCAGGAATTTTCCATTGATAATGGACTTGTCTACTACAGAACAAGGCTGTGTATACCAGCAAGCCAGTCACTTAAGCAGAAGATATTATGGGAAGCTCATGATTCTCCTTTCGCAGGAAATCCTGGCTATGCAAAAACTCTTAATGCAGTTAGGAAGAGCTACCATTGGGAGAGGCTTAAAGGTGATGTTCTCAAGTATGTCACTGAATGTTTATCTTGCCAACGTATCAAGGCCAAACATGGCATGATGCCAGGGAAACTGCAACCGCTTGACATTCCCCAAATGAAATGGGAATTCATCAGTATGGATTTTGTTGTGGGCTTACCCCAAGTCCAAGGAGGATACAATTCCATTTTGGTTGTGGTTGACATGCTTACCAAGGTTGCACACCTGATTCCAGTAAAGACAAACTATAAAGCCTCCGACATTGCAAGATTGTTTATCAAGGAGATATTCAAGCTACACGGGTTACCTAGAAGAATCATTAGCGATCGAGATTCTCTCTTCACATCACACTTCTGGAGAGCTATCTTTGAAGCTATGGGGACTCAATTCTGTTTTAGCACCACCTACCATCCCCAAACGAATGGCCAAACAGAGCGAGTAAATCAAATCATTGAGGATATGCTTAGGGCATACTGTTGTCGAGAGCCGAAGAGGTGGATTCAATACTTGCCATTAGTTGAATTTGCCTACAATGCTTCTTACCAACAGAGCATTCAAATGACCCCTTTCCAGGCATTGTATGGTCATCATTGTCGAAGTCCCCTAAACTTTTCTGATCCAACCCTAAGAGTTGAAGCTTCAAGACAAATGTTGGAGGACATGGATGATCAAATAAGGTCAATAAGACAAGACATACAGGCAGCCAAGGATAGACAAAAGGCATATGCAGATTTGAAACGTCAAGAAAGAGTCTTCAAAGAAGGAGACATGGTCTTCATTCGGGTACGCCCTAAAAAGAGTTCTCTATCCCTAGGAGAATGCAAGAAGCTAAGTCCAAGGTATTGTGGGCCGTATAAAATCCTCAAATGCCTAGGACCCAATGCTTATAGATTGCAACTCCCTGAGAATCTAAAGGTTCACAATGTATTCCATATCAGCCTATTGAAAAAATATGTACCCAATCCTAATCATGTACTTGATGACCAACAAATTGTAATGCCTAGTCAAGGAGTCCTTGAACTAAGGCCAGAAAGGATCTTAGATGTTAGGGAAAGACAGTTAAGATCTAGAACCTTGAAAGAATGCCTTGTCCAGTGGAAAGATTATCCCGAAGAGGATGCCACTTGGATAGATGAAAGCTCTCTCAACCATCAATATCCCCAGTTTATCTCGAGATGAGGACATCTCGATTCCTCCAAGGGGGAGAGAATGTAATATCCCGCGTTAATAAAAATGAATTAGTTAATGGAATTTTTTTTATTATTATTCCCCCCTTATCCCTCCAGCCGACTGACGAGCTGGAGGGGGAGGGGAATAGAAGGAGCTACTAAGCTCCTTGGTGGAGCCTTTGGAGGGAGAGAGGACATGCGTGTTGACACACAAGAAGAGAAGATCCCCCTCCCTCCACTATTTAAACGAGGGGAGGGGGCCGTTGAAGAAAAGGGGGCTGAGCCGTGTGAGAAGAGAGGAGACGACGTCAGTTTGTGGTGCCGTTGTGGACCAGGAATCGCCGCCATCAATCGTTGGATGCCGTCGTCTGCGCCAACCCTTCCGCCGCCTGAAGGCCGTACGCCACATTGATACAATCCACCTCCTAGCCATCATCGCCTGGGGGAGTCAATTCTCCCCCCCCACGTGGCCCTTCCAGGAAGCTCCTTGGAAGGTTCCAAGGTGGGCTTCCTAAGCCCTTGTTCCCCCCCCTCCCGGGTTTTAAATCCCCCCAAACCCCCTTGTTTCCCCTCCCAGGTTTTAAATCCCCCCCCTAAGCCCCCTTGTTTCCCCTCCCGGGTTTTAAATTCCCCCCCTAAACCCTTGTTCTTTTTCCCCCCCTTAGCTCTTTAGACTATTCAAGTCACACCCATAGGCCTACTTTGTCCTTAGGCTACCTTGCGGACTTCCATTCTCTTGCATTAATTCCTTCACTCACTTTTTAGATCTTTTTGTGCAAGTGCTCTCTTAGTTGAGCTTTGTGTTCTTAGTTTTATCAAACAAGCCGGTGTCCACACACTCCCATGTCCTAAAAATCCAATTCATCATCATGGCCTCGTATGGTATCCCGTAAGGAAGAAATAGCCCTGAGATAAAAGATAGGGAGGGAAGTAGAGGGAGTGAAATGAGGGAGTGAAGGAGGAAGAGTGGGAAAAAGAAAAAATAAAAGGAAGGAGAAGACGGTGGAATTCCAAGAAGAAAAAGGAAAAGGCTATCTCACATTCGAATTACGATGCCGCCGAAGAAAGTCCAAGGTGTAGCTGCGGGAGGGTCATCTCCCGGTATCCATGTGGATATCTCACCTCAAAGCCAGGTTTTTTCTTCTTGGTGTTAATTCGGTTTTAAGTCGATCATGCAAAGAAAAATTGTTAAGGATAGGATATATTTGTTCGAGTTATTTTTAAACGAAGGAGTTAGCTTATGAATGACAATGTATACAACTTAGCTTTCTTCAAATTGCATCAAGCATTATAAAATTACAAGCAAGACTAACCATTTACTATAGTAATATATTCCTAAAGTGTTGAAATTATATCTTGCACCATTAGTCTTATTCTCTTTCGCAACGATTCATGGTAAATAGCTAAATTCTAGAAAGGTTTCTTCAATGCTCAAATTACTAGGGAGTTATCTTTGCTAGTTGCACATCTTAGCAAGGAAATTGTTGTTATTTGGCATGAGTTCAACTTTAAAGGAGGTGGAAGTTAAATGTTAGAAATTAACAAGTATAAAAATTAGATATACGAATTCATTTGGAAAGAAAATGTAAAAGGGGACTGCTGGATGACACTCTATTAACACTTTTCCCCTGCTATTTGAGGACTTGGGACTAATAAAGTGTGTATACACCAATTTCTCAGCTAGGCCTTTTTGTCCCAAGGAGTATTGTCGCTCTTTGTATCACCTTGGCATTATGCTATATGCCAAATTAAACTGTATTGATTGGGAAAGTAAATTGTCACAAGGATAGTAAAACCGTGACAAGACGATTAATATTACCTTCCAAAAGATAACTGAACCAATCTAAACATAGAAACATTCATACCCTAAACACTTGACTACTTTCCTTACTGTAGGGACAATAAATTCATAAAGATAAGAAACTAGGGTTTGTCCCTAAGCTTCTTAAATGAAGAAACCCTAGGCCTGACATACGTCAGCTTAAAGAATCTAAACAGATTATTCCATCGCAGGACTTGCGCAACATGTATGAAATCATTTTGTGATTGATTCACAAGGAGAAAAGGGAAAAACCCTCATCAAGGACGGCAGATCCTTACGCAAGTTATCTTGCAAAAAAAAAAAAGACATATTTTTGGATATCCTTCTAAAGAAGGAAAGTTGTAAACCAGAAACTAGCATATCTAAGGTACCTTAGGGTTAACCAAGTTGGGTATGCCCTACACCGGAATATAAGAGATCTTGCCAAGTTACAAGACACCTTGGGAACGAGTGCTGATACACTCAAAAAGGAAAGAACACTTCCTTAGCGGTTTGCCATACACCATACAACTGGGTTGATTAATGGAAATGTTTGTGCTTGCTAGAGATTTTAGGTCTCTCTTTGAATTATGAATTACAAATTAAATGAGTACCTATACTTCAGGTTAAAAAAGCCTGAAGGGAGAGGCAGCATCAGTTACCCCCGACTGCCTGCATGACCCTAACCAAGGGGGTTGTTGACTGCACCGGGAACGTGGACCGAACCCGCCGTGAGAGGTCTTCCGTTAAGCTCTACTTGGAGTAGGAGGATGCTTGGGTGCCAGGGGGGGCTCTGGCCGTAAATCCCTCACCTTCCGGGTCCTGCACAAGAGGCTAACGTGACTCGTGATTGGATCTCAAGGCCCGCATACTAGTTGACGGGCGGAAGCTTGGAATAGTGATCCCTGGAGATTACTGGTTAGCCTTCGGGCAGATTATGGAAAAGCCTACGGGCGGAACTCCTTGTATTTCAAAGATAAAATGATGAAATGTTAAAAGAACTTGCTTGATGTTGTTTTTCTATGTCACGTGATAAGATTACGTGAAGGAACCAGTGCTTAACAAGGTTAATTAAAGAAGCTGATTGTTATATGTCAAATTAATGTGTTAGATAATTACATAACTAAAACAAATCGAGGAAAGTGTGGAGGATGGGCCATGGGTCCGTCCTACAGTTGGGTGGTCCCGGTTAGCCGGGAACTTTTCTCAAAAATCTCGAAGTACAGCGGAATGATCATCATCATCAAAAAGAATAACGAGAACGATGACCTAGAGTTACGTCTTACCCGATTTACGCTGTTTTAGGGGAACGGAATGGGACTATGCCTTATGGCAGAGAGGTTGAGCTTTGCATCCCTCTCGTTTCCCATTCTCCTTGAACCAAGTGCAGCGTGAATCCACTTCGGACCTGGCGTTTCTACGTAAAGTAGTTCGCTCAGGTCTGACGCTAGTTGCTGTTAGCTAATGACCCATTAGGGAAACCCTAATTCCGATCGATCCTAAGTGGGAACGGCCAGGATACTTCCGCTACATGGCAGACGCGGGAAGAACTAGATCGCAAAACCCGTAACATTCCATGGGAGTGCCGGGCGGAGCTTTCTAGACATCCTTTCTGATGGACTGCTAAGACGTGTCCTGGATGATACTAGGGGACACGTTACACAGATGGAGGGGGAGAGTACCTCTCAAATGAGTTTAGTGATTTTTTGAGGTCTCATGGGATAAAGAGACAGGTCACATGCATGTATACCCCACAACAAAATGGGGTTGCAGAAAGGAAAAACAGGCATATTGCAGAAGTTGCACGCGCCTTGATGGCTAAAAAGAATATGCCTAAGCATTTTTTGTCTGAGGTTATTCATACTGCTGTTTTTATTATGAACAAAACTCCCACAGTTGCAGTTCATGGTATGACCCCCGAAGAATGTTTTACAGGTAAGAAACCTGATGTCTCATACTTGAAAGTGTTTGGCTATATTGCATATGTTCATGTGCCAGATGAGTTGCGGAAGAAACTGGATCCAAAGGCTGAAAAGTGTGTCTTTGTTGGATACTCTTTAGAGCAAAAGGGTATCATTGTTATAACCATGTCACATGTAAGTTTAGAGTTAGCAGGGATGTCATCTTTGATGAAATGAGCAGTTGGTATGCATCTAGTGGTGATGCATCAGATGATGATGATGATCATGACACTCATGTGCAAGCTGAAAAGCAAGAATCACGGACTCGTAGTGAACCAGAGACATCATCTGGTAGTCCTTGGTCTGGGAGATTAAGGAGTAGCTCTACATCTTCAGGTGCATCTAGTAGCACTACAGGTAAAGACAAAGGAAAGAATAAAGTGTCAGATGGCATTGATGTAGTTCTTGATGGAGACTACAGTGGCTCAAAGAGCTTGGATGATGAGCTTGGCATTCCTTCAGTGAGGACTCCAGGTGTGCAGAGAGCACGCGTCAATGCAAAGACTCCATTGAGTGATCCAATGGTATGTAGGTCTAGCAGGGTGAGATACCTTGTTAACAGATTTGGTTTTGAAGGTTATTCAGCTTACCATTATGCTTATATGGTGAAAGTGATTGAGGATGTTGAGCCCACATGTTTTGAGGAGGCTGTTGGTCATGCTTATTGGGATGCAGCAATGGATGAGGAGATGGCTGCATTAGAGGCCAATAAGACTTGGGATCTAGTATCATTGCTGAAGGGCAAGAAAGCTATTGGATGTAAGTGGGTTTATAAGATTAAGAACAATGCAGATGGTTCTATTAGTAGGTACAAAGCTAGGCTGGTTGCAAAAGACTATGCCCAGACATATGGCATAGATTATGAAGAAACCTTCAGTCCTGTTGCTAGGATGGCAACTATCAGATGTATGATTGCTTTGACAACAGCCAAAGGTATGAGGTTGTAGCAAATGGATGTGAAGAATTCCTTCTTGCATGGTGATTTGCAGGAAGAAGTGTATATGGATCAGCCATCAGGTTATGAAGATCTAGAGCATCCCACGTATGTGTGCAGGTTGAAGAAGGCACTCTATGGGCTCACACAAGCACCTAGAGCACTGTCTGACAAGATCAAAGAGTATCTTGTCAATATTGGCTTTTATGATCACTCACTTTATGTGAGAAAGGGAGATGCAGGTTTGGTCATTAGAGTAATCTATGTGGATGACTTGATTATTATAGGTGATAGTGATAGTGGGATTGCTGAAGTCAAGGACTTTTTGAAGAATAAGTTTGAGATGAAGGATTTAGGTGAGCTAAGGTACTTCCTTGGCATTGAGGTGATCAGATGTGATGATGGTAAATGGCTGTCCCAAAGATAGTATGGCTTGGATATGTTGTCCAAGTATGGTATGACAGCATGCAAACCACTTTTGGTCCCATTGGAGCAGAATGTAAAGTTAAGTGCTGATGTTGGGGATGAGATAGAAGACCCTACTATGTTTAGGAGGATAGTGGGGAGTTTGATCTACATGACCATTACAAGGCCAGACTTGAGCTACGTTGTTGGTCTTGTGAGTCAGTTTATGCAAGTACCTAGAAAGCCAAATTTGTATGCAGTCAGATGCATATTGAGATATGTGAAGTCCACATTACATTATGGACTTTTCTATGAGCCAGGTACAGATGTATAGGTGTTTGGATACACAGATACAGATTGGGCTAGTAGTATGTCTGATAGAAGATCTACCAGCAAATACATGTTCTCTCTTGATAGTGCAGCAGTTACTTGGAGAAGCAAAAAGCAATCTACAGTTGCTTTGTCGAGTACAGAGGCTGAGTATAGAGGTGCTGCTGTTGCAACATATGAGGTAGTATGGCTGTAAAAGTTATTGGCTGATTTAGATGTGCAGGTGGAAGGTCCAGTTGTCATTTATTGTGACAACATGAGCAGTATACAATTGGCTAGGAACCCTGTGTTCCATGCCAAGACAAAATATATTGAGGTACACTACCACTTTGTGAGAGAGAAGGTACTAGCAGGTGAGATTGACTTGGTGTATGTCAGCACACATGATTAGATAGCTGACATCTTCACAAAGGCATTGGATACAGAGAAGCTTCAAAAGTTTCGAAGCTTACTTGGAGTTGCAGAGATGCAGTTGAGCTTGAGGGGGAGTGTTGAGATGAAAAGCTCAACACATGCAGACATTAATGATGGACTGCCTCGTTAGATGGGTCCACACATCTACACTTAGCACGTCAGTGGTCATTATGACTCTCACATGGCCACTGACTCATTACTTATTACATTTAGGTTGTTACACCTATTTACAGTTAGCATAGTTATAGTGCCAATCGAATAGTATAGCCGGTTATACATTGTTTGACTTAGTAGGCCACTTTTCTTTATGTTGTATCTTATCTATACTTTGTGTACATTGAAAAGTGTGTGGAAAAAGAAGAAGAAACCAGCAAGAAAACGTTTTGGCCTCCATCTCTCTTCTTGTCTCTTGAGTGAGCTTCTGCTTGTGCATTCTGTGTGTGTTCAGCGCATCATCTTGAGCAAGTCCCCCCACCACGCGATTCTTGACAGTGCGAGGGAGGTATCTGCCACCTACCTACCTCACACAAAAGATGAATGAATTCTATGACTTGAAGTAGCTAGGATTATTCCTTGAAGCATATTATTCAAAGTTCATTTCACTCCTAAAATATGCACCCCCAATGGATGTGACACAACAGGTGTCAAAATTCTGTGTTGGATTGAATCCACCCATAAACACTCAATTGGAATCAATGCGCCCAATGGACTTGCAAGATGCATTATTCCGAGCGAATCCAATTGTCCAAGAACTTAAATCGAGCAATTGTAGCAAAGATGACTATGGAGATCAGGATAAGAGATGCCATACGTGCGGAGAGATAGAGCGCATCCGTAGGAGATGTCCCTACCGTCAATGCTTCCATTGTAATGAGTCAAGACACATCCAAGAAGACTGCCCTGATCTAAGTCCAAAAGACATTGAGCCTCCAAGAAAACGAAGCTACACAAGTGCAATCTATGGATATATAGACAGATCAGATGAAGACGAAGATCTGGAGCTCACTAAACCTTATTAGGAGGACTAAAATTCCTAGAAGCTTAATCGACATGTAACACAATTGAGAATAAATCCTACTCTTGTACCTATTCAATTCAAATAATATGAGTGCACTACTTGAAACATTAAGAGTAGCGCAGTGGATGCATGGTGGGTCTTAACCCACAGGTCATAAGCCCCATTAGTGCTTGTCTCCTAGTTTCTCTCAAGATGAGGACATCTCGATTCCTCTAAGGGACAGAGGATGTAATATCTTCCCCTCCCTCCCCCCCGTGACCCCCATGCCTCCCCCCATGAGAACCCCCCCTTAAATTTTATTTAATGCAAATTTTTTTACTCTCCCTCTCTCTTCCCGTATCGTGTGCATGGCGGGGGGAGAGAGAGAGAGAGAGAGAGAAAGAGAGAGAGAGAGAGAGAGAGAGAGAGAGAGAGAGAGAGAGAGAGAGAGTAATAATAGGGGGGCATGCAACCCCCCAGATGGAGGGTGGCGTCTCTCCCCCACCATACCACCTCCCTCCCTCCCCCATTATAAAGGGGATTAGCAACTCCCCCAGTCTGAAACAGCGCCCCTAGCTGTGATGCCAGCACCCCCTCCTTTTTTTCATCGTCTGCAATGAAACCTCCTCCCGTGATCAATGCTGAGGGAGAGAGAGAGAAGAGAGAGAGAGAGAGAGAGAGAAGAAGAGAAGAAGGGAGAGAAAGAAGGAGAAGAAGAGGGAGAGAAAGGAGGAGAAGAAGAGGAAGAGAGAAGAGAAGAAGAAGAAAAACAAGAAGAGGAAGGGAGAGAAAGAGGAAGAAGAAGAGGAAGAAGGAGAGAAGAGAGAAGGAGAATAAGAAGAAGAAGAGGGAGAAGAGGGAGAGAGAGGGAAGGAGAAGAAGAGAGAGAGAGAGAAGAAGAGAAGAAGGGAGAGAAAGAAGGAGAAGAAGAGGGAGAGAGAGGACGAGAAGAAGAGGAAGAGAGAAGAGAAGAAGAAGAAGAAGAAGAAGAAGAAGAGGAAGGGAGAGAAAGAAGGAGAAGAAGAGGGAGAGAGAGGAGGAGAAAGGAGGAGATTCAGAAGAGGAAGAGAGAGGAAAAGAAAAAGAAGAAGAAGAGGGATAGAGAGAAGTGGAAGATAATTAGGGGAGGATATAGGGAGAGCAAGAGAGAAAGAGAGAGGGAGATAAGACTATGAGATGGAGAGGGTGAGATAGATGGAAAACAAATTGAGAAGAGGGTAAAAGAAGAAGAAGAGTTATGCATGTTGAAGTCACATTGTTTGGCCTTAGATTCCTTGTGAACCCGCATATCACTTCCTTCCGCCAGGGCAAGAGCGGTCGATTTACCTCAAGGGTTGCAAGACCGGGAAAGCACAAGGATGGCACCCAAGAGACGAGTTACAAGGAGCACAAGTACTGAAGTTGCAAACGGAGCTAGGAACATATCCAATGCAAGCAAAGACATGAATACCACCAACCCTCCAACAACTATAGCTCATATCCAGGTTGTATCAAGATTTAGATTCTTCTACGCATCTTGAATTCTTAAATAGAGGTAGAATTGCATGTATTCGCCATTAAAAGGGCTTAGGATGGGTTGATCTTCTACCCTAAATAGGTAGCCATGATTAATAAAGGTCAAGGTGAAATCACTTAGATCATTTAAAGGATCTAGAAGGAATTTGTTAAATTGACCTTGCGAAGCCCTAACTCAAGGGGGAGAGCAAACTTTAGGGTATTTGATTTATGCTAAGCATGTTGCTTGGAACTGTTGAAATGGTTTTAACGAAGGTTGATCTTGTTAAAGATGGAAAAAGTGATTGGTAGGCAGAGTAGTTACTTGCTGGATTAGGAAAGGATCTTTTCCTAGTTAAAGGATGTTAGGCTGGTTGTTTCAGCTTGATTGTTTCCGAAAGGATACTTAAGGATTGGTTGTGGTCCAAGTGATTATATTTTCATGGCGGGAACTGTAAGGATAAATTGCCATGGGAACAAAAGGGATGTTTTCCCTAGAAAATGTTATTGGGCTGGTTGCTTCAGTTGTGGATGATTTTCTAAAGGGATAATTAAGGAAGGATGGCGCTAGCTACCCCCCATGAACTGCCAAACCCTAACCAAGCAGGTTATGAATCCGCGCCGGGAATGTGGACCGAACCCATCGCAACAGATCTCTCCGTGGAAATTACTTGGCATAGGAGGACACTTGGGTGCTAGGGGGGGCTCTGGCCGTAAATCCCAATGCCTTCGGACCCTACACAAGTGTTCTATGTGGCTCAGGATGGGATCTTGAGGCTTTGGATACTAGTTACAAGGCAAAATCTTGGTAGGATAAACCTTTGGGTTTTTATTGCCAGGAGACAGAAGGATTTTTCTATGGAGGTAGAAATGGACTCTTAATCCTCCTGTATGAGACAAACATTAATCTAAAGATAAGTTAAGAAAGTGTTTGATCTTGTTTTATCTTGTCTTAGTGTCTGTGGCCTAAATTACGTAAAGGAACTTGTGATCAACGGGTTAATTAAGGAAGCTGCTTTTATGTGTCAAACATAATGTGATAGGTAATTAGATAACTAAAACAACCCCCAAGGGAAGCATGGTGGATGTGACTGTTGGGTCCATCCTACGGCAGGGTGGTCTCGGTTAGCTGAGAGCTTTCCTCAAAGGAAATGTTAACGAGGAATATTAGGAAAAGTCAAACGATGACCTTAGACAATGTTGGTTAGAACCCTGATTCATACCATTTTAGGGGACCCGAATGGGACTATGCCCTATGGGTAGAGAGGTTGAGTGATGCATCCCTCCCATTTCCCATTCTCTTTGACCCAAGTGCAGTATGAGTCTGGTTTGGCCCAGTTGTGTTTGCGCAAAGTGGAGCAGTTGTAGACCGATGCTAGAAGGCTATTAGGAAGACCCGGTTATAAGGAACCCAAACTTCAAGTCGATCCTAGTGGGAACGGTAGGATAAGTTCCGTTGCAGGGCAGACTTGAGAGACCCTAGTTGGCAAACCCCGTGTCATTCCTTAGGAGTGCGGGGTGGTGTCTTCTAGATATATATCTCGATGGATTGCTAAGACGTGTCCCACGATTTGAGGAGTGGGTATGTTACAGATTCATCCTTAAATTGAAAAGGCTTTCCAAGAGCCTTACTAGCAGCACAACTAGGACCACTCGTAGCACGCTTATCCATACTCATAGGCCCAATGGTCCTATCAATGCCGCCATCACAACTATCTCTTGTGGAACTGTTGCAAGCCTTGATGGGACTTGCTAGGCATGGAATCCTTTTATCCCCAAAAGGCATATTATCACTACTCATCAAATTGCCATTTCATACTTGCAAATTCTGGCTACCAAGATCCCCTACCAAGGTTGTCTTGGTATTAGCAAAAGGATTTTCTCTTTGCAAAATTGGCTGGATATTTGGATGCACTTGCAACGAGCGGGGCAAACTCCAAAATTTTTCCCAACATCTTCGAATATACTGCTCATAGTCAATTGCATGCCCCTTGGCCTCATATAATGACTTAGGATCTTGCATCCTCACTTGGATTTGCATGTTAATCTCCAAGCCACTCAAAAAGGGCTCACATAGCACATCACTCGGCAATGCAGTAGCTCTTCTTGGCCAAAGCCTAAGAATATCATCAAAGGCTCTAGCATATTCTTTAGCAGAAGGGTAAGACTCTTGTCTTATCTGCATAAGCTACCCTGAGACCTGGGTCATAGGCACCCTCTTTTCATATTCATCTAAAAATTTATCGTGCAGCTCCTCGAATGATTTAATCGACCCTCTTCAAAGGCTCCAATACCATTTTCTAGCTTCTCCCTTCAGGGTGCTAGAAAATAAAAGCATCCGATGAATATCATTGAACCCACTTGTAAGGCAAGTTAGCCCATATTCTTTTTAAGTGCAACATTGGATCCTCATTTACCAACCCATGAAATACTGCGAGATCCCTATAAGGAGGAGGGCATTTAGTCCTCTCCTTTGGGATTACCACTGGGCCATTAAAATTTTCATATTCATGACCTAACTCTAGTGTCTTGGGGTCTCCAATCTCTTCCATTTCCACCTTTACTGGTGTAGGGAGGTTAATATTATCCTTGTCATCCCTTTCTGCCAACTCACAAAGTGGTCTAGGGAGTCCTATAGCTCTTAACATGTCCTTCCGATCCTTTCTTAGAGGATCTTCCATATCTTGCCCCTTCCTAGGTAGTTCCATGATGGATTTATCTAGGATCTTCTGCCTCTTATCAAAAGCAAACTTATCCTTAGCACTTAGGACCTCGGGACAGTGCCTTTTAAGTAATGATTTTCCCTTTATAGCTTAGGCTTCTAGCATCCTTATGATGCCTAAAATTTTGGCATAATGCCCTACCACATGGGATGTTTTAGTCATAACTACACTCCACTGTATGTCGAGTTTTTCCCATGGCACTACGGCTTTAGCATAATCACTTGTTGATGTCATGACCACCATAGCCTTCAAAATACTTGTTCCATGCCCTCTAGGTTGATGGATGGTTATACATGATTTCTCTTGGGTAGAGACCACACCAAGGTGAACCTCAGCCCATGCCATCACATTAGAGGATGAGGTAACCGCTAATTGGTTACTCTTCTCATCACCTAAATTATCTTCTGTAGAGGACTCATGATCTACATAACTAACTAAATCCATCAGTAAGTTTTGTATAGGGAAGGCCAAGGTTTCCCATCCTTGAACGAACCCCATTTTATGGGCAACTTAGCACTACTAATGGGAATTATAAACTTAGGTCCCTTTATAATCTAGATTTGGAAACCACCACTTATAGGCAGCCCCCGAAAAATGCACCACTGATGGGACCTAAAATGGGCCACCACTGGCTATGGCACTAGCTGAACCTCATGCACACAACCATGCACACAATAGACAACCCCACCACACGGCCTCACGGTCCAAGAGCGTCTGTAATACACTGATGTACACTAGATAGACTTAATTATATGTTTGTAGTTGATATATAGTCCAACATTTACCTTCCTCTCTCCTCAGAGGAGGGAGATCCCATAACATGTAGGCATAGTGCCTCGTCACACAAACATCAGGAAGCTCCCCCCGGCTAATTTCCGTGGCTCCATTGTGACTCTCCTACACCTCAAGGATTGGCCCCAAGATGCGTCGCTCAAACATATAAGACATAACACGCAAACTCCACTCTTTTTTTGTTTTGTATGATGCAGGAATATATAAATCCTCACTAAAGAGTCCCAAGGAAAGCATACAATTGACCTACAACAAAGACTCCTTTCCACTCAACGTATAAGTCATATCCTAGGAAGACAAATGCTATGCAATCCAAGACTGATACCATGCCATGCGTCATGCATAGTGCATATGATCCTAGTACACAAACAATGTTTATCAAATCAGCATTTTGTGATGTGGATAAAACAACCCTTCCATGATTTTCATTAAATGTATGCTTCAATGTATGGAGACTAGCACTGATTTCTCGTGCTACTAGCCCCTTAAACTAAATTATTGCAATTCTATATGGAATGCCCAATCAAATGTTTCAAAAAATTCAAACCCTCTCAACCCTTTTAATCTCTTAACCTCACCCATTCCCTCTAACGTTTAGGTTAATATGCTGCATTGCATAGGTGTAAGGTATTATTTTGTATGTATTTTTCTCATAAAACTGAAAAATCATGAACTATAGCACATAAAAAAAGCCAAAGTAAAGCCAAACTTCATGCCTCAGCTTTTTTATACAACCACAACCATGAATCATAATTTTCTATACTTTTATAACATGAAAATCCTATTTTTCTCCATTTTAGCTATTTTCTCTATTTATTTATGCATAAAAATAGATTATTTTCTGATTTATCATTAATGATTGATCATGAAAGCTGAAAGATGTTTTGTCTTAGAATTTTATCCCATATGCATCTATTTTTTCCACTCGAAACCAATAAAATCTTCATTTTTACACTAAAAATACACTTTTTGGGCCATAATTTAATTATTACGACTATTATCATTACGGGTCTACAATTTTTTTTATGCATAGCCCTCAATCATAAGGAAAAAAATATCCAAACAAAATTTTTTTCCATATGAATTTCATTTAGACCATCAAACATAAAAAAGAAGCAAATTTCCTTTGTAAAAATGAGGCATACCGCTTATTTGCATGTTACGGGTTTTGTAATTAATTTTTTTCAGTTACCAATGGACTGACTACTAGAAAATCTTCAATGTTGAACATCTCCCCTCAGTCTTCTCTTGATCTTGGAGCAATTCGGGGCAAGCATCCTTCAACCGGTCTTCATTCTTCTTCATGGGCATGAACTGCCCCTTAAGGGGAGAGAGAGGGAGGAGAGAGAAGGATTGAAACATGAGATTTTTAAATCCTCCATTAAAACAAGCAAGCTTGCAACCATCTTGTTCCTCTCCATTCTCTTATCGAGAATCTCCCTGTAACGTGTCCACTAGTATCATCCAGGACACGTCTTAGCAGTCCATCGGAAAGAATGTCTAGAAAGCTCCGCCCGGCACTCCCATGGAATGTTACGGGATTTGCGATCTAGGTCTTTCCGCGTCTGCCACATAGTGGAAGTATCCTGGCCGTTCCCACTTAGGATCGACCGGAATTAGGGTTTTCTTGATTGGTCATTACCTAACAGCAACTAGCGTCGGACCCAAGCAAACTACTTTACGCAGAAACACGAGGTCCGAAGCAGATTCACATTGCACTTGGTTCAAGGAGAATGGGAAACGCGAGGGATGCAAAGCTCAACCTCTTTGCCATAAGGCATAGTCCCATTTCGTTCCCCTAAAACAACGTAAATCGGTTAAGACATCACTCTAGGTCAATGCTTTTGTTGTTCGTGTCCTTAGACGATCATCCCGCTGTTCTTTGAGAAAAGTTCCCGGCTAACCGGGACCACCCAACCGTAGGACGGACCCATGGCCCATCCTCCGCACTTTCCTCGGTTTGTTTAGTTATGTAATTATCTAACACATTAATTTGACATGTAACAATCAGCTTCTTTAATTAATCCGTTAAGCACTAGTTCCTTTATGTAATCTTATCACATGACATAGAAAAACAATATCAAACAAGTTCTTTATTAACATATCATCATTTTTATCTTTGAAATACAAGGAGTTCCCGCCCATAGGCTTGTCCATAATCTGCCCGAAGGCTATCTAGTAATCCACAGGGATCACTATTCCAAGCTTCCGCCCGTAAACTAGTATGTGGGCCTCGAGATCCAATCCCGAGTCACATTAGCCTCTTGTGCAGGACCCGAAAGGCGAGGGATTTACGGCCAGAGCCCCCCTGGCACCCAAGCGTCCTCCTGCTCCAAGTAGAACTCAATGGAGAGATCTCTCGCGGTGGGTTCGGTCCACGTTCCCGGTGCGGTCAACAACCCCCTTGGTTAGGGTCAGGCAGGCAGTCGGGGGTAACTGAAACTGCCTCTCCCTTCAGGCCTTCAACCTGAAGCGTAGATATTCATTTAATTTGTAATTCATAAATCAAACAGTGCTCTAAATTCTAGCTGACGTTTGTCGGACCTAGGGTCTCTTTTTAAGAACTTCAAGGACAAACCCTAGTTCTTTTACATTTACAAATTTATTGACCCTACAATCAGGGAAGATAGTCAAGTGTTTAAGGTATAAACATTTCTTCATCTTTAAGTCCTTCCCAAGGCATATTTTGCAGCATAGCTATTTCTAAGTTTACATTAATTCGATTATCTTTAGAAGGTAATATTGAGATCACCTTGGCACGATTTGTTATCCTTATGACAGTTGATTTTTCAGTCCTAAATTTTAATGCTTTGAGGTTAGGTAAATTTAATTAATCTTCCTTTTCCCTTGCAAACGAAACTCATGCCAAATAACAATCTTTTCCTTGCTAAGATATGCAATTAGCAATGATAACTTCCTAGAATTCAGCAACGTAAGAAACCTTTCATGAATTTCATCTTCTATGTTGCAAAAAAGAATAGGGTTTAATGGTGTAAGATGCAGTTTTTATACCTTTAAGATTTAACCGAAATATACTATTATAGTAAGTAGATAATCTTGCTCGTAATTCGTTTTGATGCATGATGCTATTCGAAGGAAACTATGTTCTATACAATATCATTTGTTCAATTAAATTAAACTCCTTCATCGTAAATAACTCGGAAAAATATATCTTATCCCTAACAATTCATCTTTGCATGATTGACTTAAAACCAATATAAAACCAAGAAGGAAAAACCTGGTTTTGGGGTGAGATATCCACATGGATACCAGGAGATGACCCTCCCGCAGCTACTCCTTGGACTTTCTTAGGCGGCATCGCAGTTCGAACGTGAAGACAACTTTTACTCTTTCTTTCGGATTTCCACCGTCTCTCTTTTGAGGCAAGGAGCCGTTTAAATGATTGATCACGAGAAGGAATAATAAGACCTTTAGGTTCTTAGCTTCTTCGGAGAGGGAATGGTTTATAAAGCCTAAAAAGGCCCTATAGGGTATATACACGGCAAAAAAAGTTGTGCGTGAGTGTGGCTTGGCAACATACACACCTTGGGAGATTTTTGGGCATGGGAGTGAAAGGACTTAGGGTTTTCAAACCTAGGGGGAAAATTTGAAGGGTAACACAAGGAATTATAGCACGGGGAGAAGGTGTGAAGGAAAAAGGGTACACGGGGGTAAGGGCTTAGGGGATGTGTTAAAAGGAGTATGGGGGTGGAAGGGAAAAAAGGATTATGAGGGGGGGTGAAGGGTAAAAGGAATATGAGTATAGGAGGGGGGGTTGAGGGTTTTAAAAACCCGTGTTCAAATGAAGGAGTAGAAGGGATATGGGTATAGGAAGGGGGCTTGAGGTGGTCCCCTTTAGAAGGGAAATTCGTGGGGGTAGTCCTAAGCCACAAAAAAGGGGGCTTAGGAGGCCCAATGCTTCTGGAAAACTATTGACGATGGGCAGAATTTTGGAGATGGCGACAACGGGTTAGTCTGTAGAGGTGGCGGTGGCTCGGCTCTATCCTCCTCACCACACGACGTCAGGCGGCAGCAATTCGAAGCAGGGCGGCGGCATATCTCCTTCCATCCTTTCTCCCTCCTGAAACCCTGCGGCCCTCCCTCTTTAAATAGGGGAGGGGAGGGAATCCTCCCCCCCTCAAGGTGTCTCAATGCATGTTGAAGGAGCCGAGCAAGCTCCAGCGAGGAGCTTGCTGGCTCCTCTATGCCCCCTCGACGCTCCAGCTCGATGCGCCGCTGCGAAGGTGAAAATATATATATTTAATATATTACACTCCCTCTCTCTCTCCAAACGGACTTTAATCGGAGAGGCATCGAGAAAAAATGAGGAGGCGCATTGACGCTTCCCTCTATTCGACAATTTTTGCATTAGTTTCAAGGCTTTTATTAAGCCTAAGGTTTAAAACATTAACATAACTGGGTCATCTTTTTGTGTTCACACTATTCCGCAAGTGGATATTTCGGTTTTGAGGGGCGGCCAAACAAACTCCCATTTGAAATCCGACTAGACAAGTGGCTTTGTGGCATCGAACTCCATCAAGTTGGCCTCTCCGACGCACTTTACAGCCTCCCGATCTGGTAGCTGCTTTATAATGCTGAACCTTGCGGGGATTAAATGGGGGTCAAACGACCTCTGATTGAAGAACTGAGAGTTGCATTGCATTCCTGACGTCAAAATGCATCTAGGAAAACTCTAGCTCGGCCATCTGCCACCATTTGATTTTTCATAAAAATTGGCTCTTTATAACCTCTCGGGTGCTTTTCGACTCCAAAATGGGCTGCAACGCTCCAAGAATGGGTCCTAAAATCTAGCTCTCATGTTTGTAGCTTTCTTGGCAGCTTAACTCATTTGGCTTTTATTTGCATTGGCAACTCAAGCATTTGGTCATGTATTTAAGTACGTCACTTTTGAGCTTTTGCCAATGATAGCTTTTCCTAACTACATTGAGAATTTTGGCATAGCTAGGATGTCCTGAAAATGGAGAATCATGAGCTTCCCATAGTATTTTCTTCTTAAGTTCTTGACTTGAAGGAATACATAATCTTGTCCTGAAGTAGACAAGTCCTTCGATAATAGAGAAGCTAAGATACTTTGTCTTAAGCTTAGAATTTTGTTCTTTATTCTAAATTTTCTTTCAGCATTTGCTGATATTTGGGATCATTGTTCATCTTCTCCTTGGCTATCTTGATGATGGGATTGCTAGGCATTGATATCATTGTAGCTAGTGTTTGATCCCTAAGAGGTTCTTTTAAGATAAGTGCATTGAGAAATTATTTGTGGCTTAAAGCATCTGCAATTACATTCTCTTTGCCCAGTCTATATTTGATCTTAAAATCATACTCTTGCAAGACTTCAATCCACCGACGTTGCCTCATATTTAGATCTGGTTGAGTGAAGATCCATTTAAGACTTTTATGTCAGTTACTAGTGAGAATTTTCCCGAGTAGATAATGTCTCCATAACTTAAGAGTGTGAATAATTGAAAATAATTTTAGGTCATGAGTAGTGTAATTTCTCTTGTGATTCTTCAATTTCTCGAGGATTATGTTACTGGATCTCCTTCCTGCATGAGTACACATCGCAAAGCAAGAGAGCTCGCATCAGTCACCACTTAGAATACTTTGCTAAGATCAGGTAGTTTGAGGATTGAAGTCATGTGACTAAGCTTAGCTTGAGCCTGTCAACTTGAGTAGGTCGGTGAGGGGTGTAGCAATCAAGGCATAATTCTTGATAAAGATCCAATACCAGCTTATTAAACCCAAAAAGCTACGAACTTTGCTTATAGTGGTTAGAGGCGGCCAATCTTGTACATCCTTTACCTTGGCTGGGATCTACTGAAATTCTCTTTAAACCCTATATACTCGATTTTCTTCTTGAAGAATGCACACTTCTTCATCTTAGCAGATAGCTTGTGAGTTGCATTGTCTCAAGAATTGACCGCAGTTGTGACTCGCGACTTCCTTCATCCTTGGAATATGTTAAGATGTCATCAAAGAATACAATGACAAAATCATCAAGATAAAGTTTGAATATATATTGCATTAATCTGTTGAAGGTAGCAGTGGCATTTTGTTAATCCAAATGACATTAGGATAAACTCGTAATGACCATACCTTGTGCTAAAAGAGGTTTTTGGGATACCTTCTTACTTGATTTTGATCTGGTAATACCTTGATCTGAGATCAATCTTGGAGAAAATCTTCGCTCCTTATAGTCAATAAAGTAGTTCGTCGATCCTTGGAATCGGATACTTATTCTTGATGGTTTCTTGATTTAGCCCTCGATAATCAATGCAGAGATGGAGAGTCCCATCCTTCTTTTTCTGAAATAACATCAATGAAGCTTCCCAGGGTGAGTTATTATGTCTAATGTATCCCTAATCTAAGAGTTGTTTGAGTTGTACCTTTAGTTCTATGGCTTCTGGAATGGACTTCAATATGGTCGCTTTGCAACTGATGCAGCTCCTAATAATAGCTTGATTTCATGGTCGACTTATCTCTGTGGTGAAAGTTTAGTTAATTCTTCAAAAAATAGGTCAGCATATTCCCTAAGCCACGATGGTTCATCTTCGGCTTCTTTATCCTATTAAGTCTTATTTAATTTGATTAGGTATGCAGGTGATCCTTCTCTTAAACCTTTAGCAATTCGAGAAGCTTTCGCTAATTGAATCTTTGGTTTTCATGCTTCTCCTTGCGTGGCCACTTGTTGTCCCACAAGATTCAAGAATGTGACTTGGCCCTTTTCACAAGGAATATGAGCATCATTGGGAGTTAACGATTCCATTCCTAACAAGCACTCATAGGTTCCCCAATTCATCACTTTGAATTTCATATTGATCTAATTGCCACCAAGATTAAACTCCACCTTACTTGTCTATTGTGTTGAGGAAACTTCTTTTCCATCAGCTAACTCAACTATCAGCCCAGGTGCATGCATTGTGTTAATGCCTCGTTTTCTAGCACACCTTGGTGGTATGAATGAATGTGTGCTTCCAGAATCAATCAAAATAATAAAGGCTTTACAGTTATAGGTTGACGGTGTTTGAATCACTGAGAACTATCGATTTGGTCCCTTCTTGTTGAGAGAGGTGTGAATTCTCACTCTCCCCATGTCGATTTCCAAGGTGGAACCTTCATCATCTTCTACTTCCTTGAGGGTTATGCTGGAAACTCTTCCTCTAGCTGTGGCTGTCTGGCTGGCTCTGGTTGTTACAGAACTTTCTTTGACATTCATTCTGTTTGAGTCATAGTATCTATTGATACTTATCAAGTGTTATTTGACACTATATTCCTTGTGTCTCTTGATACAATTAAATCTTTTGCTACTCAAATTTGAGTGCTTTGGTGCTATTTTGCTGCTCCAGCATATGGGTAAAGACTCTCCAATTGTTTGATTCAAAGGGGTCGGGTTTCACACCTGGAAAATCTGCATCAAGCTCATTCTAATGAAGGAGAGTCTTTGGGCCATTACTAATGGCAAGGAGAATAAGCCTTGGGATGCGAACCTTGCAGTTACTTGAAAAAAGAATGATGACAAAGCACATGCCATCATTAAGATGGAATTGGATGATAGCTACATCCACCATGTGGATACTTATGAAACCTCTAATGATACATGGAAGAGATTAGATACTTTGTTTGGTGCACGATCAAAGTCATCTAAGTATGGATTACTGATTAAATTTCTTAGGCTAGATATGAAATCAAACACATCTCTTGCAACTCACTTAAACTACATGGAAAGTCTCTTAACTCAGCTTGCACAAATTGATCTCAAGATGGATGAAGATATTTGTATTGGTGTGTTGTTAAAAAGCTTGCCTCCTCTTGACTTTAATAATGTGTCAACTACATTGATGAGCATGCCTAGTCCTAAATTGATTGACATTAAGGCCTCCCTACTAGAAGAAGAAATGAATGTATATTCCAAAGAAGAACCAAGTATCTCTAAATATAAACAAATGTTATATGTAGGTATCAGGTACAAGGGAAATAAAAATAAACTAGTATGTGACTTTTGCAAAAGGATTGGGCACACGGAGAAATTCGGTCATGCCAAGAAGAGGTCCCAAAGGCCTATCTAGCTGCACTTAAAGAAGAAGAATACCATGGAGCAAAAGAAGAAGAAGTCCACCAAACACAATATTAGTGAGTTTGGGAATCTCCCAATTCCCATTTTTTGAATACTAAAAAGGTGGCACCCGGATAACATGCCCATAAGTTTCTCAAAACCATGTGATATGACCTATCATTTGAAAGCACTTGAAAAATGGAATCTATTGAGCTATAGAGCACTCGATTTGGAAATAAAGTGTTCAAGTTATGACAAATCCAAAGATTTGACCACGTGTCCCAAACTTATGGGAAATTTCCATATTCCCCAATATGGTGCTACCAGGAGAAGGACAAACCTCATTAGTCCTTCTATTCTGATAGACTTTTTTAGCCTTGTATTGCCTAGCCCTAGATACTTCTAACATAAGCTTTTAAACTCCTCATGTAACATTGTACTACAGTCTTTGTACACTTTGTCTTGCCCTTGTTACAGCTTTTGGATGTTCACCATGTCTTTGATACCCACACTTAGCCTTTTGTGCAACAACCTCTAGTTTTTACCAAGTTTGGGGTGTCCCCACACTTTGTAGGTGGTTGCTTACTAAAGCCTCTACACACTTTGTAAATTTCTGGTTGTGATTGAGAAGGGGTGTTGAGATATTGGCAATCACACTCAGCTTAGCCTCTTTTTGTATGGAGCAATGTGGGTGCTCAGGATACAAAATCCCATATGCATAGTGGTGGAAAGTGTAGCCTAGTCTATTCCTATAAAGCATTGTACTTGCTCTCATTTTGAATGCAATGTCATAGTACTTTTGTACTTCCAGCAAAGTGTCTGTGTCATTGTCAACAAACAAGATTGTGTTTATGAGTCCAAGCTTCTATCTTGGAACCTAATTCACTTGTGTCACATTTGGTCTTGATGTCTATTACCTCATGAGCTCACTCTTCCTCTTTCAACCTCCATAACCATGCTCTAGATTCAACATTCTTTATAGACTCAATGAAACCTGCAAGAAGCTCCAAGAAAGGGGAAAGAGAGCCCTCTCTTTAAAAAGTACCAATTTGTTTCCCCTCTAAGACCAGTTAAATCCCATTTTACCTAACTGCCTCCAAGTTGCATGAAAATTTGATGACGACCTGCTATTTTAGCCTTCCATATCCATATATATCCTTCAAGATCTCCAGATATATTCTTCATCTAACTATAGATATCCTGCAAGCCTTTACTAGTCATTGTTTATGTCTAGTACCTATATTACTTGTTTGAATTTGGTTTTTATGGAGAAAAATTAAAATAGAGAAAAATGAATCAAAGACCAAAGCTCTGATACCACTTCTCAAGAAGTGAACTGCAGAGAGAGAAAGTGAAGAGAGAAGTCTATAGAAGAGAGAAAGACCAAAGCTCTGATACCACTTCTCAAGAAGTGAACTGGAGAGAGAGAAAGAGGAGGGAGAAGTCTATAGAAGAAAGAGATGAAGAAGTGCAAAAGGGAGTGAAAGAGAGTAATGAGGAGAGAGAAATACTAGAATAGGAGAGAGAGAAGAAATAAAAGAGGAAGAAGCCATTGAAGTTGAGAGAAAGGTAATGAGGAGAATGATAGTAATGTATTAATGTGTCAAAAGATGAGAAAAATTGTATGTCCCCTCCTTTTATACCTATGTGAGTGTGACATGGTATCACTATTATTTACACAATAAATCCCTATTCTTCCCAACTTCTTACATTACCTATGTGGCTTGATTATTATAGGTGACAGTGAGAGTGGGATTGAAAAAGTTAAGGATTTTTTTTTGAAGAAGTTTGAGATGAAGGATTTGGGTGAGCTAAGGTACTTTCTTAGTATTGAGGTCATCAAAAGTGATATATTATCCAAGTATGGTATGACAATGCGTAAGCCTCTTTTACTACCATTGGAGTAAAATGTGAAGTTGAGTGCTGACGTTGGGAATGAGAGAGAAGTCTCTACTATGTTCAGGAGGGGGATTTTATTTTTGTGAGCTTTTCTTTTCTTTCTTTTGCAATAAGTCCTTTTTTTTCAAGCTTTTTTGTGCAACATAATAGCGATTTAATATTTGCAAGCTTCTAGTTTCATGCTTTTGTAAATGTCTAGTTTTTATCTAGCTTTCAAAAATTAAGTTTCCCACATGTAAACCTTTTAGTTAAGTATGTTTCAAAGAAATATATATTGAACTATTAGTGTTGAGATGGCAAGCTCAACATGTGTGGAAATTAATGATGGACCGCCTCGCTAGATGGGTCCGCACATCTACACTTAGCACATTGGTTGTCATTATGATACTCACATGGCCACTGAATTATCACTTATTATATTTAGTTTGTTACACCTATCTACCGTTGGCAAAGACATAGCGCCAGTCGATTAGTGTAGTCGGTTATGCACTGTTTGACTTAGTAGGCCACTTTCCTTTATGTTGTATCTTATCTACACTTTGTGTACATTGTATAGTGTGTGGAAGAAGAAGAAAAAACTAGCAAGGCTAGCTACATTAAGAAATCGATTCTTGGACTATAACAATTCATAGGAGCCAAATGATTTTATGGTGGATGATGCTCAAGCAAAAATCAATGCTATTCATTAAGGTTTCTTTCTATAATTACATTTGTTGTCTTTTCTCATCATGGCTAACCACAAAAGTGGTTTTATGCATTTGTATCTTCATAGTGAGGTTTTCGGTGTTCTTATATATCTATATATATGGCATGTGAGAAGAAGTTGGCTAAGAAACCTTATGCATTAGGTGGATGATTTTCAAAATTGTATTGATATTTTTAAAGCACTTTGCAAAATTATAAACATGCAAGGTACACCTAATTCACATGAGAATGCTAGGATAGATGAGGCTCAAACTCTACTATCAGAGTTCTATGAAAAATACAAGAGGAAGAATCATTCATCAAGTACTTCAAGGATACATGGTCATCTTGTATAGATAACCCTATATACAATAGTATGCTTGTCTCCCAATTCAAAGCTCAGACCATTATTAAAGAAAGCAATGCAAATGTAGATATTGTGTTGACTCCCCTTCTTTCTATATTGTTCCTTCTCTTCCAGCTTTTCTTATTAGGAACAAGGAATACATACTACTATTAGACATCCAAAGGCTCTTTAATCTTAGGGAGGATTATTGTTTAGCAATAGTCATTGCAAAGGATTCTAATGCTGCAAATGGCATAGTTGATGTAAAAAATGATTCCAATGAAGAGTTGCTTAAATTGGACATTAAAATTGCAGATGACAAGTCTATTGATGCAAGGGATGCCCTTTCTCTTTGTTTCAACAAGACAAAGGTTGGCGAGAAAGAATTGGGGAATACTGATGAGGAATTCAACCCTCTTCAAGTCTAACTTGGAATTTCCAATTTTGGAAGAGAGCAGTTAGAGTATGTTAACGAATTGCAAGTCACCAATGAGACATCATCATCAATTAATATATGGAATCCAACTAAGCTAGAGCATGATAAAAACCAATTGGTACTATTATCATTCGTAGGAATGTGGATAACTGCTACAAGAATTATCCCTCATGAAAATCAAGAGACAAATGGTAGCATTGATGATGGACCTAAAAACGGGCCGGCACTAGCTCATGCACTAGCCGGACCTCGTCACTATGCACAAGACAACCCCTCGGCCTCGCGGCCAGGAGCGTCTATCAAAATCTCTGCCTTCCTAAACATTGCGTTTGTAATACGTTGTAGTCCAACTGATCCTCACCCAATATTACTCCTCAGAGGGAGTCCCTTGCACCTAGCCAAAAGGCTCGAATCACATACACATGGGGTTCCTCCTACGGCTGAATGCCGTCAACCTTCTGCGACTCTCCTACACCTTGGGGATTGGCCCCTCGATGCGTCGCTCAACATATAGACATTTCGCACAAACGTCGCTCAAGGTACTCAATAAGCGTGTCCAGGAATGTACCATTGTCCTCACTTGTTTTCCCCTTTAGGACCCCACGACTAGTCTACAGCGTGGGTATCTCACTGCCTCTCAACGTAGGTCATATCCTCACAAACCAATTGCAATGCATTTCCAGGAGCTGCTCACTGACCCTTTCAAATTCTTTTCCATGTTCCATGCATTTGGTGGATGCCTAGTGCTCAAACATTTAGCAAAACAGTATCGTGCACAAGTGCAAAACATCCTTTTCATGGTTCCTTTCTAACGATTGTGCTTCGTTGCAAGACCTAGCACCGAAGTGTTCTTCGTGCTACTAGGCCTTAATTTTAATTAATTCCTCGTCCTAAATGCTTATGCAATGGAAATCAGCAACTTTATCATTAATTCCAACAGCATTTAAACACTTCTCAACTACCCTGCCCTCCCCCGGTTTAGTATTGTTTCGTTGCATGTCATTTTACAGTTTTTTCCCATTATTTTTCATATAAAAAGCGGAAAACAACGAACTAAAACACGGAAACAAGGCTGATCTGAAGCAAATCTTCATGCCTCAGCCTTGCTATACATTCACGAACGTTACTCATAATTTTCCCAATTTTCCGAAGCCCAAAATATAAATTTTCCCTATTTTTTAGGGTTTTTCCATCATTTTCTTGCAAATTTTCCCATTTTCTCCATTTTTTAATTGCTAAAAATTAAGTTCAGTTTATGGGCTGTGGCCCTTAGTTCATTTCAGCAGAAACAAAAATTTTAGTAGGTGTGGATTAATTTATTGCATCATTTTTAGCCCAAAACCCTATTTTCCTTCATTTTTATGGTTTTTCGTATCTCGGTTTTCTATTTTCTACTATCCCACACATGTTTTTCTGATTTTTAAATGATGAACAGCTAGAAAACAACTCAAAGCACGACATACTCAAAACTCAATCCATATGAACACATTTTTATCAACCAAATTTGCATCAAAAGACCATTTTCTTTGTAAAAACAATTATTACCGTGTCTTGCGGGTTTTTCATTAAATTTGGCACGTCCCACGATTGATTTCCAGCCATGAATTCTGCTTGGAATCAGCAATCTACAATGGTTTTGCATTGCTCTTTCATCCCGTCAAGAATCGGCATCCATCCGGCCGTCCATCTCCATCTTATTCCTTCAAGCACGAACGGGGGCTAAGAGGAGAGAGAGGGAGGAGAGAGAAAGACTGATTTTCTCTCTCTCCAACCAGTCCACCATTGCAGGAGCGGAGACCGGCGATTTGATCGGCACGATGTCTTGATCAGGCCTGAATGCTCATAGCTATGGCTTGCTTGCAAGCCAGGAATCGATTATGGGGGGGGGGCGCGATTTTTTCGGCGGTTGTTTTCAGCCGCCGCCCCCCCCATGTCCACGATTTTTTTGAGGGGGGGGTGCCAAAGGTCACCCCCCCTCTCTTACACCTTTTGGGATTTCCTTTTTGGGCCCCCTCTTGGGCACCCTGGCCAGTTTCGGGCCATCTTCCACATCCGGACTCCGAACTTCGGTCTGAAAATTCCTGTGAGCTCGTCTCAACATCCCGGACAGGCCTGCAGCTTCACTGACTGACACGGGTGCACAAAAAAATTATGAAAATTCACGGAGTGTGGCACGGGCGCCCGTCAAGTACTTAATGCTTAAAATCGTCCTAGGTCGAGCCGCCGCCTTCGCGATCTGATATTTTTCCCCGCATTTTCACATTTTTCTACTATTTTTAGGCACGTTCCGGGGCCTAAAATCCATCCTTCATTGGCGACCACGGAATAGGACGACTCAGGCCGTCGAACCCACGAACATATCTGCACATAAACAACCGAAGGAGCATCAAACTGCTACAAAACAAAAATGCAATAAAACACAGCACAATGCTCACCCTACCCCTGACAAAACCAAGGCATGAAATCCACGAGGAGTAGGCCCAGCATAATCTGCCAGAAAGCCTGAAGCCAGTCACTAACCGACTGCTCCAACACGGCCAGACTAAAAGAACTATCATAGAGGTTGCCCTAAGTGGTGGTCTGAACTGCCTACCTAACGAAGGACAACAGAACCAGGAGTTCCTCCGAGGCGAGGACTCCTATAGCCGGATCAAAAGATATATATATAATTTTTTTAGTACATTTCAGCTTTTAGGTTTTTATTTCCATACTCGGGCGTGTAAAAAGGAGGGAGCTGAGCGTAGTGACCCAAGGAGGACAGGGCATCGGCCTCGGGTCCTGTCTCGGTACCCAAGGACCTACCAAGCCCTCGCGAGGCGACACGTAATCCTTTTCTGATGCTCACTTTTGTTTTCGCTCCAACCTTCCTTGTTTTAGTATTATTTTTCCAGCAAGAAGCCACCCCTAGGAAGACAAGGTATCGGCCCCGGGTCTGACTCGTCCCCAGGAACCTACCAGGCCCTCGCAAGGCAATGAGCAACTGCTTATATATTTTCATTCCTGTTCTTTTCTTTGATAGGGGTTAAAACCCCTTTTTACACACCTTCGTATTTATAGTCATCTTTTAGGATATTCAGGATTTCTTGGCATCATTATGATTATCCTCTGGCAGGCTTCTCTAACTGCCTCACTACTAACAAGAACTCCTAGAATGGCTGCCTAGTAGGCTAGCAGGATAGGGCCACTAGGACTTCCTTCTAAAACATGTCTTTCAATGTCTAACAATGTCGTTGCAGGAGGCAATGACTACTCCGACCTCCCTCAAACATACTTAACCTCAACCTGGGACTTCATGCCTTGGTTGCCGGTCCCCAACAAAAATGTATCCCCTTGACAAGTACAAATACAAATATAACAGGAAAAAAAATACTCGTAAAGGAGAGGTATCACCTGGATTGGCCACAAGAAGTTTCCATCGATGCCGCGACAAAGGCTCCCTCCAAGCTTCACCAAAGTCTACGAACCACAAAATCTGTCTAGCACAACACTTAAAACAAAAACCCGATAAAACGCACCCGCACTAGACAGGGAAATGGCCCTCTTGGCCTAATGAAATCAAACACTTCACTACAAAACTGCATCGGCCCTCTTGGCCTAATGAAATCAGACACTGACTACGCATAACATCCACCTGGAAACAACCATGATAGACGTCAAAGCATACCATTCCCAGGGGAACAGGGCTTATAGCCCTAAACTAGGTGCATTAGATTATGACCCATCCCTCCTGCGTACATCGCAAGAGGTGTTCGCATCACATGTCGTCGAATCAGTCTGTGGGTCTGAGATAATAAAGGCAGATGAGTCTCGCTTACCCTTTGCATCACCCAAAGCAACCATCGTCTGCCAAAAAGGGCATGTTCAGAAAGCATACCCCACAAACGACCAGGTCCTGTCTCACCATCAATAGATATATCGGGACAAGGGCCACAATTAAAGAAGAGGTCTTCTTCATACGCAAAATTAGCCAAAGAATCGGCAAACTGATTCCAATTCCGTGGAATCAGCTGAAAAGACACTCTATCAAATTCGTCTAGCAGGGCTACGGCAGTATGATGGTACATACAAAGGATGGGATTCCGTACCATGTATGTCCCATTGAGTTGATTTAAAACCAACTGAGAGTCCCCTTTCACCAATAACTGGCGGATACCACCCTTCTTTGCAATATTCAAACCCATTATCAGGGCTTTGTATTCTGCCATATTATTGGTAAAATTCGCCCCGAGATAAGCAGCTAACTTCATGACAATGCGTCGTCGGGGGTCTCGGATGACAACTCCTACACTTCCTTTTTTGCATGGACCCCTGGACGCCCCATCAAAGTACAAAGTGTACGTCCATAAAGGGTTTACATATCCTGCCATCTTGAACTCTACTCGTAATTATGGTAATCGAAATTCAGCATATTCAATGGGTGGACTGTAGGCTCCATCCCTCCATCGTCATTGAATTCAACAGGGATACTCGTCAATATTTGTAGGCAGTGATGGCAGAAGACCTTGATCGCCCAAATAAATGTCCCACCTTCTTGCTCAATCACCTTGTATCCTTTGCTCCACCAAATGAGCTTTCCCTGATGATACCTCTGTTCTAAATATGGGTGTTCTAAATAAGGGATTAGACGACCCATCAACCTCTATCACGAGTTCCTTGCAGATGTTTGATCGATCTCACCTAGACCTGCAAGGTAGTCATAGCATTAGTGTAATCAGAAGTAATAAGGTTTAATCTTATTAAGATTAACCTTATTTTTAAATTCTATCCCCTCAAGGTCAGCTAACAAGACTGTGGATTTATTCTTTCCTATTCTAACGATCCTATAGGGCCCATCCCATTTGGGCTCTAGCTTGCCTGGAAATAATTCACGTCGTGCGTCATAATACAGAACAAGCTGTCCTTTCTTGAAGGTGTATTTCTTGGCTTTGAGGTCGTGTAGCTGCTTCATTCGGCGCTTCGCTACTTCTTGGTGCAATAAGCTCTGCAGCTTAAGCTCATCTAAATGTGCCAGTGTCATCAAGCGCTCAAAAACTGCGTCTTCATCGCTCAAAGAATGATTGATGGCAAACCGAATAGTCGGCAGCTCAATTTCTAAAGGCAAGACACACTCCTCCCCATATACTAACTTGAACGGGGTATGGCCAGTGGCTCGTTTGAAAGTCGTATTATAAGCCCACACTGCCACGTATAACTTTTTATCCCAATCCCGTTTCTTTTCCGACACAATTTTGGACAGGATGCCCACAAACTGCTTGTTGGTGCTTTCAACTTGCCCATTGGCTTGCGGATTATAGGGGATTGTCTTGTTATGCTTGATTTGCCACATCTCTTTGATCACC